>NC_085985.1:7315542-7915542 GCF_910591565.1 Cydia splendana
TTAAACTGAGCTAATCATACAAAGTGCCGTGTCACAGTTTGAAGTCATGTTTTTTCATCATTTTTAACTAAATCAAAGATGTAGACCATCCCAAATTTCATATAAATCGGTTCAGCGGTTATTGATTTCCCGTACAAATTTCCACGCCACTTTTCACACCTTCAAAAGATGATTTTGGTTATAAGATCTATCCTATGTCCTGTTCCGGGACGCAAACTATTTCTATACCAAATTTCAACGAAATCGGTTCAGCGGTTAAGCGTCAAGAAGAGTTTCAAAAAAACCGGCCAAGTGCGAGTCGGACTCGCGTATTAAGGGTTCCGTACATTAAGTCCGACTCGCGCTTGACTGCACATTTCTAATAGGTTTTCCTGTCATCTATAGGTAAAGAACTATTTTGTGTATTCAGACGGACATACATACAGACGCACGAGTGATCCTATAAGGGTTCCGTTTTTTCCTTTTGAGGTACGGAACCCTAAAAAGATTTATTTTTATTTTGTGGAATGGTGTCAATGTGATATCTTAAATGGATTCAGCACCCCAGATTTATACGAAAACGATACCAAACACGGCCTAGCACCTTCACTGATATAGATATATCAAGATAAAATTGAGAGCCCTAAATAAACTTTTAAGAGCTGATATCTCAAAAACTATTCAACATATCGAAAAAATTGATTGAATAAACTTGTAACAAATTAAATTAACTTTCATTTTGTATAAGTGGCCATGTCGCTGAGATGCATAGTTTCCGAGATATAATCGAAAAACGGGAAAATGGGACCTTCAAAGCCCCCTCTCTCCCCCCCTCTCAAGGGCTACGGCCGGGGACTTTTGATATGTTCACCTCCTAACTTGTCAAACCGAGTTACGGAGTCAAAAATTGTGTTCCGAGCATTTCCCTCTACAACTTTTGGAGCATTCGTTGCCTGACCTAAGTAGCTTATTGAATTTCTTTAAAAACTTTTCTGTAAAAGGTTGACGGGTGTTGGGTGTTTATATGGTTTCGGTCGATTATTATCATTTGCATTGCCCATGATGACTTACTAGAATTACGAGCACACGAGACACTAATAGTAGTTTGACAAACCTTGGTTTACAAGAGGTATTTTATATTGAGATTTGCTGTCACAAATTTGCTGTCAGATTTAGTCGCAAACCGCACGCAAAGTGCACACAAATGTGTCGACACCTTTGTTACGGAAAAGTGTAGACACGGCGACGACACTTTGTTTCGAAACAATTCTAGACACATTGTGTGGACTCTGTTACGACACATCTGACATTTAGTTACCACTTTGTGATTCTGCGACTGGAATGGTTATATGGGTAGGGGTAAGTCACCTGGTCATGATGGTCTCAGCATCGAGCATCTGCAGATGGCTGGTGCGCACATGCCGAGAGTCTTAGCCATGTTCTATTCGATGTGTATTAGTCACTCGTATTTGCCGCATGATATGTTAAAAACGATCGTTGTGCCAATAGTTAAGAACAAAACCGGTGATCTCTCTGATAAAGGAAACTATAGACCCATTTCATTGGCCACGATTATAGCAAAGGTGCTGGACGGTCTGCTTGACTGCCGTCTCAGTAAATACCTAGACTTGCACAATGCACAGTTTGGGTTCAGGCAGGGGGTGTCAACCGAGACGGCCATTCTGAGTCTAAAGCATACCGTCAAGTACTATACCGACAGATGCTTCCTGGATCTCTCCAAGGCCTTTGATCTGGTGTCATATGGTATCCTGTGGGATAAGCTAGCTAGCACGAGTGTACCACGTGAGCTCATAGGTGTTCTTAAGTATTGGTACAATAATCAGTTTAACTACGTTAAATGGAATGACTCACTGTCGGGAGCATACAGGTTGGAGTGCGGGGTGAGGCAGGGGGGGTTGACCTCCCCTAAGCTCTTCAACTTGTATGTTAACGGTCTGATCGAGGAGCTCAGCAACATGCATGTGGGTTGTCATGTAGATGGAGTTAGCGTCAATAATATTAGCTACGCGGACGACATGGTGTTGCTGAGCCCTTCGGTATGTGCTCTCAGGCAAATGCTGAAAACGTGTGAGTCATATGCGAAAAAACATGGACTATTTACAATGCCGGTAAAAGTCAATATATGGTTTTCAGGTCACACAGGATGAATCCCAATGTGTACCATAAAATACAACTGAATGGTAAATCACTGGAAATAGTTACACAATTTAAATACTTGGGACACATCCTGTGTGAAAATTTGAAAGATGACCTTGACATTGAAAGGGAAAGGAGGGCGCTGGCGGTGCGGAGTAACATGTTGGCCCGTAGATTTGCTCGCTGCTCGAAACAAGTCAAAATTACCCGTTTCAAGGCGTACTGTCAAGTATTTTACACGAGCAGTCTATGGGTCAACTATACTCAAAAGGCATACAACGCCCTCCGAATCCAATACAACGACGCCTTCAGGATGCTGTTGGGACTGCCCCGTTACTGCAGCGCTTCAGGGATGTTCGCCGTGGAACGAACTGATGACTTCTATGCCATCCGGCGTAAACGAATAGCGTCTCTGTTGTGTCGGGTGCAGTCACAACAGTATACTTAAGGTCATAGCAGAGAGGGTCGATTGTACCTTCCTGAAATTTTGGGTTGACCTAATAATAATTAAATAGTTATTTAATGTAGTAGTAGTAAGTAATTAACGTAGTCATAAGCCAAACTAACAATTCTATGGATAAAATTTATCTGAAATAAAGAATTAATAATAATAATAATAAGGCGTTCTACATGACATCAAATCTCTCCAGACGGACTCTACGTGTTGGATCCATATCCCCACGCACGCCTTATAAATGACCGGGCTCGAAAGACCCGAGAGTTTTAAACGGAGTTATAATAATAAGCCCGCACGACCCCACGGACCCGAGTGCTCCCGAGAGTCGGTCAGGGTCTCCGTCTCCGGCGTGTCTTCGTCGGTCGGAGTGGAACCCCAGGACTCTCAGCTTTGGCTTGCCTTCATTGGCCGCCCAGAGAGGAGTCGCTAGAGCTATATGCTCCAGGGGTGGAAGTGAAACATGCATAAGACGCGAGTTGGCACAGTGGCTGGTAACAGCCACTGGGTAGAAAGCGGCGCACACCTCTCGACACCCCTGAGCCGCTCACACCGATGTTGCTCCTGGTCGTCTTTACGACGGCAGTTTCAGGGGCCCGTCTAGTCAGCGGCGAGTCACCGCCTGCCTCGATGACGGTGTTAACATTGTTATGGCAGGTGTCCGGACCTCTTTACAATAGCCCAGTTTCATTGTCCACCCACCCAAACTGTTCACTCTTTCTACAATAGTCCCAATGCCTGCTGCGACCGGTTCATGGATGTCTATTGTTGCGCCTGAGAACGGGTTCCAGCCGGCGTTCTACATGACATTAAAGCTCTCCAAAGGGCCTCTACGTGTTGGATCTGTATCCCCACGCAAGCCTATCAAAAGACTGGGATGTATAGGCCCGTGAAATCCAGAACGGAGAAACAATAATAATAATAATAAGTCACGGCAGGTGTCCGCTAGTCTCCTCCCATAGCCCGATATCCAGTCCATCCAACATTCAAATCAAATAGCCTATGACCTTAGTTTCCATCGCAGCACAACAGTGCTGCACTGCAATAGTCTTTGCAACTGGCGGGGACCATCTCCGGATGTATCACATTGTGCGTTCGGGGATGGTATCCGCCACGTGTATCCCTTGCTTTTAGATTAAAGTTTCTTAAAGGGCCTCTGCGCTGTTGGCTTCGGCCCCACGTACGCCTCCCAAAGGTCCGGGACCCCATGGTCCCGAGATATGGAAAAAAATAATAATACCTGCGCCAGGTATAGCATTCTGAGACATGGCGTTACATAAGCTACGTCATTAAAATGCAATAAACTATCATAAAAACGCATTATAATAAATGTAGGTAAGTTTCTGCGGGTAAATAAGTATGACATAAATTTGGCAAAAACGCTACTATACGAGTAGTTCGTTTTTTTAGCATTAGAAAGAAGGTAAGCAATCTTGACGTGTCTTTTTATTAAAAAAGATTGAAAAACGCTTTATAAAAACAGTTTATAATTACTTATGAAAGCAAAAGAATGTAAAAGATCGTATTTGATTTATAATTGTAACAATTTGCTGTGACTTATTTTTCAATGGTGTTTTTAATAAAAAGACATGTCGAGATCGCTTACCTTAGAACTATAGAGAAGCTTTAGGTCCCAATAATTATAAGAGAGTTATTCCCTAATCGTTGCTGCGCCCGACACGGTGGTTATACGAAAAATTATAACTGTCAGTGAATATTCCTGACTGAGACTGAGAGCATAAGGATTTATATAGAATTTAGATGGTTATACCTAAGTCTACTATCTTTTACATTTAGTGAACATGATAATAAGAATAGAAAAGTGTACTTACACAGATGTTCGCCCGGCGGCCCGTCTTCACACGGTGGGACCGGGGACTCCTCGTCTGAACCTAAACATGCAAAGTGAACTCGTGTCGTTTTCGAGAGTTTTTTAATGAGATGGAAGTAGCCCATTATGGTACAAATCAAAATTTTAATGGAGGTTATGTAATTGTATTCTATTAAATAAATATAAATATTAGGGGGACATCTTACACAGATCAACCTAGCCCCAAATTAAGCAAAGCTTGTACTATGGGCATAGAGAGAATTCTGGAGAGAAAAAACAGGTTTGAACAATTCCAAAGCGCTTATCAAGGCCTTCAGCAAAAAGGCGTCCTCGAACGCCTTAGCGCTGTCTAGGAACCAACTGCGCAACTTGGTAAGGGTGCTTACTGGGCATTGCGGCCTAAATAAGCACATGCACACCATGGGGAAACGTGACATAGGGCGGTGCAGACTCTGCATGGAGGCAGAGGAGACGCCCTTGCACATCCTCACAGAGTGCCCTTGCCTAATGCGTACTCGTGACCTAATCTTGGGCGGACACATATTGCGCCCGGAGGAGGTAAAATCTCTCGAGACCAAAAGGATCCTGCAGCTGTTTGATGTTGCAGGTTTGGATCGAGAGCTGTAGTAGGTGGCGATCATAATAGATCAGGAATGGTCGCAGTGATACATAGGCTTTGGAGCCTTATATAGCCCCTAATAAAGAAGAAGAAGAATGGGCATAGAGAAATATAGTAAGACTCTAGTGCTCACTCCACACATCAGTTTTGGTACCAAAAATATTAGTATTTTCATAGTCGACATCTAGCATCGAGTAGCGGAATTATCAGTACCGCTACTCGATACTAGATGTCTCTTAAGTGGTGACCAACGAAAATTGTATTGAACAACAATTTACAACTAATATTAGAAGCAGAAGGAGTCGAAAATAGAGTTCCGGTTAATCCGTTTATAATATTAGCTGAAAATTGTTGAACATTAGACTTTTCGGTCGCCGCTACATCTATTGTCAAGTAGCAGTACTTACTGATAATTCCGCTACTCGATGCTAGATGTCGACTATGAAAATACTAATATTTTTGGTACCAATACTGATGTATGGAGTGAGCACTCTTGTCTTACTATATTTCTCTATGCTATGGGTGCTAGGGGACGATATTCCTACATACTTATATAGATAAATACATACTTTTATATGTAGAAAACACCCATGACTCAGGAACAAATATTTGTGTTCATCACACAAATAAATGCCTTTACCCGGATTCGAACCCAGGACCATCAGCTTCGCAGGCAGGGTCACTACCCACTAGGCCAGACGGTTGTCATGTTTTTTATCATTTTCATTTACCTTCCTCCTCAATTTAGGGCTTCCCCGGCTGCAATTATTAATAAATTATGAGAGCTAGCATTCCTTCTTCCAAGCTCCCATCCCATATTTCAACCCGGATATGTTTTTGTTCACATATGAGCTATTGAAAATATATCAAGTGATATTTAGTATGGAAGCTGCACGCCTTCCTGTAAGTAACGCTCAATCCGTTTTTTTTAATAACTGCTGTCAATTTATTCTACCAAATTCTGAATACCATTTAAGATACTTACGTAGAGACGGCTCGGAAGGCTCGCTGCACGCGTCATCTTCAGGTTCAACTAAGTCTTCCTCGTCTAAAATATAACATATAATAAAGTTTTAAACAAGCATCTAAAGTAAACATCAGAAACGGTTTATATTTGGCGGTATTTTTTTCAAATATTCGTGTTCGAAATATTTCATTGATATATGGCAAACAAAAGTAACTAAATATGTGATAAATAGCCACAGAATGACTTGCTGGCACCAAACAATATGAGTATGCATAAATTACTATAAAAATACACAATTGAAGATCATTATAGGTGTGCCTAATGCCTATAACATTGAAGTATTCCCTCAATTTCATCATAATGTTATCATCAGATCCTGAAATGATGATAACGGGACTGTGATTACAAATAACTTGATATCAAGCTTAATATTTACCTTTGAACCTCAGTCCTCCCTCTAACCACTCCTGCAGCTCGGCCTGGCAGTGCTGCACCTGCATCTTGAAGAGGCACGCCTCCCGCAGCCGCCCCAGACACACCTCGCAGATACCACTCTTGCCATCGTTGCTTGGTGTCAGCTGCAAAATCTAGTATATTTGTTTCTGCCAATTTATGTCTGTATTCTTGGCACACAAGACTGACAGCAAAGTTATAGGGCTACTGTTTAACTGAGGTACATATGAAAATGAAAATGAAAAATGAAAATGAAAAAATATTTATTTAAGATAAGTAGGTACAATAAACTTAAGTAAACTATATTTACAAACTTATTCACTAATTTATTATGTAAGGAACTTATCTTAACGTGCGATGCAATTTCGGTATCGGTGGTCTCCGCACTAGGCAAGCCTGTATCGCGGAGGCCAATACTTGGTGTGGTACAGATAAAGGTAAGGTCGGTTTACACAACAGTCAATTGAAAAAAACGAGTATTTGGAAAATATGTGGAATAAAAACAAAATTATAATACAGAGAGAAATAATTAAATGTGAGCTGCGAAATAACAATACTGCAATATACCTACTACAGAAAAAATTTAAGTATGTAGATAATTAATAACGTAACAAGGTTAGTGAACGCGTGTTTACTCCAATATAGTGAGTTTACTTTAGTAACTCCTCCGTTTCATCGTACGACAGGCCGGTCAGCCAGTTTTTCAAAAGCCGTTTCACCTCATAAACTGAGCTGTCCTTAATTTGACACTTTTTCACAACTCTGTTGTAGATAAAACTTGAGATATATGGGTCAAAACGACTAGCAAAAACACTCTGAACTTCTGGCGTTTGTGTGCGATACACTCTTTTTTGTAGCATAAGTGCATGGTCATTAGAAGTCAATACAGATTTGTGTTTACGTAGTAATATTTTAAAAATAAAAAGTTGACGCACTGTGAGTACTTCAACTTCGTTGTATAAACATGCTGTTGGGTATCTGAATGGTTTCTTCAACATTGTTTTGAGCACTGCGCGTTGTGCTCTTTCGACCTCGATAAGCACAGTCTTTGCAGCACTACCCCAGCATGTGTTGCAGTATGTTAAGAGGGACTGACATAGCGCGTAATAAACAGTTTTAAGTGTGAGTATATTAGCTGCATTTCTGAGGAGTCGCATAATGTAACAGATTTTCCTTACTCGCCCAGATAAAGCGGAGATGTGATTTTTAAAGTTAAGGTTATTGTCGATAAGCACTCCTAAGTATTTCAAGCAGGCTGTTCTAGATATGGTAGCACAGGAGCAATTAACACGATGATTTCTGCAGGTGTGGACTTTTATGTCTTGTTCGGTGGGTGGTGAGGAAGAAAGGGTTTTGTAGAAGCAAAGGTATTTCGTTTTGTCAGTGTTGAGCGTTAGGAGGTTTTTTTGCATCCAGTCGGCGACCTGCGCCATTCCCAATTCCGCGTTCGCGAAGGCATCTGTCCAGGTAGGTCCACGGAAAATAATTGCAGTGTCGTCAGCGTAACACAAAACTTCCGCGTTTGTCAGGGGAAGCTTATGCAGATCATTCATATACAGTATGAAAAGGGTGGGCCCAAGGATACTACCTTGTGGGACACCAAAGCGTACATCTTGGTAACTGCTCGATTCTTGGCCTATCTGTATTCTCTGTTTTCTACCTGTCAAGTAGCTCTTGAACCACTCTAGTGGTAAGCCTCTGATACCGTGCTTGAATAGCTTGTTGAGTAGTAATGGTACGGACACAGTGTCGAAGGCCTTTGCCAGGTCTAGAAATACTCCAACGCAACCCTCTTTTTTATCTAGACATTTCGCTACGGACATGGTGAGCAACCTGACAGCATCTTCAGTTGATTTTCCCTTTCTAAACCCCAACTGACGGGGAGAAAGAAGATTGTGAGATTCAAGATAGGTGACTAAGCGCTTGTTGACAATTTTCTCGAGTATTTTTGAGAATGCACAAAGGAGCGAGATAGGACGGTAGTTCTCGGGATTATCTCTCTTGCCACATTTAAATATAGGGCACACTGACGCTATCTTCCACTCATCAGGAAATTGTCCTGTCGATAAACTTAAATTGCAAATTGCCGTGAAAGGCTCGATTATGGTATCCTTTATGGTTTTAATTAATTTATTGTTTAAACCATCTATTCCGGGTGCTTTATCGTTGTCAAGTTGCATTATTAAGGACTCGACTTCACTGGGATCGGTTGGGGTCATGAAAAAGGACTGAGGTTTTGGCGTGAGCGACGGGTTATTTTCAGTTGCAAGAGTTTCTTCAGATATGTTCATTTTCGTTAGGATGTTATCAGCTAGTCTTTGACCTACATTTGAAAAGTATAAATTACACGTTTCTAAGGATTCTTTGTGACTAGCAGTACCAGGTATTGATAGCAGTTCGGTCGGGTGTGCCTTTGTAGAAGAGAGGTGACATATGTTGCGCACAGCTTTCCAGAGCTTTTTTGGGTTTCCTTGACTGTCTCGCAGTTCTTTCTCTTCGTGCTCTAGTTTGAGTTTCCTTAGAAGCTCATTGCAGAAATTCCTGTATCGTTTGTAAGTTAACTCGGCTACCTTGCTTTCCTTATTACGTTTGGCTGCCTTATGAAGACGGTCTCGGTTTCGGATGCAACGTAAAAGCCCTGGTGTAATCCACGGTTTGAGTATAGTTTTTGATTTGCTTGTCTTGACGCTTCGAGAGTGTTTGTTAATTACAGCGTGTAGTGTTTGTGTGAAAGCCTTCACAGCGTCATTTACGTCATCCTTAATGAGTATTTCTGACCAGTTCGTCGACGCTAATTCCTTTATTATAGCATTTGTATCTCTTTTAATTGACATATGTTTTGGAGCTTGATGTTTTTTATTACTTAAAGCTATGCCAGTCATTACCATACAGTGGTCTGTAATGTCAGTATGGCATACGACGCCAATGACCTTTTTTTGTGATCTGATGAAAATGTGATCGAGACACGCAGCCTCTCTAGTTGGTATGGTGATAGCAGGTGCCAGACCATGTTCGGCTGTTAAGCATAAATACTCAGAACAGTCTGATGGTGTTGCTGTGTTTATGTTTATGTCTCCTGCGACAATGATTTGTTGATTGTTGAGAATCTGCCGAAGTTGATAGTCTAGTGAATGTAAAAACCTATCAGTGTTTCTAAAGGATGGCGAGCGGTATATGCCTAGTATGGTTACACAGTTAGGTATGGCAGCAAGAAGACAGTTTGCTTCTTCAAATGTTGGCTCCTCTACCACTGCGTTCCAGATTTCGCTAATATACATAATAATGCCGCCGTTTTGGTTTATAATTTTACTGGTTCTGTGGGCTGAGTAGCCGGGAATTTGAGGTATAACAGATAAATCACTTAGCCAACACTCAGTCAGTATAATAACATCAATGTTCATGTTAAACCTTACTATACTTGCAATGAAATAGTCAAAGTTTTTCTGTACACTTCTTATGTTAAACGCGAGAACTCTAAAATTATATTCACCAGTCATGAACGTTTTACAGGTTTCAGGCTCAGTAATTTTGTGGCAGTTTATAATAATGTGATCGATATCATCTACTAATTCATCATTAAAGAATTTTGTAAAATAAAAATAAAATGAAATCAAATATCAGAGCTGTGAAAAACTGCCACATAAAAGATTTGGGTTTGGCTGTTAGAGAATGAGCGGCATTAAGGTTCGGCTTGGCTGAGACTGGACTAGACTTAGGGGTTACTAATGTACGAGTGTTACTAATGCAGAGTTTTGATTGGTTCGTATATATTATAGTGAGTGGTGTGAAAGATGGAGTATAAGTTAATACGTTATATGGGCGGAATATTCAGTATTTGGCATGTTTTCTTATGTTCATATTCAGCTGAACATTTGGTTCAGTAAGAACTCCATATTCGGCCCATCTCTAAATGAAAATCTTATAGTGAGTGTAAATTATGGACTTCACAGCTAAACTGAGTCAAGCTGATTTGTATGTTGTTAAGTAAAAATGTTACATTTAAACTATTTTACACCCAAAACTCAGCTACCTTCTAAATATCACTGTGCAATTTCTGTACAAACTGCCAACAATAAGCGGAAAAGCTATGCTTTTTCTTATATAGAATATGATTTAAAACAAAGAAAAGATTATTTATAGAAAATTAAGATGTTAGTTCAGGAATCAACAACAACAATAGTGTCCTATGTTATTTATAAGTAAGAGATGGAACTAGCGTAGTTTTTATCAATAAGAGATGAAGATCCTTCAATGAAGCAGCTATCCGCAGATTTCTATAAAAGAGGAACAACTTAACTAACAATATGAACAAACCTAAAGCTGCTACTAGTTTAGTATGTTTAGGTAATTTTATAGGCTTAATTAAGTTTTCTACAGAATATATTCTTATTTGGGAGTATATTATTAAGTAGAACTTGTAATAATACCATTGTCGCGCACTGCGCGATTCGCCATGTAAAAGTCGGTATGTATCAACATTAGTACTGTCAATCTATAATTTGTTGTGTGGTAACACCATTCGTTTTGACTAACTTTTGCATGTTGGTATGATGTAAAAAGATGGCGGGAAAGTAGTGTCACGAACACGAGGCAAAAGTTGTGAGCAGAGATCATGGTAGGAAGACGAGTTAGGAGTCATGAGCTTCTAGGAGGCCCAATGCCCCATTTGAAACACATCAGGTGAGTGTTTGCTTTGCCATATTGTCAGGGGCGTATTTTGTAATTTGGCGCCCCGGGCATTGGCATGTTTCGCCGCCCCAGAACTCAAGGAAGAAAAACAAAATGCAATCCGCCAGGGGCGGCATATGCCGCCCCCGGGGGTTGGCGCCCCGGGCCATGGCCCGGATGGCCCTAGGGTAAATACGCCCCTGCATATTGTTATGTTGACCTAAACGTGCATCATAAGATGGAAAGATGAGGAGACGGTTATAGCATATCATTCTTTCCGTTAGTAGTAGTCCAATCTTGCAGTGCACAGCACACTTGGTAGTCAAGGAAATTGGGCATGCATTTAAGGTGTGTCCGGAAACACATGGGCACGGTCGCCTAAGTTGGAGCAACCGTGGCGAGATTATGGGGAAGGTGGAGGTCTAGGTCGTCCGGCTAAGTGACTAATGTGCAAATCTGATAAGAGTAACCAGGGATCTGCCCCTGTCTAGACCGGAGCAAGTCGACCGATGCCCAACTTGAGGTGCATAGCCATTTAGCAGCATGAGAATTCCTCATGCAGTGAATGTGGATTAGCTACCACTACCACACAGAGCTAAAGGACATGGAAGGGCACCAGGTAAAACTGATTCATGCATGTGAGTGGCATAGCCACATGAGAGAGGCAAGACCTCATTTTATCAGTATACACACAATTGAGTAGAGTGGAATAAGTTGGTCGACTCATCTTTCCATTCTAATGATATAAATGTGTAAATTATATATATTCATGCCGTCCATATGTATATGTTAACCCAGCAATTAGTATTTCATACATATATTGTAGAGGAGGGACGACAACCATATAGATACAAGTTTTTTGAGGTTAGTTTTACAGCTTTACGTTTAGTTGATCCTGAGTAAAAAATAATAATAGTAAACATAGCGGCAAGGGTCTTTACTCACAGCAGATTTCAGCCAATGAAAATATTCTGCGTCGTTACTTACTTTGATTACAAAGCATTCTTCGATCATGACCGAGTATATTTCCGTTATGCCGAGACGAGAGTACGGTGTCCTCAAATCTTTCGCCGAAGGCCGCTGCAGGCAGCAGTAGCACTGGTTTATAGATTCCATCACATTAGTACTTTAAAACGCTCTTCTATTCACCGATTTTATCACAAATTCTAAGAAGAGAAGATATTTTTCTGTTGCTTTCCTACTCAGAAGATACTATGATATGATCGCTATGAGTTGACAGTGACAGCTGTGCGCGGGAGCGTAACCGCTGCGTTCAGAAATTTGATACAAACGAATCCTTTAGGCCCCATACGCACGACAGCTTAAAAAGCGTTGCGTTAAAACCCGACGTTGGCGCTTTTTTACCGTTTCCAATATTTGTGTTCATATGAACGCTTAAAAATCACTTCTGAGTCGTACTGCCACGTACGCATCTCAGCAAAGCCATACTTTATTTGCTATTACGACGTATTATTTGAATATAGCTTGAATATTTCAGGAATTTGTAAGCATAAGTTGACATTTTTAAGGTGAAACTAATAATAATCTTGACGATTGACACCAAAAATTGACACTTGACAGCCAACTGACAGCAGCGCCGGCGCTTTTTTAACGCTTGTGAGAACAGATACACGGAGTTCTGTATGGTCTATTCAATTTGACGCCAACGCTCAACGCCGAAAATCGAACAGTGCTCGATAAAAAAGCGCCGCGCTTAAAAACTGCCTTCGTGTGAATACATACATGGTTATCCATTTGTGTCATTCAATCGCTTTTTTAACGCGCGTTGAAAAAGCTGCCGTGCGAACGGGGCCTAGAATCAAAGAATATAATACTCACGTAAGAATGCGCTAGGGTTGTAGCTACCCTACCTATGATGATTATTGTAATAAAACGAATGTTGCGAATCAAATATGTTTTAGTTTTAATATAATGATTTATAATTATTTCACTTCTCGGAATTCTCTGTTATTAAAATTTTATAAGTAGTTGAAAATATCCTAAATCGCGTAAATAATTTTAATAAATATTCAGGAGCAAAGCAACGGACAATCAACGGTTTTTAAAAGTTGTAATACGGTGCTACCAGGCCGTAATAATACGTCGTCAAAATTATTTAAAAATACTTTTTCTAACCCTTCAATATAATTATTAAACTTTCAGGTGGGACCTTTAGCCTGCCATAAAAAGATGAATTTTTATTATAGGCTTTATCCTTTGTTTTTTTGACTTTTTCACCCATCTACTGCACAATAATTATGTGGTTTCGGCATTTCGAAGCATAAGCGCGGGAAACGCGCGGTGTAATGCGGTGCGGCCGATGAGGCGGGCGTTCGGCGCCCCTCTGTCCGTTGTATCGTCGACGATACGCCGAGCGGTAGGCATATAGCGCGTGGCCTTGAGCGTGTGACGGAGGCCTGGTCAAGCCCGCTCCACACTCATGCGCGAATCGCGGCGCGAAGCCGTGAACGCGAGAGGAGTCGATTTCGCACATCCGTGAATTCGACTCCACACTCGCGTTTGCGGCTTCATACCGCGATTCGCGCACGAGTGTGGAGGGGGCTTCAGACTGTAAAAAGTCTGCAGCGATTTTGATAGCCCACGCAGTGCAAGTGTCATTTTAAACGTCAAACTTCTATGAAATTATGACGTATGGTGACGGTTTTTTTCAAAAATTTATTAAAAATAGCGTTGACCATATTTCTTTAGGCAACCCTATTTATTTATGTTCTGGAACATATTTTCTTTCATATTTTCATAGTTTCATCCAGGGGGGGACACTTCAAATGTAGTTAACGTCAGTAAAGATGCAGGCGACTTCTATATCTTGCTTCTGACAAAATTAGTTGACTTCCGGTTACACAAACTACTTCACCAGATGTCACTATAAAATGTATATAATTTTAGTGGCATTAATATTTAAATTAAAATAAGTACGAATTCATATTTGGGGTCATCCATTAATTACGTCACACGTTTAGGGGGAGGGAGGGGGTCAAGAAAATGTGACATATTGTGACATGGGGGAGGGGGGAGACACAAACTTTGTGACGTCACTTTAACTTCATCAGTAACCGAAATTTTTTTTTAAATTATTTTATTCGCTGTACATTTAAATAACAAGTTTTTAAAACGATAATCGTTTTTATTCTTTTAATTTTCTTTCCTAAGCAGTTTTGGGTTATAAAATTACTAATATTTATATCGTCAATAATATTTTGATAAAATATTAATAATACTTAGGTACTTACTTAATTCGATTTGGCGATTTCGTAGAAAAAATGTGACGTCACACTAGGGGGGAGGGGTTTGCCAAATGTAACCAAATGTGACAAGGGGGGGGGAGGGGTCAAAAAACCTAGAAATTCGTGTGACGTAATTAATGGATGACCCCTTTGTAATTATTATAATTTACTATAAATTTTGCAAAAAAATAAGAATTTTGTTATAAATTGATTTAATTATGCTGTTTTTTTATGCTGGCAACACTTGCATATCCGCCAAGACATGCAATTTTTTTGCTGTCACTGGAAGAGGGTAAATTTGAAATATTTTAGTGATGGTTCAGCCATTTCCTTCATTACGGTTCTGAAAGAAATTAGATTATAGCCCGAATTAAAACACACGCCCTGTTATGAAAACCTCGAAAGTGCGTTGAGTTGTACCTCTGTGTTGGTCCGCCTTGTCGTTGAGCATTCGCTGTGTGCTGTGTTATTTTGTGCGATATGGACGCTATTTTACAGTAAATTTATTTTGTGGTAGGTACCTAAGTACTAGTAACTTTTGATAAGGCAGGCCACTATCGATAAATCTGCTACAATGCTTAGACTATGTGCTGCTGTAAAAACACTGGTAAGTTCATTTTCACGAATTATGGTACCTAATACATTCAAGTTCAAGTTCTTTATTTGCATTCATGTTGTACATATAGGTATTAAATAACAAATGAGTTGTTTCAAACATGAGCCCTACAAGGGCATAGCAATTACTGAATGTAACCTATACCTAATACAAATAAAAATGAAGAATTGCTTATTAGAATACATGTTAAAACTTATCATTTAAATATTATTAATTAACTATAAAATAAACTATAAGAATCTTCTCATATCTATGCATATGTATAGTTTGAAATCCCATATCTAGATACTCCAGACATGGTATAAAAATATGTGTCATACCTACTTATTTTAACATTATCTTACATGTATCAGGCAAACATAATACAAGGAGAGTGAATTTATTTTTTCAGGAACAATAACCCATCGCTTTCCAAATCCTGACAAGTATCCAGAACAATTCAAATCTTGGGTCACACTTGTTGGTGGCAAGTTGGAATAGTCTTCGGATTATGAGTACCATAAGAAGAGGATCATTTGTGATAAACATTTCAAGAATGCAGACAAAAACCGTAACCAGCCGTTAAATAGATTAGCAATGCCTTCACTCACTTCACTGCATTTACCTGGTATGAATCTATAAGATTATCTTTCAGAATTAGTTATACGTATGTAGGAAAAACCAGTCTAACTCTTTATAACGATGTTTTTAGGGTTCCGTACCTCAAAAGGAAAAAACGAAACACTTATAGGATCACTCGTGCGTCTGTCTGTCTGTCCGTCTGTCACAGACTATTTTCTCGGAAACTACTGGACCAATTAAGTTGAAATTTGGTACACATATGTAAATTAGTGACCCAAAGACGGACGGACGTGTAACGTAAAAAAATGAATTTTATAAACATGGGGGCATTGGGAGCCACTTTTGGGCGGTAAATGAGAAAGTTAAAAAATAAAGTTATCCAACCTATATTTATATACACCAAATGAAAGAGCGCATTTAAAGTACATATATATTAAATGTATTTATTTTATAATAGAAGTTATTTAAGAAAATTGCCAAAAAATACCTTGTACACACGTAATAGTTCTTTTCTCAAACATGCAATGAAATATTGATGTTATGTTCCTTATGCGAGGCTGCGAAGTATGACGTTTCAGGAGGCCTACCGCGAACCACGTTTGACGTGTTGCCTCCCTGTCACACTTACGTACGAATTCACAAATGCGACAGAGAGGCAACTCATCGAACGTGGTTCGCGTTAGGCCTTCAGGTGCAGCTAGGATAAGGCCGGCAAAGTCCTCTTTTTCGGGTTCCGTAGCCAAATGGCAAAAAACGGAACCGTTATGGATTCGTCATGTCTGTCTGTCTGTCTGTCTGTCCGTCCGTATGTCACAGCCACTTTTTTCCGAAACTATAAGAACTATACTGTTGAAACTTGGTAAGTAGATGTATTCTGTGAACCGCATTAAGATTTTCACACACAAATAGAAAAAAAAACAATAAAGTTTGGGGGTTCCCCATACTTAGATAGAACTGAAACTCAAAAATTGTTTTCTCATCAAACCCATACGTGTGGGGTATCTATGGATAGGTCTTCAAAAATGATATTGAGGTTTCTAATATCATTTTGTTCTAAACTGAATAGTTAGCGCGAGAGACACTTCCAAAGTGGTAAAATGTATGTGGTTTGAACGAGATCTAGTAAGTAGTGTTTTATTACTACGTGATAAATTGTAAACCGCAATTTTATTATGTTACTTGCTGTTACGGAACCCTTCATGGGCGAGTCCGACTCGCACTTGGCCGCTTTTTTTAATTTCCATTTCACAAATATTTGTGATACAGGGCTATAACCGCAAAAATTGAAGTTCGCAAATTGCGGAGATTTTTCTCTGTCACTCTAATTACGCCTTCAATGGAGTAAAAGAGAAAGTTCCCCGCAATTTGACAATTTCGGTTTTCGCGGTAGCCGCTCAGCATCGTGGCATTCATCCATAAAAAAAAACTAGAGGCAGTATTTGCTTTATTGGCCGTAACACACTATCGCACCGCACCAAGGTCATTGTGCGACGCACCGATAAGTAAGAGCGAGAAAGAGATATCGCTTTCTCGCTCTTACTTATGGGTGCGTCGCACAATGACCTTGGTGCGGTGCGATAGTCTGTTACCACTTTATGGTTCGTAATGACCACAGACTACAAAGAGATCAGACCGCCAACTCGGGAACAAAGACTATGTACGTTAGACAAGTATATTTTATCTGTACTCCTAGTCATGTATGACGTTTCTTTTTTTTAAATTTTGAATTGATGCGTAGCAAAGGACGTAACGTATACAGCCAACCTTGCGTGACCACCCCCCCCCCCCACCCCTCCTCCTTAGGAAATTAATACTTATAATTGATATAGTTCCCGGCATTTAAATTGAACACCGACTTATACAGTAAAATTGAGTCAGTGTTCAATTTAAATGCCGGGAACTACACTTGTCGCAATAATTTAAATAAAACACAATTTTATTTATTAAACGATTTATTCCTCAGTCTTTTCTTATATTTTAAAAAAGCTTTCTGCTGCATCGCAGGCAAAGTGCGGTTTTTTATCCGCACAATATCCGTTCCTTTTAATATTTTATTAATGTTATTGCACCAATTTGTAATCGAGAACTTTACTGTCACGGAAATAAAATATGACAAAATTTCACGGTGTGTGGTACATTTAAAGAAACTAAATGGATTGTTGAACAAAATTTTTTCCATAATTTTGGCCGTCAGATTTAATTCATGGGCTCGGTGTTCCAAGAATCCGTTTGTTTCTTTAATAATTGTACCGAAACACCGAACAGCACCTCTGGATGGGTAAGTAAGGCGTTTCGTGGCGGCATCATACTCTCTTTGATGAATCCATTTGTGGATTGCGCCTTCTTTAGTAGTAAGGCTTTTTCTGCAACTGTCACATTGATTATTATATTTCTGCATTGTTTTTGTTACCACCCATCCAGCAGTGTACGCTCGCGAATGGAGAACATTTAGTTGCTCCCGTTGGGCCTCTTCTACAGTATCTTCTACATCTCCTACTTTGGGATGACCCGGCTCGACCCTAGCAGTTTCACTATCTTCAAATAATGATTTTAAATTAATTATTTGGTCTGCCGAGTCATCCTCACAATTATAAGCGTCACCATGAAACTTTATCATTCTAGTAATCAATAATGATTTAAAGGTGTTCTTGAAACTGTGGCAGTTGGGGTCGTTGTTCCTATAATTATAGGCCCTGACTTGGCCAAAGAAGTTTTCAATTGGATCTGAATTGAAGAACCTTGGGCGCATTATTGTCATATTTTTGCTCTTAAAAAACTGCCACAGCTTCATGAATGTTTTTACCGTGGCAATAAAGTTTTTTAAGGAAGGCACGGATTTCGGATTTCCCTTGGAATCTACATATTTAATTTTTTCCAGTTTCTCGATGCTCTCCGGCCAAAATTCATGGTGCTTAGATTTTTCTGTCACTGCACAGCGTAGCTCTTTTCCTTTCTTTTGTGAATAGGTTGCTGATCCGTTGATGCTATCAAACAATTTATCAAAGAACAAAACTGTTTCAGCAGTGTTTCTTAATGTTTCACTCACAGGTCTGCCGTCCGCATAGTGAGCTAAAAACAAGAAAATGACCATATTTGTTTATTTTATGCATAATAGATTTGTGAAGTTCAAGTAGGTACTTTATCATCAATAGTATTCACTATCTATACCTATTGTTCTATCTTCATAAATTTCATTTCATTCCCTGCAGCACTTTATAGCAACAGACAGACAAATATTTTCGCATATAATATAAGTAGGGATTCGTGTTCTGAGTCTTCTCGGTCTACCGGATATTAATCTAGATATGTACCTATATACCGGGTGTGGCCTGTAATATGAGCAAAAAATTAAACTGTAGGCTGTACTCCTCATACTGACCAACATTTGTTCAGCGACTTTAAAAAATAACTTGTGGTTTGATTTCTAATACACTTTAAAGTTTATTCTAAGACGCAATGTATTGCGAATTTTGTTATGTTTAAGGCGTGACAAGCAACGTCTATCACAATGATATGGCGCGGCGATGGCGTCCATTGAAGATAATATTTATTTTGTATGAAAAATAGGGAGTCAAAATACTTCATAATTTTTAAAAGTTGTTGAACAAAAGTGTCACCGTTTAAGGAGTAGAGTCTATGTTTTAATTATTTGCTCATGTTACAGGCCACACCCAGTATAACTATATTTTTACTCTTGCATTCTACAAATGGGTACCTAACTATTTATGTTAGTGAAAAGGAGAAAAATTAATTACTTACAGAAGTTGGCTGTGTAAGATAGAGCCGAAGACAGTGTGTAACTAAATACTTTTACACAGTTCTTGACCTGAAAAGAAATATATATTTCAGTACTCAATATGTAATATATCGTTAATATATTAAAATACCAATAACCAAACTATATTTTAGCGGATAAAATGCAGCAATGTGAATGTAGTATAAATTACTTGAGTATTAGGATATAAAATCATTAAAATATTCCAACTGGTCATAACATTCTCAATGCATCTATAGGCTGATTATAAGGACGGAACCATTTACTACAGTACATAGGTAAAGCATATGCTAGTTGATTGTATAAGAAAATCTTTAGTTATACTAGATTTCACACATTGAGAGGGTATCGACTGTCAAGTGAGTCAGTGACGCCCTCATTATTGTGTTTTCTAATAAACCAATCCATTTGTCTATAATCCAGTAAGTGTAAGTATATATATTAAAATTGTAGCCCTATTGATTTCACCAACTTTTGTTCATTATAATCATTATTGTCTCATAGCTTTATTTTGCTACATCATCTAAATGGCAAATGGTGGCCACTTTTTTCCGTTCAAGTGATGAAGTCAAAAGTAAGTAACATATAAAACTATATCACAGATTAATTATTGTGGGATAAGTAGGACAACACTAATATATACTTATTTATACAGAAATTAATTGGTTTATTAGAAAACACAAACCCCCTAATGAGGGCGTCACTTGACGCTCTGCGCAGTCTTAGTAAAAATCGGCACCAACCTTCATCTTTTTAATTTTTTCAGGTATCACATGCTGGTCATTTAACTTATGCAGCATTCTTGTTTCCATATTATTGCAGTCCGTTTCGTATACATCCACGATGTCTCTCCATGTGGATAATTTTCCTTCAAAGGAAATGTCTTTATTCAAAAAATTATTTCTCAATCCTTTAATAAGATGAGGAGGGTCGAATATAACCATCAGTTTGACTTCGTTTATTGTTACTGTGCCATCTAAAAAAAACACAGAAAATTAAAAAAACACTTCAAATATCACACCTTTGAAATATCTTATTCTATTTTCGAGTTACAACTGTTTTACGATGGCTTTGCAATGATCTGCCCCGCGCTATGGTAAAAAAAATTAAGCCTTGAAGAATTATTTAACATACATCAATTCAAAGTGTTATTAAACCTATAAGTACTACTAACCTGGTTCCTGATTTGTCAGTAATTGGTCACGCGCTGTGTCAGCCTTCAGGCAATTTAGAGCCGCTTGGAAAGCTGACCCTTGGTCGCAAATAAGGGATATCGGCTTTAACCCGCATCCTACAACCGCTGTGATAATATCCACGAGTATACTTTTTAATTCTGTGCCTTTAGTAGCGCCTTGGCAAAAATAAAAGGCTATTGGCTGCTGCCACTTGTGGACAGCTCCTCTCAACATAAACACGAGGGCATGATCAGCGAAATCATTTTTTCTCTCGCCAAGCTCTACTAACCCATTAATTTTATCTTTGTTTTTGTCATAAGACAAGCCAGCCTCTAAAGACATTTCGTCAAATATGACTGAACACAGTTTTTTTTTGTAGCTCCATTTTTCGGTCTGAAATTTAAATACATAGATAAGCGTTAAAAACATTTAACTAAATGTATATATATAAATAAAACTAAATTATATCTAAGATCCCTTAATAAATCTAAAATTCAACACAATATGAAACTACTAAATAAACCGCCAGTGAAAAGGTACCTATCACACTTGCTGCGTTCAATTTCGATGGACAGCCAAGAATGACTCACAGCGCGGGTCAAGGTCCCTTTTAAATTACAATTATTACTAGTGGCTCTGTGAGCTGTAGACCTCGCGAGCAGAGCTTGAAATAACATGGTGCTAAGAGCTTTAAATACACCGTGTTTTTTTTTATTTCCGTTAATTTCAAGGGTGCATTCCTGAGCTTAAATCAAGTAACTTTCTCAAAGACACCGATGTTCTAATTAAGTCCATTTCGGAGATAATCCATAATTTATTTTTTTACTATAAGGCCTCTACAAGCGTGTACACTTGCCTTAGGGCCGGCTTACATATTGATTAGTGTTTAGAATGAGTTCATACATTTGCTACTAAACTTAAGTACAATCTCGGTCGATTGAGGTACGAAATGACATTGATATGTCACAGATTTCAATTGTTTGGTTGAGTTAAATGTAATGCCCGTGTTACAACAACGCTATATGCTACATTTAATTACTTTTTAAACAAAAAAAAAAACAAAAAAGAAAACAAAAAAAAAAATTTTTTTTTGAAAATTAACTATGCCATTTAGTTCTTATAAACGTACTTAACTATACCCCGAAGTTAACGGAATTCAATAAAAACACGGTGTATAGTAAATTAAAGAAAAACAATACGAAATTTATGTGTAAAAAAATACAAAAAGTTATAATATCCCAGCATACAATTACTGGGGATCGAACCCAGACCCTCTGTACAAACAGAAAAAGCGAACGTTTACAAACTGAGCCAAATAGTTCTTAGATGGGTTGACGAAATTTAGCTACTCCTTCTCAAATTAAAATTAGTTAAAATTAAATATCTAAATACCGACTAAACCAGCGATAATTTTTTTCTGCATTTTTTGCTATTAACTCTGTAAACATGTTTCAAAAAGAAAAAAGTCTTATGATATCGATACGACTATTTGTTTAGGCGCCAGGTATCACGACTCCGCCATTTTTAAAAATTTCTAAAAACCGGATTGACAAAAAAAATGTATTTAGTCATAAAATTCGGTCACAAAATTTCACGAGAATCGGTTAAGAATTGCGACCTGTAGAGGAGAACATCCGGACATACGAAAGCAAAATGCCCGAGTCAAAACGTAGACCTTCGCTTCGCTTCGGTCAACAATGAAACTCTATAATTTTCAACAAAATGAAAACAATATTCCTTTTATTAAAATATATTTAAAACCGGGTCCAACGCGATTTTTTTTTACTAGGACATCAGTTAGCTGCGACCACGACCACTGAAACCTGTGTCGAAACGTCGGAAATTAAGGTTACACAATAAATTCGCGTAAGACCAGGTCTTAACTGTTTTAATATGTGATCAAAATACGAAAGTTCAAATTTAATATGCCTTTTTTGCTTTAGTTTTTTTTTTACAATCTTCGCAATGTATTTTTTATTAAAAATTATGATTTCATGATATTGTTTAACTCAGTTATCAATTACTTAATGTAGATCCTAAGATTTTATGACGTAGATACATACCTCTCTTCTTATTACTTCAAATACTTGAGGACAAATCCCAGACTCGATCTTAAGTCCTGCAACCATTTTATTTAGAGTCGATCGCGACGGCAGGATAAAAATTTTGTGCAGGAACCTATAGCACTTAGGGCTTTGTTTCATTATCGACAGTGCTATTAGTTTTTCTTCCAATGAAAATCGACGCCCTTTCTTATTTTTATTGCAAAGGTTGATTTGCATTTTCAAAATAGTTTTCGCATACGGATTCATGTCTTTTGTCAATTCTTGAAAGGATTTCTCTTTGTTGAATTTCAAGGCCCTCTTAGCCCTGTGGTAAAAATCTGCCTGACGTTTAGATTTTTTATATTCGTCGTATATCATTCGGCCCGTTGGTGTCAGGTTCATTAATTTCCCAATCAATCGTTTCCTCTGCTTCTGTGGCCTTTTCGCACTTTGAACTTTAACTTCAACAACACCTGAAAAATATAAGCATTTAATTTAATTTAGGAAATTTTTATGTGGACACTTACTAGTGTCCGACCGAAGGTTCGGTTTCGGTTTCGGTTTCGGCCAGTTTCGGCCAAAAAATCATGTTTCGGCTGTAGTTTCGGTTTCGGCCAAAAAACGGCCGAACCTTTCGGCCGGGCCGAAACTTACGAAATGGTACTTCGTACTATGAAACTAAACTATGTGACAAAGACCAAAAGTTGGGGAATAAGTAGGACAACAATATTAATATGTACCTACATAATATACTGATTCATGTATAGGTACAGTAATTAATTGGTTTATTATCAAAACAATTCTACTAATGAGGGCGCCACTAGACGCAGTCTTAAGAGGCTGTTAATACCTATAGCACGCACACTGTCTAATTGTATCGGAGTAAATGAAATAGCACTGTCGCATGTTACTGGGCCTGGGCAAAGGAATAATAAGAAAACTCATCATCTTCCTCGCGTAATCCCGGAATTTTTGCCACGGCTCATGGGAGCCTGGGGTCCAATTGACAACTAATCCCAAGAATTGGCGTAGGCACTAGTTTTTACGAAAGCGACTGCCATCAGACTGACCTTCGAACCCAGAGAGTAAACTAGGCCTTATCGGGACTAGTAGTAGTACGTAAGAGTTTACTACTACTACTAGTACTACTACTACTACTAGTCCGGCTTCCTCACGATGTTTTTCCTTCACCGAAAAGCAAATAGTAAATATCAAATGATATTTCGTATACCTATAAGTTCCGAAAAACTCATTGGTACGAGCCGGGGTTTATACCTGCGACCTTCGGATTGAAAGTCGCACGCTCTTACCGCTAGGCCACCAGCGCTCAAGGAAATATCTCGCTTTTTAATACAATGGACGTTGGTTGGAGTTTGTGCTCAACTACTTATCCTGAACCCTGAAGCACGGCTTTGACTTCGCATGAAAGTTCGCCTCACTGGGGTACTTCGGACTTTTAGGCCCAGGTGAAGATCGGTACCCGGCCTTGCGATATTTTAACAAAAAATTTCGCGCTCGCTGCGCTCGCGTTTTTGTTTTGGTTGACCCTGTATCTACATGTTTACTTGACTGGTGAATGAATAGAGTTAGACTAAGAAAATTCTGCAATTATTTTGATAGCATACGCAGTGCAACTAGTGCAAATGTTATTTATACGTAATAATTTCATAGAAGTTTTGACGTTTATAATAACACTTGCACTGCGTGTGTTGTCAAAATCGTTGCAGAATCATCTTGGTCTAACTCTAGTAATTTTCTTAAAAAACTGCTAAAGTAACGTCAATTTCAAGGACATTGGGTGTTGACAGCTCCATAATATGTGTGTAAAAGCGGTTTTATGACATTTTTTTAACGATTTTAACAAGTCTACAAAAGGTTCGGTTTCGGTTTCGGTTTCGGCCGAAACTAGAGCCAAAGCCGAACATTCGGTTTCGGTTTCGGTTTCGGCAAAAAAACATGTTTCGGTCGGACACTAACACTTACTTAATCCAAAATCCTTCCTAAATCGTAAAGAACCGTATTCCGGATAGTATGGGTTCTGGGCCATGTCGCGTCCCGAAGTAACTTATATATCATTAGATATAGTGCATAGCCTATATCGAAATGCTAGGAACACAATTTTTGGCTCCGTAACTTTGTTTAGACTAGTTGGGAGGTGAACATATCAAAAGTCCCCGGCTGTAGCCCCGGTGCTGGGGGGTAGAGGGGGGTAAGCAGGTCTAATTTTTCGGTTTTTCACTGATATCTTGGAAACTTTGCGTCTTAGCGACATCCCCCCCCAAACAAATGATACCAAACACGGCCTATCAGCTTCACTAATGTAGATATCAAGATAAAATTGAAAGCCCTAAAATAAACTTTCAAGAGCGGATATCTCAAAAACTATTTAAGATATCGAAAAACTTGACTTAATAAAACTTGTAAAAAGAATTATCAGCTTTTAGTTTGTCTTAGTAGTCATGTCGCTAAGACGCAAAGTTTCCAAGATATAAGTGAAAAACCGAAAAATGAGACCTTCTTTTCCCCCTCTACCCCCAGCACCGGGGCTACGGCCGGGGACTTTTGATATGTTCACCTCCTAACTAGTCCAAACAAAGTTACGGAGTCAAAAATTGTGTTCCTAGCATTTCCCTCTATACCTTCTTATTGCTTGGCCTATGTAATTTATCTGTAAAATATTGAAACATTGTATTCATACTTTTCAAATGACAGATTCAGTTTTTTTTTAACATTTTAAAATGTTTGACTTTGGCCATAATTCAATTTAAATGGAAATCGTTACCGCCGCGCGCTACAAATTATTATTCACAAAAAATATATGAGTGCCTATTATAAAGTGATACTTTTTAGAATGAGGAATAAATGAGCTAAATTGTCCAATATTTTATTTAGTATAAATCACTACACTGTGATTGTAAAGGCCAAAATTGTCCTAAAAATACATATAATATTCATTTTTTGTGCAAAATTCAGTTTATTTGTATGAAAAGGTATAACGATTATTTCAAAAATGAATTCCTCGTCTCTAAATTATACAAAAATGATATATAACTTGCCCTTATTGCTAATAAAATGAAGAAATATAGCATAGATTAGACCTGGGGAGCCGACTATTTCCCCTCTCCCCTTCTTTTGGGTATACGGTATGATTTCGTTGCTACCGGGCCAAATTAGCGCATTCTCCTTCTTCCTCGCGTTATCCCGGCATTTTGCCACGGCTCATGGGAGCCTGGGGTCCGCTTGACAACTAATCCCATGATTTGACGTAGGCACTAGTTTTTACGAAAGCGACTGCCATCTGACCTTCCAACCCAGAGGGGAAACTAGGCCTTATTGGGATTAGTCCGGTTTCCTCACGATGTTTTTCCTTCACCGAAAAGCGACTGGCAAATATCAAATGATATTTCGTACATAAGTTCCGAAAAACTCATTAAAAAAAATTAACCAAATTAGCCCATTATTTGGTAATAAGAGTATGCAAGGCATCTAACACAATAATAAAACGTCTATGAACAGAAATGGGAGACATATTTTATAAGATTTGACAATATCCTTGAAGAATCTTCAGACATAAACGGCAATTAAGCCACCAGTGTTGGGTTGCCTATAATCATATGCCCACTTTGATTAACAATGAAACTATTTTTCCGTGAATGTACTCGTAAACCCCTATCCGTTAGTATGCGATTCATTAATGGACGCACCATGGCCCAAATCGGGACACGGTTCTTTGTAACTGCGTTTAGTAAGACTCTGACTGCACTAACTAGAACCATTTGTTTAGTTAGGATGCCAGTTAGGACGATTGAATTAGTGTGTAAAGCGTTTTTATATGTTTTCCGAGCAAAACTCAATCTCCCAGGTACTTTATACTTAATTGTACTACAATGTACAAATTGCGGCTAAAATATCAAATATAAATATTGTCAAGGTAAATACTAACTTTGAACTTGAGACTGTTCCCTTGGTGAATTGGTAGAGGTAACCTCCTCAACCGCAACACATTCTGGAATATTTGCTTCTGGCAAAATCTGCTGCTCTTCAGCATTTGATTGTTTGATTGCAGCTTCAGCAGTTGTTACAAAGACTGCTGAAACAGAAATAACAATTATGAAACAATCAGTCTCACACATATGGATCATGCCTCAGTTCTAGCAGGCTCGCACGGGGCATACTCTAGTTAGACTTACACATGATGATCGTTATTCAAGAATTTCGAGACCTGAACAGGTAAAACTTAGTTTCATTAAAATTACTAGTTACACAAATTGACTTCTGAAATTATTAAATTTCCATTCACTTAGTATGGAAAATGGTAACGAAATAGGAATATAAACCTTGGGGCTTTTTTTCTCCTATTAGAACAGAGAGACTTCGTGATTCTGAGCACTTAAAATAGAATGACACATTTATTTGATTTGATTTTTCATTACTCAGTGACTATCATCATATTCATAACGCGAAAGACAGAGTGAGATAACCCTATAATGGGCATAAGAGTGTTAGAAATTGTGTAAAATTGAACTCTATCACATTGTAATAAAGTTTCAAATGATAGTGGGGAATAGGTATATTGCCTTTGCTTTAAAAATGATTAAGTTTAAGTACTATTTTATGTAAACACTGTCATTGCCATACAATAACATAAAATATTGCCATTGCTTTAAAAATGATTAAGTACTATTATATGTACTGTCACTGCCATACAATAACACAAAATAAGTTTTTGGCCAAAATTTCATTTTTGGTACAAGCTTTTATCGCCGACTGTACTTTTTTTTCCACAAGCAACGAATACTCATCGAGACAATTCTAAGAACCCCAAACACAATTAGGTTTCGTTGTTTTATCACGGAGTTCCTATGGCCACCTCCGGTCTCCATCATCAGATCACCTCGATGACACCATAATATTGCATTGTCACCCGACTTACATATGTATGTAAAATTTCAGCTCAATCGGAAACCGGTAAGTGGATCAAATTTAACTTGCAAGATTTGATTACACACAGACAACGGTCAGGTGAAAGTAAATAAAAGCTTGTAAAAATGATAAGAATTCACTAACCTTCATTGTGTGACTGTACACTAGGTGAAATACAAGCTGTAACCTTCTCAGCTACAACAAGTTCTGTAATAAAGCTGCTGCATAGTTCGGGCATGGTCTCCTTTTCAATGTCTGAAGTTGTCGGGACAGGTTCTGTGGCTATAGAAACGGCTGTAACATAAAATAGCACTTTAATTTTTTTTTATAAGATTTACTAATAACTTGTGATAATATTAAAATACATAGGAAATAGTGTCATATTCATTTATTTAGCTTACCCATAGTCTGTTTTGGTGTATGGCCCACTGCGGTTGATTTAACCCCCGATGTGGATGGAATGGCAGGAGACGCTAAAACAGAAATACATAATAAACACATTAAAACCGTTGAAAATTATTGTTAATAAGGGCTTATAATTATTATAAAATATCTTCCAAAGGACCTACACAGTGCACATTGCTACAAATTTGTTATGGGTAGTTACGGAAATACTTCTATGGGATAACTTTGGCTTTTCTTATATACATGCGTAATTAAAATGTACGTATATTGGTAAGGCATGTAGGTCCTTCCTCTGACAGTTTTGTTTCCTTATTGGAAATATTACTGTGGTAGGGTAGAGTGGTAAAATAAATTCATTGCCTTCCAAAACGGAGTTATTTAGAAAAAGTATATTTGAAATGGCGCCAAATTTTTTAATAAAATTCCTATTGAACTAAGAAATACAGATGACATGATTAGTTTCAAAAGTAAGTTATTTAAATTTTTAGATAACAAAGCATATTATGTATAAATAGATTTTAATTAACTTTTAAATGATAATTTTGGATGATAAATATTTAATAACATATAATTATAGTGTATGTGAATTTTTGTTAGATGATTTTGATAATTAATGGTAACTGCGCACAGCATGCAGTCACAGTCCATAAATGAAAAATTGTATGCCTTACGGCACAACATAGTGATACAGTGATGTATATGGGACCTGTACTTATGTTTGACAAATAAATACTTTTGACTTTTTTTTACTTTTGTGGTGATATTTTATAAAAAAAAATATTGCCCATGGAAACACTAGCCATGCCTGACCTTAATACAAGAAATTGATTCTTTACATTGCTTGCAGATCTAAGTACCATTAATGAAATATATATGTGCATAATAATATTAATAATGTCTTTGATAAGAAGGCATTAATTTGCACCTAAAATGTAATTGAGTATCTATCATGGCTATCATGCATTTCAGAAAAATTAAACAAACCTTTTTGAGGCACTTGTTGACAGTATGTGTGGTCGTCATGTGATTTACGAACATATGCATGTTCTTTCAGCGGATCCATGTTTTCTAAAATTGATAACAAAATATTATTTTTAAATAACTAAAGTGAAATGTGGTATTATTTATCTACAAATTCTGCATGGTGTTTTTTTAGGATTGGGAAATTTCTATATAAATAAAATAATTAATAAAAGACTGCAACACTTGCCAATGATATCTTTACCCAAAGAAGTACAAAAATGCTAAGCTAAAATTAACACACAAGTGTTAAGATATTAATATCGATCGCATGAAATAATTATCTTACTAGAAACATATGCTCTTATTACAGGAATAAACAAACACTTTGTATTACCTACACATAATAAAATCACCATGCCGTGATTCATGAGTCATCAATTGCATAGAAGTTTATGACATTATCTTTTATGGTCGTAAATGATACGAATTAGATTAGACTGATTTATTATATCACTTCTTATCATTTTCTACACTTACCGGCATTTTCATGAGATGGGATCCCACTGTTAATCTCATCTTGACTGAATAACGAAGGATAAGCCTTCGCGTTGAGACGCCGTGTCGATGCCGAAACAAACCGCTGTTCGAAGTGTTTCTCACAAATAAAAGCTTTTCGAACTTGCTCCGGCGACATATTTCCAAAACCATTTGTTTCCAAACACTTCAACCACATAATGAGTCTTTTCTCAGTACTAGGAAAACGGTACAAAGTAAAAGCGTCCTTTCGCAGAGTTTTACACACACAGCACTGATAATACATTTTGCACAATGCATAAATGCTTGCAGAACTGGGTGATGGATGAATCACAAATAAAGCGGAGAGGATAAGTACAAGAACTTCACTCGATCAACACTTTATTGCAATTGAAAATAATTTAAACTGTTCAAAGTTTTCAACAAACATGGGCGACAACCACTGACAACTGACGTTTAGGCGACGATCGGCCAATCAGAGCGCGGCAAGTTGTCAGTATCATCTAAAAGCAACATGGCGCTATCGTACACATTCCGTTGTACGTAGATTAACAGCCGTGGTAATGACACAGTGACACTCTGCCACTACGCCTATATAAAAAAAACAATGTTTGCTATAATTTGCAGTTTTATTTGTGTAAAATCAACATGAACATAATAAATAATACATTATTAACCAAATTCTATAATTTTAAATTATAAATTTAACTACACAAATAAAAACATATAAAATATTTCATCTAAACGTTAGCGGTGAAAAGGTCTACTCAAACACGCGTAGTTACTTTTTTTATTGTTATGGCGGCAAAGTTGGAAAGTTTTCATTCATTCTGTATTTCTGTTTTATTGGATTTATGGTGCGTTGTTGATTTTTTTACTTTAATATGAGTTCCGACGAAATAATGAAATTAATATTAATTGTAATCGTAGGAGTTGGAATTGGGAGCGTAAGCAGAATTGATTTTAAATAACTTGCTACCTCTGCCGCCAAGTCTAAGACGAAGTATGTATATGGTTGCTTATGGCAATTTTATTATTTGAGAAACTAAGGAAAGTGGCTTACAGTTTCTTAGAAAGTTTTGTGGCATATTTTAAAGAAATGAAAGTAACTACAAAATCGTCAACACTGGAAATTATACTTATTTACTCCATGCATAAAGCAACTATGTATGTGAAACATGATATCAACATGAAAGACTATGTAAACTTATGTGACGAAAACGACAGTCAGACGGATACGAGTACAAGGCGAACAAATCAAAGATACATGAAAATATACGGGTAGTAAAAATACACGACTCGTGTAAAACATACCCGTGATAAAGATATAGGTACGTGTTAGTTATATTTTAGGTGTAGTTTACTTTTAGTTTTTTCTATAAATAAAACTTGGGTTTCGTGGATTTTTTATTTTATTTATTTCATTGCATGTTTGAGAAAAGCACTAAGTATACATACCTCGGCGTGAAAAGGGATTGTCGGCCTCAGGCCTATCCGTCTTCTATAGCGGTTTCCGGATCTGAACTATCTCTTCGATCGTCCCATAAGGCATAGTACTAATAGTATGCATAATTTTTATAGGGATATTTAGAGAAAAGAAGCCATTACTTGCAATGTGCTGACAGAAATAAGGTCAACGTAGCTAATTCTGTCATATGAACTATTCCGTCCATTAACGCACCAGCCAACCTCTGTACCTTTTTACAGAACAAAGGCATGTTGACAACTTGGAAATTTCGCATGCTACTCAGCCAAACATTAATGAACAAGCCTCTACCTCAAACTTACAACAAGTTTCTAATGAAGCACCACAGCAGGCTGCATTACCAACCAATACGGGTAATCTATATATTTTATATTATATTTTTAGGGTTCCGTATCCAAATGGCAAAAAACGGAACCCTTATAGGTTCGTCCTGTCTGTCTGTCTGTCCGTCTGTCCGTCTATCCGTCTGTCCGTCTGTCCGTCCGTCCGTCCGTCCGTCCGTATGTCACAGCCACTTTTGAAATTTGCACACCAGGCGGCTTAGCACGGTCGCGTTTTTATCCCTTGTCACCATGCCTGTCACGTTCTAACAAGTATGTAAGTGCGAAAGGGACGCGCATAGTGATAGTCGATAAAAATGGAACCGTGCTGAGCCCGCAGGTTAGATTTATAAACTGTACAAGAGATAAGAAGCGATTTTGGAAATTCAACCCCTAAGGGGGTTAAAAAGGGATGAAAGTTTGTATGGGGTTCAAGTTTTATTTTATGCTAGCAATTTCAAACTTCGTAAAAAGATATATTATTAAAATACAAGAAAATTAATTTCGGCATTTTGGGAAATTCATCCCCTAAGCTGATGAAAAAAGGGGTTGAAAGTTTGTTTGTTTGTGTTTGTTGTTTGTAAGCGATAATTTCCCTTACCGAACAGGCTACCACCGTCTTTTTGTTAATCGCCACAGTTTCTCTTTTGCTAACGTTATTTATATAAAAAAATGATTTTTTCAGATGTTTTTGAAATGCCTCAAGCCGCCTTCTTTCTGCAGTTTCAGAGTGTCAGTACACCAACAGAAAGCAATTCCGCAGGTAAGCTTTTGCTTAAATAATACCATAGAGAAATATAGTAAGACAAGAGTGCTCACTCCATACATCAGTTTCGGTACCAAAAATATTAGTATTTTCATAGTCGGCATCTAGCATCGAGTAGCGGAATTATCAGTACCGCTACTCGATACTAAATGTCTCTCAAGTGGCGACCAACGAAATTTTTATTGAACAACAATTTACAACTAATATTAGAAGCGGAAGGGGTTGAAAATAGAGTTCCGGTTAATCAGTTTACAATATTAGCTGAAAATTGTTGAGCATTAGACTTTACGGTCGCCGCTACATCTATTGTCAAGTAGCAGTACTGATAATTCCGCTACTCGATGCTAGATGTCGACTATGAAAATACTAATATTTTTGGTACCAAAACTGATGTATGGAGTGAGCACTCTTGTCTTACTATATTTGTCTATGATAATACGTACTTACCTAAAATTTGTTTAATTGCTTGTAAAGGTACATGTTTTTTTTGTAAAATTAAGCAATTAAAATATGGAATGTGAAGGAGAGTATTCTAGCAGTTGCCTTCTATTTCATTCTCATAGAAATTTTACTTAATGTCATGGTTTCATGAGTGACAGACAACCTCATCCCAAACAAGGGAACACATAATAGCGACTGGAGGGCAGCATGAGGCGCACCCAGCTCTATGCGGGCAGAGACATTATCCACAGCCATAGCCTCAGAGTACGAGCAGATTTCATCAAATTCGATTCAGTTATTTCCGGTTTAGCCGTACCTTACTCAACACTGTACCACAGAATAACTATTACAAGCTTTTATTTAGTTTCACCTGACCGTTGTCTGTCTGTCTGTCTGTCTGTGTGTAATAAAATCTTGCAAGTTAAATTTGATCCACTTCCCGGTTTCCGATTGAGCTGAAATTTTGCATGCATGTATAAATCGGATGACAATGCAATATTATGGTACCATCGAGCTGATCTGATGATGGAGACAGGAGGTGGCCATAGGAACTCTGTGATGAAACAACGTAACCTAATTGTGTTAGGGGTTTTTAGAATTGTCTCGATGAGTATTAGTTGTCTGTCGTGAGAAAAGTACAGTCAGCGATAAAAGCTTGTACCAAAAAAGAGATTTTTGCCAAAAACTTATTTAGTAGGTATAGATAATGGATAGATGAAAACAATCTTAATACTTTTTCAGCTAAACTCAAGATACGAGTGCTGCTCAAGCTCGCGCCGGTGTAATCATGGAGCATAATTACAGCGTGATAAGCAAATCTAAATGGGCTCCGGTGCTTTGGGCGGTCAAGGTATATTTACATTTATACATAACATTATCATGATAAATGAGTAGCTTACTTTTTGTTCACCTTTTTAGTCTGTTCGAGATCTTGAAAACAGAGAAAAATAGAGATACTACTCCTAAAAATACGTGTGATATCTCATTCGTCATGATGCCTAGAAAAATGTATTCGAAGCGTGTAATGCACACAAAAAATATCAAAAGTAATATACAAAAAAAGAGGGAAAATAGTAGATATTAGTAGAACTTTGACGTACAATAATTCTTAAACTACAAGTTCAAATTGAATGTTTTTGAGAATATATGTAAAGCATGTTAAGTCCTATATGTCACTGAAAATTCAGAGTTCTAGCTTTAGCCAGCACAAAATCGCTTCGGGAAAAGGATGGTACGGCCGTGCGTCTTTGTTTTGCTCGACTTGGCGGGGGCACTGCCGTGCCCCCAGATACTTATTGCGATATTGGGAAAATAAAAAATAACTATTGCGAAGAAAACGACGAGTATTTAGTGGAGCTTATCTGATAATTAACTGCCTTCATCAGCTCTGGACGTATACAGTGAATCGATTCTACTCCTCTTTGATGAAATTAAAATCATCATTATTTCATCATCTTCTTCGTCCTGAAGCAGTTGCTCCACAAGTTTTCGCTGTCGTATATTTAAATTGTCAAACATCGTTATTTTAAATAATAGCAACCGAATCGCACAACTGCTAGCACTGACTCCTGTGTGACTACTGCACGTGGCAGTCGGCAGTCGCCGCCCGGTCGCGCCTATCCGAATGCTTACGGCGGCGCTGCCCAGAGGGCCTACCGCGAACCACGTTCGACGTGTTGCCTCTGTGTCGCACTTGTAAATTAGTACGTAAGTGTGACAGGGAGGCAACACGTCGAACGTGGTTCGCGGTAGGCCCTCAGCTGCCATGTTCGACGGCGGCAGCCGGATCGCGGCAGCGTCTTGCCGAATGCTATCTTAATACACTCTTCGAATACACTTTTCTAGGCATCATGCCGAAACTAATGAGGTATACGTATTTTTAGGAGTAGTATCTCTATTTTTCACCGTTTTCAGGATCTCGAACAGACTATCTGCTTATTATACATAGATTACCCACACATACTTCCACGGAGCTTCCTTTTTTATCTGAAATAAAAGCTATCCTTTGTCTTTCCTCGGTACCTACTCAGAAAACTATCTTTATTGGTACCAAATTTCATAAAAATCAGTTTAAGATAGAAGAGGTAATGAGGGTATCGTCTTGGGTCGTCCCATTCGTTTTTCGTCAAGTTCTTAAATTAGCCCTATTCTGCTTTGGTCACTCATTCTACATTGAAAGCCACCGACGATTGTGACGTATGTAGATTGGGTGACGAAAGCAGAATAGGACTAATTTAATAACTTGATGAAAAACGAATGGGACGACCCAAGACCATGCCCTCATTACCACTTCAATCTTAAACTGATTTTTAATAAACACAATAAACATACAATAAACATATAAATAGTACAATAGGGAATATTAGGCAAAGCTCTGCGTAGGTGGCACCACTAGCACATACAGTAAACAAACTACGTCAATCACATGGCCTACCGCGAAACACGACAATCGAAAGTTCGGTTGTTGCCTCTCTATCACTCTTGCTAATTCGATCGATGGAGAGGCAGATAAAGAAATCCCGATTTTCACGTTTCGCGGTAGGCCACCTGTAAGCAAACCACCTTGGTGCATCAATGTCAGAGTGAAAACTTGTCAAAAAACTGTTTAAGGCCTAGTATGTATAAGTTACTCTATGGCAGCGGTTCCTAACCTGGGGGTATTTACCCCCGTGGGGGTAAACCTGTTATTTTGCGGGGGTAATAAGCTGACCTAATATCAGGTTCCCTAGTTAGTCATAGGGGTGACCGAACTGAAAAGGTTAGGAACCACTGCTCTATGGTTTACTAAACAAATTAATGCTGCTCTTTGGCGGCAGAACATGGCAGTAATAGTCTCTATTGTAACAGTGCGGTTTGTTATTTTAACCATGCTTCCAAATTCACACATTCAGTTTTGTTTTTCAGGTGGGCTGAAAACAAAATCATCTAGCACCAGCTTAGAAGAATCAATCTCACTGCGTACAAAAATCAAGCGGCTACGTACGGAGATATTAAGGTTACAGAAAAAATCTAAGTCATTTGCAGCGAGGCTGGCAAATGCCGAAGACCTCACAACCAATCCTGCATTCCAGGATAATGTAAATAACATGACAAAACCAGCGCGACTATTTATGCAGATGCAGCAGCAAGCGAGAAAAACACCAAAAGGACGACGCTTCACTGTTGAAGAAAAGGTGCTATCATTATCCGTATACAAAAAGAGTCCGAAATGCTATGCATTACTTCATAAATATTTTACGTTGCCATCTACAAAAGCTATGAAGCGCTTACTGGGCCAGATAAAACTTAGACCGGGGATAAACCCTATAATTTTCAAAAAAAATAAGGAAACTGTTGCGAAGCAAAACCTATCTGACAGATTATGCAGCCTCATGTTCGACGAGATGTCATTAAAACCGCAGGTTTCTTATAATGCGCAAAAGGATAGAATGGAAGTCTTTGCTTGCAACCGTGACAAGGCGTTTGCGGACCACGCCTTAGTATTTATGGTAAAAGTAATCAAACATAATTTTAAGCAACCGATTGCCTACTATTTTACGACAGGTTTGCAGAAAAAGGAATTTAAAAAAAAATATTGTGGATGTTATCAAACACGCACAAAAATCCGGTCTCATAATCGTGAACACTGTTTGTGATCAGAGCCAAGTAAATGTTGGAGCCATCAGGGAACTAGTAAATGACACAAAAAAAGAAAATAAACAGCTAGGTACAGAAGGAGTCACCATATGAACATTTTAAAATAAATGGCAAAAACATTATCCATATTTATGACACTCCCCATTTAATGAAGGGACTCAGGAATAATTTACTTTCCAAGGACATGCGCTGCGTCACAAACGGGCAAGAGAAAATAGTGATGTGGCAATATTATGAAATGTTATATGCCTCCGACCGAACATATAGAGAACTACGGCTAGTGGACAAGTTGACCGAAGAGCATGTTAATCGACAAAAAAATCAAAAAATGCGAGTCATATTAGCGACCCAATTATTTAGCCATAGCGTAGCTGCATGTAGCCGCTGAACACCTATCGGCCAGTGGCGATCTGCCTCAGGATTGTCGTCAGTTAATTGACATTACTTTGATGCTCGACGACCTATTCGACAGCTTGAATGGAAATACCATAAGCATTCCTAACGGAAAAAAATACATAGGATGCGTGAAGCGGAATTCGCCACATCATAAACTATGGCAAGGCTGTAAAACAATTTTAAAGACAGTAACATTTATAAAAAAAACAAGAAATGAGTGGGAATAAAATGCGAAAATTCGAACAGACCGTCCCATCTGTTATTAATTTTATTAAAACTATAGAAGGTGTAGAAAGAATATGGACAGTTTTGTCGGAAAAGTTAGGTTTTGACATTTTATTAACCCGACACTTAAATCAGGATCCCTTAGAAATCTTTTTCGGGAACATTCGCAGCTATGGGGCAAGAAACAACGCACCTAATACTACGGCGTTTGAAGCCGCCTTTAAAGCGCTTTTATTAAACAATTATAACTCGCTCCATTCCAAAAATGCGAACTGATTATCCTTTTAAATGTTTTATGCATAAAGATAAACTGACCCAGTATTTCACAAACACTACAATAAATACAACTGTACAGTTGGTGCAGATCATTTAATCGCATATTATGTGGTAAAATAAATTATAATGATGACGAAGACGAAACTAAACGTGCAGCACAATCATATTACAACAAACATAAACATTACAAAAATAAATAAATAAATTGAGTTGGCACTGGTATAACGCATATTTTTAAGCTCTATTAGGTATTCGTAGTAAATTTTCTTATTAACATGTATTTTCTTATGTGTGAATGCTTTTTCACCACACGCTTTCTTTTCTATTATTTACCAAAAATTGTACTTTCCTAGCGATAATGTGGTGTAAAACATGTATTACTCTCGGCAGCAAAGTTTGCTCGCTTCTCGTGACTCTGCAACGCTCAAGATTCCACTTTTTAAATCTCTCTATACACTAGTAATTTTGGAATATTTCGCATGTTATCATATCATATCATATTTATTCATCAACAATACAAGATTGTGTTTGAAATGCACATAAAATACAATTACAATAAAATAAACAACATTTGAAAATAATAATAACAATAATAGTAAGCACTAGTAACATATTTTAGCCATTATAGGACGACATTCACAGTATACATAATGAGATCAAAAAATAAGGCATTTATGAACTACTTAAGTATACAAAGCTTATACACTAACTAAACTAAATCAGTATCAAATAACTCATCCAAGCTATAAAAACAACCTCTTAACAAATATTGCTTCAGTTTTTGCTTAAAGATAGTATACTTTGAAATATTTTTTAAATGCTGAGGCAGTTTATTAAATAACTTAACAGCCTGATGTCTCACACAGTGCTCCTCAATTTGTGAAGTAGGGCGAAAATGAATTTTCAAATTTTTAGTGCGTGTGAGAAATCGCAGTTCCTCTTCTTCATGCGTTTCAAATCTTTGCTTGTGTTTGACAAGGTCCGTAAGCAGTATATGTATATATAAGCAGGGCACGGTAAGTATACCAAGCTTAAGGAAAAATTGCCTACAAGAGACCCACGGTGGAATACGAAATATGGTTCTTATTGCCCTTTTTTGAGCGGTTAGAGCTCTGTTCACGTTATATCTAAAACTGTTACCCCAGAACATAATGCTATACCTCAATTTTGATTCAATTAGAGCATGATATACTATTTTTAGTTGATCTACACTAATTTCGTCTCTGAGGCTTCTCAAGGCGTAGCAGGCAGAATTAACTACGTTTTCAATAGCTTCCAGCTCCTGTACCCAGTTTAACTTTGAGTCGAGACGTATGCCAAGGAACTTAACATTTTCAACTATGTCTATAGTGGTTCCGTTCATAATGATGTGAAGTCTGTCAGTTTTTTTGGAGTTTTGGTTAAATAACATTATTTGGGTCTTGTCTGTGTTCAAGCAGAGATTATTAATTGTAAACCATTGCTGGAAGGTGTTTAAAGCAAAATTAACTATTTCATTTAGTTCTACTACGTGATCAGCATGTATAACGGCATTGGTGTCATCAGCGAACATAATTATATTGCAGTTCGGCACCACATTGGAAACATAATTGATGATATCATTTGTGAATATGTTAAATAGCATAGGGCCTAAAATTGACCCTTGCGGTACACCTCTGCCAACCTTCAATAGATCGGACTTAGTTGATCTTTCACAGCCGCCATGTATATCTTTGATCTCTACATATTGATTTCTGTTTTGCAGATAATTGCGTAGTAGACCGTAAGCTTTGCCCCTAACTCCATAGAAGTCCAGTTTTTTCAGGAGTATATCATGGTCCACGGAGTCAAAGGCAGAACTTAGATCAAGGAATAAGCCAACAACTCTCTTTTTACAATGGATTTTCGAAATTACATCATCAATTAAGTAATTAATAGCATCTGTAGTGCCTATATTTTTTTGAAATCCAAATTGTCTGGGGCTTATTATATTATTCTCTTCAAGATGCCTAAGAAGACGAGTTTTAATGATTTTTTCAAAGACTTTTGAAAGTACTGGAAGAAGTGATATGGGTCTGTAGTTAATCGGGTCTGTCTTATTACCTTTCTTATATATAGGCACTACCTTGGCTAGTTTTAGCTGATCCGGAAACATATTACGTTCATAGCATTGGTTAAAAAATTGAGCTAGTGGTTCCGAAAGTAAATCAATAGACTGTTTAAAAATTGTGATAGGCATCTCATCACACCCAGATGACTTTTTATTTTGCATCAATACTACGGTTTTTTCTACTTCAAAGGGTGAGACCGGCCACCAAGTCATATCCTGGTAATGAATATTATTGTACAGCTCTAGACAGTGTCTTGCCGCAGACAAATCACCCGTAGCCATAGTATTATTTTGATCAAAACGATTGGATAATATGTTAGCAACGTCTTGAGGTGCTTCTATAATTTTATTGTTAACCTTCAATACAATTTTTTTGCGGTTTATGCCATTCGATTTATTCCTACGCCTATTTACAACATCCCATATGCCTTTAGAAGATCCCTTAGCTTTAGTTATTTCAGCCTGAACTGCCAGTCTTTTTGCGTGCCGAACTATTTTCCTGAACAAATTAATATATTTATCTCGGTAAACTAAAATAGAATTATCACAAAATGATTTATTAACGTTACATAAGACTCTTTTCATTTTACTTGCTGTCTTTATACCTTGTGTAATCCAATTGAGTTTTTGTTCGTTTTTGATTTTAATTTTCTTTCTTTTTTTAATAAAACTCAGTTGGAACACTTCATACAGTTTGTTCAGAAATCCACTTATACTAAAATCCCCCCAATAGATGTCGGCCAACCTACTTCTGAATAACTGAATACATTTCTCAGTTATATATCTCTTCTCTACTACTAACTCATTATTACTATTACTAAATATTTCAGTTTCTAATGACAGTTTGCAGAATATAGCAGCATGTCCATCTGCTAGACCATTATGGTCAACGTCTGTTGCAATATCTATATTGGTAGGCATATTAGTTATAAAATTATCAACACAAGACTGCGAATTGTTACGTTTAAAAGTTATGTCATTAATAAGGTGTCGGAAATTGTAACATTTTAGGAGACTTAAGAAATCAGACCGTTGCTTTTTATCAATTAATAAATTAACATTAAAGTCACCACAAACAATTGCTTTTTTGTCAAAAAGGTGATCCAACAAGAGTTCCAATTGTTTAAGAAAAATTTCAAAATTACTATCTTTAGGACATCTATAACAACAAAATATATGAATGTTAGTTCTAATATCCCTGATACCACAAATTTCAAATCCATCTGGCACATATAATTTCTTGCAAATTGCTAATTCTTCTGAATCTCTATTTACTGAGGCTGCAATAAGAGTTCCACCTCTTTTAATGGTGGGTCTTGTGTTAAAAGAAACTAGGTTATAGTTATGTAATTTAAAAGAAGTAGCAGCGTTTTTATTCAGAAAGTGCTCGCTAATACATACATAATCCATCGGTTTAGTCTGCTCATCAAGGTAAAGTTCGAGCTCATTTATTTTATTGCATATGCCACACACATTTTGGTGAAATATATTTAACATATCAATTTGCACTACATTATTGGACACGAAAAAAATCTGTAGTACTAGTGTCGCCCAGGCCCCAAAGGTGGTTATTTGTTACTACCCAATCAATGTTGTTGTAGAGATTTTTTAATACATTATTCATACCAGTGTTATTTAACTTACCAGTGTTGGATGAGAACATATCAAGTGATACGTTTGCGTTAGAGTCGTATACAAAGAAACATTCATTATGATTAGGTAACTCATTGAGTAGCAAGTGATTAAAACATTCGACTCTGCTATTAAATATAGGTTTGCCACATATATAGGTCGGACATGCTATAACAAGATTAGTATACGTTATACATTTCGATTCTTCTGTTAGGTAGTTCACAAGTCCACGAATGTCACACGAATTATGAAAGTCCTCTTCTCCGATTAATACAATACAACAATCATTTCTTGACATACCGCTAAGTAGAGTGTGAATATCCTTAAACAGCACACTTACGCCTCCGCCGGGAATGATGTGATGACATATCGTAAAGTCTTCAAAATAATCATTGTTTGTTATAGTCTTGATAATATTGTTTTTATTGTTACTGCTTATTATTAACAATTTTTTTCGGTCTGTGTCATGTTTATCAGAGCTTAGGCTTGTCATTGATTCTACATGTTTAGCCACATTTTTGTCAGCTAGCAGCGTGATAGCACTTGGAAGGGCTTGACGTTCAGAAATTAAATTTTCCGGCAAAGCAGTTGTTTCAGAAACACAATTTAGGGGAGCTTTGTTAAGTATTTTAGGTTGCAAAATTTGTTTTCCCTTTTTCTTTACAGGTGTACTTATAGGTCTAACATCACTTTTTTTACGTGTCTCTGATATTATGTTTTTCAACTCGAAGTTTTCGTTGAGTAACTTTTGAATTTCGTTGTCCGCGCTTAAGAGTTGATTTTTTAGTTGTCTTATTTGTTTCCTAAGATCCTCCACCACAGCATTCTGCACATGTGAGTCAAGGTTTGGAAAACTGTTTATGCTGGCCTCGCGAGAAGAATCTTCCTGATCTTGTCCAACTGCAATCCTTGAGACATCAGGACGGCTATTGTTTAGTGTAATATGATCATGTTTGATTGAGCACTCGAATGAATCTTCTTGGGAGAGAGAATCAAAAGAGTTTTGCACTGGAATGTTATATTTTCTTACCGTGATCATGTCAGGTGTAGATGTCGTAGCTGGTTTATTTGGAGTTATTGTTGTATCTGCTTGAGAAATAATTGTGTCTCCTAATTGACTGGGTGATGTGCTATTCACGGGTGAGCTGGTTAAAGTTGAGTCGTCCTCACTGGGCTTTTGTTTTTTAATGTTTTTTTTATTTGTTGGTGGGTATACTGGGCGGGGTAATTTAGATGTTCCAGGTTTGGGAGTACTGGATTTTATTGTTTGAAACTGTTCGCAACAACTGCGGCACTTCCAGCTTTTCTTATTCTCGATTGTCATTAATGCATATCGCTTACTGCCTACTCCAGTGCGTTCCAGGCATTCTATGCAGTATCTAAGACTACAGGTGGCACAATCAAGAGAACGCCTACTCGAGATTCTTGAATCACATTTGTCACATTTTCCAGGATTACCCATTTTGTATCGAATCAAAAATGTTGTATTTATTTCTTATTACTAGCACCCTCTATAGGTGTGGCTATATATCGATTTTACCGTTATGAGGTTAGCGCCCTCTAGTATTGAGTAGCTCTCTTGTAATCAGAACGATATTAACGCCCTGCGGGATCGAAGTTGACGCAGCAGCGTCATCTTGGCTACTCCTAAATGAACTATAAAAATATGTCAATTATACTTAAATTGAAATCAGCGCCCTCTAGTAGCAGGTAGTTTTTAGGATCAGGATTTATCTTGGGGTCATCTGTAGCTAAATCTTGACGTTTGAAATCAGGGCCCTCTATAGGCAAGTAGTCTAATGAAGAATAGCGGGAAATATTGTTTGCGAAAGTTGAATTGGCGTGGGTTCTGGCGGCAGTTGGAAATTCAAATTATTGTTTAGATTCTTCACCAGGTTATTTAATGCAAACTTTCTTTAAAAAAATCCACTTAGGTCCTGTATTGTCACGTCACTTCAAAATACACTGCTTTTGAATTGGGCGTGTGGGTTGTTTATTTATTTACACTTATTCACAAAGTTTTGACTATAGGTCTTTAACCTTAGTAGGTATAACGTCTTTTCGGCGGCAGTTATTATATTTACACTAATACTGAGTGTAAATCCTCGTTTGTGTAAGTATGTAAACACTGTTTTTGATCGACTTATTACGTAAAGTTTTAAGCGGCAACTTTAAGTTCAATATTTTCAAAATATGTTTGCTAGGTACTTAATTCACTTTATTGATGATGTCAATATTGTCAAAACACAGAAATTATAATTACACTGCACTTATAAACAATCCTGTTCACCTATATGTTATTTATTTACAATATCTACAAAGTTTTGGCTAAAGGTCATTGACCGTACTAGGTAGCGTCCTTTCGGCGGCTGTTATGTAATTTGAATTTTCTCGATATTTACATTAATTGTGAGCAAGAACCTTTGTTTATATACGTATGTAGACACTGTTCTTAATCACTGTAATGAGATAGGTGGAATAATATTGTAGTTATTACGTAAAAAGTCACAAATTAAGAGCTTCAAGTACGGGTACACTATTTGAACTCGCAGCGTCGTTGTATCACTATTGTTTTTTTAGATAACATTTACTGTTATCAATTACACTTTAGTCTATCATCTAAAACACTTTTTTTCACTTAAATGTAACTTATACTATTTTTAGGAATTAAACAAAAGCGGGGTTAATAACCCGCGGCGACTGCAGCGCAATATAAGCACGAGAGGTAAACAACAAGTTTGCTTCTTTACGAGTACACTTATTCTATTGTCTCTGTTACTATTTTCCCTACACTTATTGTATTACTTACGCTATCAACAAAATGAAAGTAATAAACATATTTACTTTAATATTCTGTTTTTTTTTTTCTATTCCATTATTGGTAACATTAACGTTTTCCACATAATGTTACGTCTTATCTTATCTTATTATCTTATCTTATTGTTTTCGGGGGCCCTTGCGAATACGCTTCGACCCATAGGGATACAATGTTAGGTCTACTTGGGCGGTTTACAAGTACATTTTTTGTTTGACTTCTTGTAAACAATTACAGTTATTTGTTACAAGAAACCAATCAAAAATGGACTTGTAAACCGACCAAGTAGACCTAATATTATGTGGGACGAAAGTACACATATGGATGCATATGTAGTTGTACACGCACACATACATACTTAGTTTCGGGGGAGAATCAGAGATGGCGCTTTCAAATGAGTTTCCATAAAATGCTTCAAGAGGGCTCTCTTTACCTATATTACTTACTTTACTCTTTGGTTTCATCCATCGTTTCATCCGTCAGACAAATTGGTGAAGGTCGACCATATATGATTGCTATGAGTTGACAGTGACAGCTGTGCGCGGGAGCGTAACCGCTGCGTTCAGATATTTGATACAAACATTTAAATTCTGTTTGATAAATTGATTCCTTTAGGCCCCATTCGCACGACAGCTTAAAAAGCGTTGCGTTAAAACCCGACGTTGGCGCTTTTTTACCGTTTCCAATATTTGTGTTCATATGAACGCTTAAAAATCACTTGTGAGTCGTACTGCCACGTACGCATCTCAGCAAAGCCATACTTTATTTGCTATTACGACGTATTATTTGAATATAGCTTGAATATTTCAGGAATTTGTAAGCATAAGTTGACATTTTTAAGTTGAAACTAATAATAATCTTGACGATTGACACCAAAAATTTAGACTTGACAGCCAACTGACAGCAGCGCCGGCGCTTTTTTAACGCTTGTGAGAACAGATACACGGAGTTCCGTATGCTCTATTCAATTTGACGCCAACGCTCAACGCCAAAAATCGAACAGTGCTCGATAAAAAAGCGCCGCGCTTAAAAACCGCCTTCGTGTGAATACATACATGGTTATCCATTTGTGTCATTCAAACGCTTTTTTAACGCGCGTTGAAAAAGCTGCCGTGCGAACGGGGCCTCAGGCCCCATTCGCACGACAGCTTAAAAAGCGTTGCGTTAAAACCCGACGTTGGCGCTTTTTTACCGTTTCCAATATTTGTGTTCATATGAACGCTTAAAAATCACTTGTGGGTCGTACTGCCACGTACGCATCTCAGCAAAGCCATACTTTATTTGCTATTTCGTATGCTCTATTCAATTTGACGCCAACGCTCAACGCCGAAAATCGAACAGTGCTCGATAAAAAAGCGCCGCGCTTAAAAACCGCCTTCGTGTGAATACATACATGGTTATCCATTTGCGTCATTCAAACGCTTTTTCAACGCGCGTTGAAAAAGCTGCCGTGCGAACGGCGCCTAAAGGCCCCAGTACACAATGGGCCAGCGGCGGCCAGTCCAAGGGACGCAGCCATGCGGTAGAATGAGATAGCAATATCACTTGCTCCCTCTAACGCATAAATGCGTCCCCCAGACTGGCCCATTGTGTACAGGGGCCTTAGGCCCCGTTCGCACGACAGCTTTTTCAACGCGCGTTAAAAAAGCGTTTGAATGACACAAATGGATAACCATTTATGTATTCACACGACAGCGGTGGCGCTTTTTATCCAGTGTTGTTGGATTTTAGACTTTAAGCTTTGGTCGATAAGTCGAATTTAGAGTGCGAACAGATTCAAGCGCTTTTTTAACGCGCGATGAAAAAGCTGTCGTGCGAATGGGGGCTAAAGCATGGTAAGCAAACGTTCGGAATTTTCATTCGATTTCCGTGCAGAGTGACGGGTGGAAACGGGACGTCGTTCTACAAATGCATAGCGCTGCATAGTCATAGTCATAGCAAAGTATTTATTTGCTAGAATTATGGTACATTGTAGATGGTGGACATTGATTTGGTAGTTCAACATAATTCACCACTATATAGGCATGCAAAACTTTACACTATACGTAATACATCTAGAACATTTTAATTCACATAGCACATGAAAATGTTAACTCAAGACATATTTTATACTTAAGTTAAAATTGGTAAATATTTACATTTATACACGAGCATATTGCCATAAAACCGTCAAAGAAATATAATATAACATGTCAAGCTTAAAACTTGCTTGCTTAATTAAATATAAACAGTATAAAATATAGATGGTCAAGCAAATCTTGTCAGTAGAAAAAGGCGCGAAATTCAAATTTTCTATGGGACGATATCCTTTCGCGCCTACATTTTTCAAATTTGCCGCCTTTTTCTACTGACAAGATCTGCTTGACCCAGTATAGTAACATACAATTATAATTATCAAAAAAAAATAAAAAAAACCGGAGGCAAAATACCAGTATTATAAAATAAAAAGAATATCAATTTGCCTTTCTTTTGTTCATTTCATTATTTAATGCAATTAGAAGCATATATCAAAATATTCTTTTATATTGTAAAAACATTTTTCCCTTAGCCAACACCGAAGCTTCACTAAAAACAACTTGTAAGGCAGAACTCTGATTTGTTGAGGTATATGATTATAGATTTTAATGGACATTATGTAGCAATTTTTACTATTTAAGGCTGTTTTTGATATAGGTTTCGTAACACGAAATAAATCACGTGCACGTAAGTTTGGATTTTGAACTGGTTTGGAGAACATGTCAGGATTATTTGTAACAAACTTTGCATGCTCCAGTATATAAATGCTCGTGAGGGTCAATATATTAAATTAAGCCTTTTAAATAGTGGTTTACATGGGGCTAAGGGGTCTTCCCCACAAATCGCGCGTACACATCTCTTCTGAACTAAAAAAAGCTCTATCTATATTTGTCGAGTTGCCCCATATGATGATTCCGTAACGGAGAAGCGACGAAACGTAACCAATGATACGCTGTTATGGCGGTTGGTTCCCCTGCTACACTTCTTAACCTTTTGAGAGTGTACAGCCACACGCTAAGGCCGAGTACCTGTATTACTAAATGGACTGAAACGATATGGAATCAAATGGTACTCAGGCGTTGCATGTGCCTGCACAGACTGCATAAAATAAGGTGGGAGGCGATAGCAAGGGATCCTATTGGCCTAAGTCCCTACTTCCCTAGCCCTAACTTATTCTATGACAAGGATGTCGGTACCGGGAGACCTATCGGTAACAGACGGATTCCCTACGGGGGGGGGGGGGGGGATCAAGGTGGTTTGGATGGATACTTGCTGCCGATCGCCCAGGCTCAAGCGACCGATTAAGGCTGAAGGAGTCTTATGCCACAGCAAGGGTTCCTGTAAAAAGGTGGTGGATGGGAGCCTCTACTCTCAGAGTGTCGCCCTGAGCAAGCAGAGGTTTTTGGGTATGGAGGTAGTGAAACACCAACGGACAATTGGTATCTGATTTATTTACAATTTACCTTTCTTTATATACACAACTTTACCTATAGCACACATATGTAAATCTTATTTGTATTCCATCCGTGTAAAGTGCAACTAAGACAATATGTTTCTGCTGGCTTATGCCCTAGATTGAACTGCGTGGATCAGCGCGATGCGCTGATGCAATCTGTTGTTTAAACATCCTGGCGACTCCCGAAGGCAGCGAGGATGATGGGAAGCTGCTCTATAGCGGCTGTATCGGACGTAACTCTATTTCTTCGAACTGGCTGCTGTTGTTGGCCGTTGGGTTTGTTCTGTGGCGCTTGGGTTTCGGTGGAGCCGACCTGGCGGGGGCGGCGGACAGTGGAGCAGACCGCTGGCTGGTTGTGCAGGAACGAATGTGCAACAGGACATGTGGACCATAACAAACTGTTAGTATTATTAGAATAAAGACTGCTATAACGACGAACCGAGACTAATTGCTACTGAGTTACTTTGTATCTGTTTCCAAATTGTATTGCCTAATTGTTTTTGGAGTAAATTCTCGTTACTAGTGAGATGTTTAAATGTCTCTGGAGCTGTCAAGAACTTCCTCATCTCTGGTTATATCTTCTATTTGATTGATTGTTTCGTTTGTATTTAATGAAAAGTTGGCTTGTCTTGAGAACGGTGGTTGGTTGGTTGGTGGGTTGGTTGGTGGTGGTTGGTTGGTTGGTGGTTGGTTGGCTGGTTGGTTGGTTGGTTGGTGGTTGGTTGGTGGTGTTTGGTTGTTTGGTGGTTGGTTGGTTGGTGGTTGGTTGGTTGGATAGTTGGTTGATTGGTTGGTTAGTTGGTTGGTGGTGGTGGTTTGGTTGGTTGGTGGTTGGTTGGTTGGTGGTTGGTTGGTTGGTTGGTTAGTTGGTTGGTTGTTCTCATATCATTGGACCTGGGCTTGATGAATCATCGAGTGATGGGGTTTGTTGCAAAAATGACACAACATTGTACTGTTACATTTTTCTGCCGAGTCATGATTTATGCAGTTGTAACGTTTTTTTCGGTCTCGAATCACCTTAAGGCGCTCGGGAATACTTAGCAATTTAAACTTTGCACAAGAATAAATCTTGTGGTCCTCATTCTGACAGTACCAGCAGTTTTGGCCGTGTGCTTTGTCTGACTGTACAATCTGCAAAGTAGTAATTCCATTCCCTTTCGGTGTCTGTGCGGAAGTGATCTGGGTTGCAGTTTCCAAACATTTAAATCTTTTTTATTTCGGTTAAACTCTGATTTTTGTTTGGTGTTTCCAAGGCTAGTTCATAAATGCTATTGGTCTCAGCGTTCCATTTTCGACTGATGATACGAGTTAAAATCGGATCCCAGTGTGACGTATTCACTCCTTGGTTCGTTAATGCGGCTAAACTCTCCTTTATTGTATCAAACATGTTTTGACATTGGAAATGTCTTTTCGATCGCTCCAGTATACGGTCCGATTTCACGAAAAAGTGCGATCCCCTTATATCTCGGAAAGTTGTGAAGATATGATATTAAAAAATAGGCTCAAAAGACGCATAATCACGAGAGCTGTAAGGTGCAAAAATAATTATTCGAGAAAGTCAAAAACAAAAAAAGTTATGGTCGAAATAGTGAAAATAAAATTCAATTTTTTCCGAATTTTTGATTTTGGTGCTCGATAATTTGGAAACGAAGAATGATATCAAAAATTTGAGAAAAACGGCTCTGGACAATTTAGTCAGCTACAATTTGAGCCTAAAACAAAGACGATCGGGTTAAGGGTTTGCCCTGTAGCCTAACCTTAAAATAGTCAAATAGTCAGAACGACATTTTTCACAGGACATTTATGACTTCATGTTTCGCAGAGTTCGTTATCGGTGTTTGTTGTGAATTATCGGGATTATGACGGCAGAATAACACTTGCACTGCGTGGGCTTTCAAAATCGCTGCAGATTTTTCTTGGTCTAACTCTATCTCTATCCTGTTTGAGACGGGCGTAGATAACGCATTATTCGACAATCTATGCATGCTTGTGGTGGTGGAAATAGAAATAGAGATAGAGGGAGAGGGAGAGGGAGAGGGAGAGGGAGAGGGAGAGGGAGAGGGAGAGGGAGAGGGAGAGGGAGAGGGAGAGGGAGAGGGAGAGGGAGAGGGAGTGGGAGAGGGAGAGGGAGAGGGAGAGGGAGAGGGAGAGGGAGAGGGAGAGGGAGAGGGAGAGGGAGAGGGAGAGGGAGAGGGAGAGGGAGAGGGAGAGGGAGAGGGAGAGGGAGAGGGAGAGGGAGAGGGAGAGGGAGAGGGAGAGGGAGAGGGAGAGGGAGAGGGAGAGGGAGAGGGAGAGGGAGAGGGAGAGGGAGAGGGAGAGGGAGAAACACAAAATAAAAACTGGTCGCACCTCAGCATGTTGCTGGCGACTGCTAGCAGATAGCTGATGCTGAACCCTGGCAGTACCTAGTGGAGCTCGGGTTTAATACAACATAAACACACGCTGTTTTGGTCATCGGACTCGTCTCGATGAGCACTTAGGAGAGTAGTACCCAAGATAGAGCTGATGCTGAACCCTGGTTGTACCTAGCGGAACTCAGGTTTGGTGCAACATAGGCACACGCTGTTTTGGACACCCGATTCGTCATGATGAGCATTACCCAAGATAGCTGATGCTGAACCCTGGTAGTACCTATTGGAACTCAGGTTTGGTGCAACATAGACAAACGCTGTTATGGTCATCTCTCGTCGCGTCAAACTGCTGTCAAGAAAATTTCATATCTTGCAGCAAATGGGCCGCTGGCGCCGCTGCCGATCACCACTTCTCGAGTTGACTACGGATTTGCCGTGTAATAATTTTCTTGTACTTTGAACATTAATATATCCTGCTTATTAATCGAAAAATGAAATATGTACCTATACTTATGCGCCACGGCGACAATTATTCAAACTTGGATACGCGTGTGGAAATTTTGCAATTTGTTTGTTCACATGCGTTATGTCCAGGATACTTGTGTTAGTCTAAGAATAAAATAATTATCATTCAACGTTGTAGTTTTATTTTGTAACTTTTTCCTTATCCAGACTTTCTCGTCGCTCAGCGACAATATTTTTTCGAATTCCGTAGATTCATTTCCAATGTGCTCGATAGTCGTGTGAGGCACGAAATCTGTGAATTTTTTATTTTAACAGCGCTAGGCCGTTCTATTGTAGGTAAGTCAAGCAACTTGACAATAAACTTCGAACTGATTAGTCGTTCATTCTCATAACGCTGCGTCAACAATTCCCACGCGGTGTCGTAATTGTTTTCGCTAATGCTCAATTGTTGAATCATTTTATGTACAGCCACACGCTAAGGCCGAGTACCTGTATTACTAAATGGACTGAAACGATATGGAATCAAATGGTACTCAGGCGTTGCATGTGCCTGCACAGACTGCATAAAATAAGGTGGGAGGCGATAGCAAGGGATCCTATTGGCCTAAGTCCCTACTTCCCTAGCCCTAACTTATTCTATGACAAGGATGTCTGTACCGGGAGACCTATCGGTAACAGACGGATTCCCTACGGGGGGGGGGATCAAGGTGGTTTGGATGGATACTTGCTGCCGATCGCCCAGGCTCAAGCGACCGATTAAGGCTGAAGGAGTCTTATGCCACAGCAAGGGTTCCTGTAAAAAGGTGGTGGATGGGAGCCTCTACTCTCAGAGTGTCGCCCTGAGCAAGCAGAGGTTTTTGGGTATGGAGGTAGTGAAACACCAACGGACAATTGGTATCTGATTTATTTACAATTTACCTTTCTTTATATACACAACTTTACCTATAGCACACATATGTAAATCTTATTTGTATTCCATCCGTGTAAAGTGCAACTAAGACAATATGTTTCTGCTGGCTTATGCCCTAGATTGATCTGCGTGGATCAGCGCGATGCGCTGATGCAATCTGTTGTTTAAACAGAGAGCGAAGACAAACCTGTTTAGTTTATTACATACATTGTCAATTTGTTCCTTCCAATTACAAAATATGTCAAGTGTTATACCCAAAAAGTTAACGGCGTCGTTGTTATTTATGGTTTGTCCCTTATAATTTACTTTCAATGGGACACGCTCTGCTTTATAAGTTGAACATTGAACACAACTTGTTTTTTCAATATTAATTTTTAAATCATTTGCTTCTATCCAATTACTTATATCCCTGATTGCATTATTGATTACTGTTTCATGTGCCTCTGATTTATTTGTATTTGTAACGATAATCGATATGTCATCAGTAAACATGATCGTTTGGTGTTTCGTTACTAACGGTAGATCGTTAATGTATAGAACAAAAAGTAGCGGCCCTAAGACACTGCCTTGAGGAACCCCTCTCGTATTAACTTCAAAATCTGATCTGTGTCAGTTCATTCAATTCGTTAAACTTATTAATTTATACCACCCACGGCCACACACGCACGAAATTACATATTATGTAATTTCGTGCGTGTGTGGCCAGTCTTTCGAAATGTTCCTAAATATAGCTGGTCAAGCAAATCTTGTCAGTAGAAAAAGGCGGCAAATTTAAAAAATGTAGGCGCTAAGGGTTATCGTCCCATAGACAATTTGAATTTCGCGCCTTTTTCTACTGACTAGATTTGCTTGACCAGCTATAATTTACGCAATCACTTAAGCGGCTTTCCATAGGAAAAGGTTCCTGTACACGGAGCATAAGATACCTTCTGGAAAGCCACATAATATTATTTCTGAATGCAATATTTTCCTTCCTTCTTGAGTATTAAGACACGCTTTAATTAAAATATCAATCTACAATATTCATACTTTAAACCTATGAATACCACACCTACTGGCGACTGGGTAAAAAAAAACAAATAATTGATAGTAAACCAATTTATTTCACGGTTCGTAATCGTGCATATAATAATTATTGAGATTTTATTGCAATACACTCAACATATTTATATTACAAAGTAAAACGAATCGGAAATAAAACTATAACACAGTAATACCAATATGAGTAATATGACTGACGCTTCTCTCGTTATAATTAATAATAATATAAACTGTGTACATTAGTTTGCTATAAAGTATCCTCAAATGACATGACGTGTGGGTCCGGTTCAAGCGCCATCTTGATGGTCACGCATCGTGATCAATTGCTTTGTTTTTTGCTCATTAATATTGTTTAAAGTGTAATATCGATAGCCTATTATATAGTAAACTAATGTGGTAGTGTGCAGTGAATGGAGAATTAATCTTGAAGCACGTTTAACCATCATTTTGGAGTCAACGGCCGGTTGTCCACGTGTTTCTTGTAAAGCCCGCTATCGCTTTACAAGAGCTAAATCACCGTACACTGTCTTGTACTAACCGTACACTTTCAATCGTATTACCCTGCTACTACGACCTTGATACTGGCGAAATAGCCCCAATGGGCTGAAGCCATAATTTTAAAAGAATGAATGAATGACATGACGTTTGTCACCGCGCATATGTACCTACAGTCAGCCAATTTGATTCCAAGGTCACTACATGTAGAACCATGTCATAATGATACAATTTGTTCATCCTCTACGCCAGTGCTTATTGAGTGTAGTATGTCATTTATGTAGTAGTTACAGAGACAAGGTTTTATAGTGGCCTATGGGAATCAAATTGGTTGACTGTACAAACACTGTCCCGGAGAGCCTGCGCCCTTCAAGAGTGTTCCTTTATGGGCATTGTTTAGATCAACTAAAGGAGTCCCATCGCCGGACAAGGCTCGTAGCCAAATTTGTAAAGAATCCTTAGAACATAAAAAGAAAGCGTCCGCCATTGTGATCCGGCCGCCGCCGTGGAAATATCACACATCTACACTTAGCAAACAAGAAAATCGGCGTTTTCCTTCTTAGTGACCCAGTAATGAACATGTACTGAAGTGCCGTCGAAAACTTTATTGGCTTGCGAAATTTCCTCATGGTAAAATTTCGGAAACTTCCCATATTTTTGTACGGGAATCGAAATTTCCCATTTCCAGGAAAAATTCTATTGATTCCTAAAAAAAAAATCATGAAATTTCCGAGAACTTTTCGAAACTCTCCGCAACTGGCACGTCTGTATTTACATGTGCAACTGAAATATAGACATAAGCGATCGTAACTCAGGGTAGAGGTACAGCCAGCCTAGCCAAAGTTACAATCGCTATCGCTTCGACAACGAAAAGCATTATGTCTCTCTATCACTCCTCCATATTAGTGTGACAGTGACAGTTGCGTTTCGATCGCTACGGAGCGTAAGCGATTGGCATCTTGGCTACGCGGCCAGGGCAACAGAGTTGATCAGTATGTTCAATGCCCCGCGCTTTTCGTAACTCCATAACTTTACGAAAAACTTCTAACAGTTGTGGTTCAAAAATGTGGTTCACAGATAAGATAATAAAAATCTTCACGCGGTTGACTTTACGATATTTTGTCTACGGAAATGTACTAGCAATATGGTGAAGTAAATAGCAGTGGAGTGAGATTCTGCTGACTGAATCCAAATAAATCACTATGTATAGCTACGTCTCTGTCGATGGAATAACCACATTAAACTGAGCTATTATAATTATAAAAATGCGTTCGTGTGCTAGTCGGAATCCGAAATTGGGATAGCTGCAAACCTTATTTCATCAAACACGGCATACTCACTCTTCCATGCCTTTACATCTTAGAGCTATGCATATATGTAAGAAAAAACATACATTTGTTCAAAGAGATACAGAATAAAAGACAAAAATACAAACTTGAATTACCCCAGCCAAAATTAGAAATATACCGCAAAAGCCCTCATTATGCGGCAGTAAAATATTATAATCACCTCCCAAATTATTTAAAATCAGAGGAAAGTGACACTTCGTATACAAAGAAGTTGAAATCGTTCCTTGCTGAAAAAGCATATTATTCAGTAACTGATTTTCTCACTGACAGTTTTGTTAAATAATTTAGTTAATAGTAAATAAGTAAGTTTTGATCTCCTAAAATTATAAAGCTAGTTTGTAGTTTTGATTTGTTCTTAATATGTACCTACTTATATTAAGGAAATGTTTGCCATACCCTATTAGGGTCCATGAGATACCATTATTTTGTAACAACTTGTTTTTACCATGGTGCAATAAACGATATTCTATTCTATTCTAAACCATTTTAAGAAACAACAAAGTTATGGTATCCTGGATATATGTGTTTCAAAATGTTTCATTAAACTTATTTCATCAAAAAAAAGTGTTTCACATATTTCGCATTCGTATGATTGTTCATCGGTATGTATTTTTTTATGTCTCTCTAATTCAGATTTTAATGTAAAGTGGTTGTTACATTCTTCACATCTATACGGCTTCTCTCCGATGTGACTCATTTTATGTGTCTCTAAACTATATTCTTGACTTAATTGCTGGTTACGTTCATTACATTTGTATGGTTTCACGTCACTATGGAATCTTTTGTGGATATTTAAATGATCTTTTCTTGTAAATTGCTTGTTACATTCTTTACATTTGAATGGTTTCATTCCACTATGGATTCTTTCATGGATAACTAAATGATATTTTTGTGTGAATTCTTTGTCACATTCATTACATTTGTATGGTTTTATTCCACTATGGATTCTTTCGTGGATAACTAAATAATTTTTTAGTATAAATTCTTTGTTACATTCTTTACATTTGTATGGTTTCACGCCACTATGGACTCTTTCGTGGTACTTTAAATGATCTTTTCTTGTAAATTGCTTGTTACATTCTTTACATTTGTATGGTTTTATTCCACTATGGATTCTTTCATGGATAACTAAATAATATTTTTGTGTGAATTCTTTGTTACATTCATTACATTTGTATGGTTTCACGCCACTATGGACTCTTTCGTGGATAACTAAATGATTTTTTTGTGTGAATTCCTTGTTACATTTTTTACATTTGTATGGTTTCACGCCACTATGGACTCTTTCGTGGTATTTTAAACCATCTCTTCCTTTGAATTGCTTGTTACATTCTTTACATTTGTATGGTTTCACGCCACTATGGACTCTTTTGTGGGTCTCTAAATGATATTTTCTTCTAAATTGCTTGTTACATTCTTTACATTTGTATGGTTTCCCTAGAGTGTGAATTTTTCTATGTTGATTTAAAGAGGTTCTTGTTGCAAATAGCTTGTTGCATACGTCACACACGTGCGGTGTCTCTGCAGAGTGAAATCTTAAATGCTTATCCAATGTTAATCTATTTGCAAATGTTTCTTTACAAACTCCGCATGGATAAGGTTCCAGCAGTTTATGTGTTCCGATATGTCGGATTAAAGTAAGTTTAGACGTAAATTGCTGACTACACATATCGCAATAGTAGGTCTTCTTATTCGTTTGTGGTGCGATATGGTGTTGTTGATGTGTGATTAAACTAGAGCTGTGTGTGGTGTGTGTAGGGCGAGTATCGTGTGTTTGGGCTTGTTCCTCGGCGGGTGTGTAAGCGGGCACGTCCTGCACACTGCTGGCGGAGCTCGGCTCGCGGTGTGACGTCACGTCCTGCACACTGTTGGCGGGGCTCGGCTCGCGGTGTGACGTCACGTCCTGCACACTGTTGGCGGGGCTCGGCACGCGGTGTGACGTCACGTCCTGCACACTGCTGGCGGGGCTCGGCTCGCGGTGTGACGTCACGTCCTGCACACTGTTGGCTGGGCTCGGCTCGCGGTATGACGTCACGTCCTGCACACTGCTGGCGGGGCTCGGCTCGCGGTGTGATGTCACGTCCTGTACACTGCTGGCGGGGCTCGGCTCGCGGTGTGACGTCACGTCCTGCACACTGCTGGCTGGGCTCGGCTCGCGGTGTGACGTCACGTCCTGCACACTGCTGGCGGGGCTCGGCTCGCGGTGTGATGTCACGTCCTGCACACTGCTGGCAGGGCTCGGCTCGCGGTGTGACGTTACGGGCCACGGCTGGCTCGCGCGCGGGGAGTGGCGGAGGCGCTCGAGCCTCACGGAGCACGCCAGCGCGAGCTGCTGCCTACAGCGCAGGGACAGAGGCGCCGAGCTAACTCCGTACTCGCCGGCTGAAGACACTGAAACGACATATTCACATTAGAGTGAGCCATGATGCAATAATACCTGCGCCAGGTATAGCATTCTGAGACATGGCGTTACACAAGCTACGTCATCATTATTTTAGGTGGCCGGTTAATAAATTGCAGAAATCTGCTCTAAGAATAGATCGCTAGTACGTAATAATATCTCACTTTTGTTTATTCTTATTATCAGTTTAGCGATGCCAGATAATCTTTCCTTGATTATTGTTTATTATTACGTGGCAACTTAAAAGTGATTTAGTTCGTGCCCCACGCTGGAATCGCATACCTGAGGAAGTGTCTACCATGAACCTAGAAAATCAAAATATGCAAGACCAGAGTAAGACCGGTAAAGAGGCAGATAACGTTGTTATTATAGGTAACGCAATATATATCATGCGTCTGTTAGCGGCGCTGCTATTGTTCGCTCACCCGCTCGCCCGCTCCGTGCACACGTGCGAGGTATCGGACGCCCTTAGCCCTCTCGTTTTTTTGCTGTTAGATCTAGGGTTCCTCCTTCCAAGCTCCCATCACACACTTTAACCCGGATATGTTATCTTTGTTGTCTTTGTCCACATATGAGCTATTGCATATATATCAAATAATACTTGGCATGGAAGCTGCACGTCTTCCTGTAAGTAGCGCTCAATTCGTTTCCTTTTATAACTGCTGTCAATTTATTCTACCAAGTTCTGAATACCACTTTAGATACTTACGTAGAGGCGGCTCGGAAGGCTCGCTGCACGCGCCATCTTCAGGTGGTTCAACCAAGTCTTCCTCGTCTAAAATATAACATGTAATAAATTTTTAAACAAGCATCTAAAGTAAACAACAGAAACAGTTTATATTTGGCGGTATTTTTTTCAAATATTCGTGTTCGAAATATTTCATTGATATATGGCAAACAAAAGTAACTAAATATGTGATAAATAGCCACAGAATGACTTGCTGGCACCAAACAATATGAGTATGCATAAATTACTATAAAAATACACAATTGAAGATCATTATAGGTGTGCCTAATGCCTATAACATTGAAGTATTCCCTCGATTTCTCCATAATGCCATCATCACATCCTGAAATGATGATAATGGGACTGTGATTACAAATAACTTGATATCAAGGTTAATATTTACCTTTGACCCTCAGTCCTCCCTCTAACCTCTCCTGCAGCTCGGCCTGGCACTGCTGCACCTGCATCTTGAAGTGGCACGCCTCCCGCAGCCGCCCCAGACACACCTCGCAGATACCACTCCTGCCATTGTTGCTTGGTGTCAGCTGCAAAATGTAGTATATTTGTTTCTGCCAATTTATGTCTGTATTCTTGGCACACAAGACTGACAGCAAAGTTATAGGGCTACTGTTTAACTGAGGTAGTGGGCGGAATATTCAGTATTTGGCAAGTTTTCTTATGTTCATATTCAGCTGAACATTTGGTTCAGTAAGAACTCCATATTCGGCCCATCTCTAAATGAAAATCTTATAGTGAGTGTAAATTATGGACTAGACAGCTAAACTGAGTCAAGCTGATTTGTATGTTGTTAAGTAAAAATGTTACATATAAACTATTATACACCCAAAACTCAGCTGCCTTCTAAATATCACTGTGCAATTTCTGTACAAACTGCCAAAAATAAGTGGAAAAGCTGTGCTTTTTCTTATATAGAATATGATTTAAAACAAAGAAAAGATTATTTATAGAAAATTAAGATGTTAGTTCAGGAATCAACAACAACAATAGTATCCTATGTTATTTATAAGTAAGAGATGGAACTAGCGTAGTTTTTGTCAATAAGAGATGAAGATCCTTCAATGAAGCAGCTATCCGCAGATTTCTATAAAAGAGGAACAACTTAACTAACAATATGAACAAACCTAAAGCTGCTACTAGTTTAGTATGTTTAGGTAATTTTATAGGCTTAATTAAGTTTTCTACAGAATATACCCTAGTAGCATTTTCGTTGGGGCCCACGGTGCCAACGGTAGGGAAAACGTTGGGATGAGGTTCGTTCCGTAGCCAACATTAATTTTGTATTGGCCCACCATCGCATTTACCAACATTCGCTGTGGCACAGATGCCCAACAATGGGCCTTTGTGTATTTTGGTACCGTTGGCTAAACTACGATAATATTCGTTGGCCCAATGATGACATATATCGCATTTACCAACATTGGCAGTGGCAGTGATGCCCAACAATGGGCCTTTGTGTATTTTGCTACCGTTCGCTAAACAACGATAACATTCGTTGGCCCAATGGTGACGAATACCGCATTTACCAACATTGGCTGTGGCACGGATGCCCAACAATGGGCCTTTGTGTATTTTGGTAACGTTGGCTAGTCAAGGATATCATCCGATGGCCCAATGATGACAAATATCGCATTTACCAACATTGGCTGTGGCACTGATACCCAACAATGGGCCTTTGTTTATTTTGGTAACGTTGGCTAATCGACGATATCATCCGATGGCCCAATGACGACAAATATCGCATTTAACAACATTGGCTGTAGCATTGATGCCTAACAATGGGCCTTTGTGTATTTTGGTAACGTTGGCTAATCAACGATATCATCCGATGGCCCAATGATGATAAATATCGCATTTACCAACATTGGCTGTGGCACTGATACCCAACAATGGGCCTTTGTTTATTTTGGTAACGTGGGCTAATCGACGATATCATCCGATGGCCCAATGACGACAAATATCGCATTTACCAACATTGGCTGTAGCATTGATGCCCAACAATGGTCCTTTGTGTATTTTGGTAACGTTGGCTAATCAACGATATCATCCGATGGCCCAATGATGACAAAAATCGCATTTACCAACATTGGCTGTGGCACTGATGCCCAACAATGGGCCTTTGTTTATTTTGGTAACGTTGGCTAATCAACGATATCATCCGATGGCCCAATGACGACAAATATCACAATTACCAACATTGGCTGTAGCATTGATGCCCAACAACGGGCCTTTGTTTATTTTGGTAACGTTGGCTAATCAACGATATCATCCGATGGCCCAATGACGACAAATATCGCATTTACCAACATTGACTGTAGTATTGATGCCCAACAATAGGCCTTTGTGTATTTTGGTAACGTTGGCTAATCAACGATATCATCCGATGGCCCAATGATGACAAATATCGCATTTACCAACATTGACTGTGGCACTGATGCCCAACAATGGGCCTTTGTTTATTTTGGTAACGTTGACTAATCAACGATATCATACGATGGCCCAATGACGACAAATATCGCATTTACCAACATTGGCTGTAGCATTGAGGCCCAACAATGGGCCTTTGTGTATTTTGCTACCGTTCGCTAAACAACGATAACATTCGTTGGCCCAATGGTGACGAATACCGCATTTACCAACATTGGCTGTGGCACGGATGCCCAACAATGGGCTTTTGTGTATTTTGGTAACGTTGGCTAGTCAAAGATATCATCCGATGGCCCAATGATGACAAATATCGTATTTACCAACATTGGCTGTGGCACTGACGCCTAACAATGGGCCTTTGTGTATTTTGGTACCGGTGGCTAAACAACGATAACATTCGTTGGCCCAGTGAGCACAAATATCGCATTTACCAACATTGGCTGTGGTACTGATGCCCAACAATACCAGTTGAGTTTGCTTGTGGCGTCACAAGATGGCGTTACTGTCTCCAAACATCGAAGTTATAGTTATTTTCTCGATTATTCCGGATATACTCATAATATTTTTTAAAAGTAACTTATAAATCTAATAGCTATAACTATAAAATTTATACATAAATTTAAAAAATTGTATTTTACCAACATTTTCTCAATTTAAATCTCAAAAAACATAAATCTCGCTTACGAAGTTTCGAAGTGCGGTTAGTATATATACAAATTAGAGTGTATAGTAAGTGTACTTGCTTCGGCAGTACATATACTAAAATTGGAACGATACAGAGAAGATTAACAACAGCTGCTGCCTAGCCTAGGGCCTTCATGTGGATACAACCAATGCCTACCGTAGTGTAATTGTAATATTTATCAGCAAAGGCCCAACGTCGTATTACACAACCACTTACTTAACGTAGGGTAACTGTAGGACTCGTAAACAAAAGCCCATTACATAATTAGACTGTAGGCACACTATAAATTACACAACTATTTACCTACGGTAGAATTGTAAGAATCCTACACAAGGCCCAACGTTAAAGTTACAATGTTGGCCCTTTGTGGGACGAGCTGTGTTGGGCCTTCAACCTGGTGCACGACTACCTACCGACCTACCTGACTTGCCGTTGGGTAATTGTTGAATTTGCAAACAGAAGCACAACGAAAAAATTGCCCTTTTTTATTTTTTTGCAGTTGGCCCTACAGCAAGCCATACGGCCAAATGTAACAATTAACCAACCATCAAACAAATGTGTATAGGCCCAACCACGGCCCAACCAAAACCACCACCGTTGAATAATTGTATGATTTATTTAAATAGGCCCAACGAAAAAATTACTCTAATGGCCCTCTGTTGGGAATCTTCGGGAGGGCCTTTGTCGAGGGCCCTCCAGCAAATCGTACGGCCAAATGTAACAATTAACCAACCATCAAACAAATGTGTATAGGCCCAACCACGGCCCAACCAAAACCACCACCGTTGAATAATTGTATGATTTATTTAAATAGGCCCAACGAAAAAATTACTCTTATGGCCCTCTGTTGGGAATCTTCGGGAGGGCCTTTGTCGAGGGCCCTCCAGCAAATCGTACGGCCAAATATAACGGTTGCCCAACTAATACGTAAACAAAGGCCCAACAGAATCCCTACAAGAAAATGCTATTAGGGTATTCTTATTTGGAAGTATATTATTAAGTATATTATATTATTAAGTATATTAAGGGATAAAACGAATACGACGGTGACCTTGGAAACCATACAAATGAAATGGGAGAAAGGTTACAACGCGTACAAGATTTACGTGCCCAGACATAAGTTGCATATTTTTATGGATTGCGGTAATTGGCCGGATGGTATATCTTTTAGGAGATTTATTAACTTTGACAACAAAAAGAGAGACAGAGCGAATAACAACCAAAAGTGAATACGAATAAGGATGAAAGTGTAACAAATACAACATGCATGTTTGCTAGTTATAATTGTAAGTCTTTGATGCGATCCACTGAATGTATTAGGCAACTATGTAAATCCTGCGATATAATTGCGCTGCAAGAACTGTGGATACTGGATGAGGATGTCCCGCTTTTAGGCAAAATAGACAACGACTTTGCATATACTGGGAAATCTGCAGTAGACTCGTCGGCGGGTGTGCTGCGGGGTAGACCCTACGGTGGTGTGGGTATTCTCTGGAGGAAATCCGCCTTCCCATATCGGTAGTTCAGTGCAATAGTGTGCGTCTAACGGCTATAAAAATAACAGTACAGGACCGTAACCTTCTTATATTCTCTGTGTACATGCCAACCAACTCAGTAGACAATCTGGCCGAGTTTACTGACTGCCTGAGTGAAATATGTGCAGTTATAGATACAATGGAGGTGGAGTCTGTGTATATTTTAGGAGACCTGAACGCGCACCCAGGCGAACTGTTTTGTACGGAGCTCCTGAACTTTTGCTCTGAGCAAAGATGGCGATGTGCTGATATAGAATATTTAGGAATTTCGTCAGGAACTTTCACTTTTGTCAGTGAATCGCATCAAAACTGTAGGCGTTGGCTAGACCATTGTGTGGTAACCGAGTCAGCGTGGCAGGGTATTGTTGACATCAGCGTATTGCATGACGTATTATGGTCTGATCACTTTCCCCTGGTAATTAAGTGTAACCTGGAGCTTCTTAAAACCAAAGTTGAAATATCTTGTGATGGCACGAACAGAGTGCGATGGGGGGAAAGGGATGCCGACCAAGTCGCATTATATAAGAGCTTATGTGACAAGCAGCTGAGCAACATACACTGTCCGTTGGCGCTGTTAAATTGTACTGACTCTCGCTGCTGTGAGGTGAGCCACCGGCATTGCATAGATCTGTTATATAAAGACATTATTAAAACATTAAGTAATGCATCGGAGGCGGGCTTCGCCAATAGTAGGGGGAGAAAGTACTATGTAACGGGTTGGAATAAGTATGTTAGGGATGCACATAGGCAGGCAAGGCTTGGGTTTCATGAGTGGATGCGGTTTGGAAAACCTTCTAATGGACCAATATACGCGCATATGCGTGAGACCCGGAAAGTGTTTAAAGCGAAGCTCAAATGGTGCCAAAATAATCAACAGCAAATTAAAATGGACATACTTGCATCGCATCATTCGGGTAAAAACTTTAAACAATTCTGGAAGGAAACAAATCGTATAAGCCCCAGGCCGAGTGTGCCTGTGAGCGTCGAAGGTCTGTGCTCACCCGTTGAAATTGCTAATTTATTTAAGGAGAATTTTAAAGTGACATCGCCATTAGGTAGGTCTGTGAATCGGCCCAAGGCTGAGCCCGTCATGTCGACTGTGTGTTTTACTGAGTACGATGTACAGATGGAGATTAAAAGAGGGGTAAGTCACCGGGTCATGACGGGCTCAGCATTGAGCACTTGCAAAATGCTGGCATTCATCTGCCACGAGTACTCACAATACTATTTAACTTATGTATTAATCATTCTTATCTACCATCAGACCTGATGAGGACAATTGTGGTACCAGTCATTAAAAATAAAACAGGTGATGTGTCGGATGTGAAAAATTATAGACCAATATCATTGGCAACCGTTGTGGCAAAAGTGCTGGACAGATTGTTTGACAGACACTTAGCTAAACATATTAAACTGAATGACGCACAGTTTGTGTTTAGGCCCGGACTTTCCACAGAGTCGGCTATTATGTGTCTGAAAAGCACTGTCCAGTACTATGCTAGCAGGGATACACCGGTGAACGCCTGCTTCTTAGACTTATCGAAGGCCTTCGATCTGGTTTCGTATGATATACTTTGGCAAAAGCTGACAAATGAGACCAGTGTCCCCGAGGATTTGATTGAGATCCTAAAGTTTTGGTACGGGAACCAGATCAACTCGGTCAGGTGGGCGGGCGTTCACTCGGGTGAATACCGTCTAGAATGTGGAGTAAGGCAGGGCGGGCTGTCCTCCCCTAGGTTGTTTAACCTATATGTGAACCAGCTTATGGATGAGCTCAACAATGCCTATGTCGGATGCTCCGTGGATGGCAAATCCATAAATAACATCAGTTATGCTGATGATATGGTGTTGTTGAGCCCATCCATGAGTGCACTTCAAGAGTTGCTGGATATCTGTGAGAGGTACTCGGTGAGACATGGGCTAAGGTACAATGGGAAAAAGAGTGAGGTACTTGTTTTCAAAGCAGGAAGAAAATTCTATAAAACAGTACCTCCTGTGACCTTGGGCGGGGAACCACTCAGGGTCACTAAAAAGTTCAAATACCTTGGTCACTGGGTCACCGAGGACCTAACAGATGACCTCGACATAGAGAGGGAGCGTAGAGCGTTGGCCGTTCGCGGAAATATGCTGGCGCGCAGGTTTGCCAGGTGTAACAAAGACGTGAAAAGGACGCTTTTCAAAGCTTTTTGCCAATCTTTTTACACCTGCAGCCTGTGGGCCGGCTATACTCAGCGAGCGTACAATGCTCTACGAATACAATATAACAACGTTTTCAGGATGCTAATGGGGCTGCCACGTCACTGTAGTGCGTCCGGAATGTTCGCGGAGGCGCACACAGATGACTTTTATGCAATTATACGCAACAGATCGGCGTCACTTATGCAGAGACTGTGTGGCAGTACCAATAGCATCCTGAAAACGTTGGCAGGTAAGATGGATGCACCACTGCTCATGCACTGGAATGGACTGCATAAGGCAGCCACAGATGCTGAGAAGTGGTGCATGTGACGATTAAACGGTATAGCGGCGGGGCAGGCCGCGCGAGGGGAGGGGCGCTTGTCAGCTGTCACTCTCCGCGTGCGGGCGTGACCCGGTGGCTATTTCCAACCTTTATTTAAGTGTTTACTTTAACACCCTAACTTACCCCTAGTGACCAGTGGACGTCACAAGTGGCGACGAGTCTGTGGGTAAGTTAGCCAATAATTTGGAAAAGATGGAGTGAAATAACGGAACAGATTGGTTTCGAGGTTATAAATATTATGTTGAGTGTTTGCGTGCTACTCATGCTGCTGGTGCAATACATATTCTCGTCTTTTACCGTTTATATCCTAATCCAAAACATAGTGAGTGATGAGTTTACAGAGATAATTTAAAAGAAAAAGTGTTGAAACTAACCACATAACAGGCATAGTTGTTTACATTTCGTTAGGAACTTATTTCCTTGTGTCCGAATTAAGTACTTAGTTGTTAAGATAATATAAATTTTACAGATTAGCATGCTTTTATTGCTACTAGTGTTTCCGTGATGCCAAGGGGTATACGGATGTAAGTATTTATTTTGTAAAATGATACTATTGTCTTGCTATTCCGCGGCTTAGTAACACGCCACTAAATTAGATAATGCTATTCGTTGATCTATTCCTGTTTATTGACATAAATTTTGCAAAGTAACACGACTCAATAAACTACTTAAGTGCATTATCATAAACAATACCGACGGGTATAACGGACTCTAGTATGACGAGGTTATGTTATTGTAAAAGTAGACATGTTAACTCAACATAAAATAATATGTATAATCACTCTATGGAATAAGTAGTAAGTTGAAATGTTCAACTGGTACTAACAAAACAAATAATTAGTAGGTTGAATGTTCAACCGGTACTAGCAAAACAAATAAATAGTAGGTTGAAACGTTCAACTGGTACTAGCAAAACAAATAATTAGTAGGTTGAATGTTCAACCGGTACTAGCAAAACAAATAAATAGTAGGTTGAAATGTTCAACTGGTACTAACAAAACAAATAATTAGTAGGTTGAATGTTCAGCCGGTACTAGCAAAACAAATAATTAGTAGGTTGAATGTTCAACCGGTACTAGCAAAACAAATAATTAGTAGGTTGAAATGTTCAACTGGTACTAACAAAACAAATAATTAGTAGGTTGAATGTTCAACCGGTACTAGCAAAACAAATAAATAGTAGGTTGAAATGTTCAACTGGTACTAACAAAACAAATAATTAGTAGGTTGAATGTTCAGCCGGTACTAGCAAAACAAATAAATAGTAGGTTGAATGCTCAACTGGTACTAGCAAAACAAATAAATAGTAGGTTGAAATGTTCAACTGGTACTAGAAAAACAAATAAGTAGTAGGTTGAATGTTCAACCGGTACTAGCAAAACAAATAAATAGTAGGTTGAAATGTTCAACTGGTACTAACAAAACAAATAATTAGTAGGTTGAATGTTCAGCCGGTACTAGCAAAACAAATAATTAGTAGGTTGAATGTTCAACCGGTACTAGCAAAACAAATAATTAGTAGGTTGAAATGTTCAATTGGTACTAACAAAACAAATAAATAGTAGGTTGAATGTTCTACTGGTACTAGCAAAACAAATAAATAGTAGGTTGAATGCTCAACTGGTACTAGCAAAACAAATAAATAGTAGGTTGAATGCTCAACTGGTACTAGCAATCAAATAGTAAAATATTGTAGTAAACTGACGTGATAGTGTTGGTTGGTACTAACGATAGGCTCTTGTTATAGGTCGTCCAAAATGTTCCAGGTACCAGCATTGGAGCCTTTTGACTGTGAAGGCGATGCGGCTACCTTAGGTTTGCGGTGGGAAAAATGGAAGAGGGGGTTCGAACTGTACTTAGTGACATTAAACATAACCCAAGCCGAAAAACAAAGCGCTGCGTTGCTCCACGTCGGGGGTCTAGCTCTCCAAGATATATATTATAACATCCCTGACGAGGTAGTTTCCGAAGAGGAGAAAGATAAAGTAGACGTTTATAAATCGACAATTAAGAAACTAGACGGGTTCTTTCTACCCCACCAAAATAAAACATATGAAAGACACCTATTTCGGCAGTTAAAGCAAGAACAAGGTGAAACCTTCGAAAAGTTTTTAGTACGCCTTCGGCGTCAAAGTAATAAATGCAAGTTTTCCTGCGTGGAAGACAACCTAATTGACCAAATAGTGGAAAAATGTCTTTCTAAGGATCTCAGAAAGAAAATCTTAACTCTAGGCGATTCGGTCACACTTGCCAAAATAATTTCGGAAGCAAACGTGGTTGAGGCAGTAGATAGACAGCTAAACGATTATGGGCAGCAGCCACAGCCAACGTCCATTAACAAAATAGATACGAAACGACGGCCTTTAGGGAATACCGGATGTTCAAGATGTGGCAGTGCGTCTCACACTGGAGATAGTAATATTTGTCCCGCCAAGTCAAAAAAATGTCTTAAGTGCGGTTTCGAAGGACACTTTAGGAACCAATGCAAAACTAGAGCTTCCAAAAGGAAACCTCCCACCCAAAGCCCGATTACGGCCAAGAAACCTCGTCTGACAATGAAAAATGAGGATAAACCGAAGCCTAAGATACTCCCTCAGAAAACAAATGTCGATTATATCTTCCATATCGACAACGATGAAACACTTAAATGCCATGTAGGAGGAGTGGAAATAGAATTAGTCATCGATTCGGGCAGTAAGAGTAACATTTTGAGCGTGTCAACATGGGACTATTTGAAACAACACAATGGTTATGTAATGAATCAGGTAGCTGAGCCAGATAAAAATTTCATTGGTTATGGCGGCAGCGCACCGTTGACAGTTATTGGATCTTTTGATACTGATATCCAAGTAGGCGACCAACTGCAGACAGGGACATTCTACGTCGTCAAAGAAGGCACGCGAGACCTGTTAGGAAAGGACACCGCGATTGCCTTAAAAGTTCTGAAACTTGGGATAGAAGTAAATTCGGTAAGCGAACTAAGTAGTTTTCCTAAGATTAAAGATGTTAAACTAGAAATTTCGATCAATAAATCAATAAAACCAATAGCTCAGCCCTGTCGGAGAGTCCCTATCCCCCTAGAGGATAAGATTCGTAATAAAATTGATCATTTGGTTGAACTAGACATTATAGAACCTGTTACTAAGCCTTCGGGATGGGTCTCGCCGATAGTGCCAGTTCTTAAGTCCGATGGAGACGTTAGAGTGTGTGTAGATATGAGGAGTGCGAACAAAGCCATTGTGAGGGAGAACTATCCATTGCCCACAATGGACCAATTGTTAACAAAATTTAAGAAAGCGCGAGTATTTTCTAAACTTGACATTAAGGACGCATTTCACCAAGTAGAGATCAGTGATGAATCAAGGGATATTACAACATTTATAACAAGTCAGGGGTTATTTCGATACAAACGGCTTATGTTTGGGATTTCGTGTGCGCCTGAACACTTTCAGAAAATTTTAGAAAGAATCCTCTTGCCATGCGATGGTGCTGTCAACTTTATAGATGACATAGTTGTGTATGGCAAGGATGACGCGGAGCACAATGATAGACTTAACCGCGTCCTAGATGTTTTTAAAGAAAATAATATTTTATTAAATCGAGAAAAATGCGTGTTTAATGTCAATCACATTCAATTTTTGGGTCACGAATTATCTCCAGAAGGGGTTAAACCCCTCGAAAAATATGTTAAGGTTGTAGAAAGTTTTAGGGAACCAAAAACAGTAGAGGAGATACAAAGTTTTCTAGGATTGGTTAACTATGTTAACAAATGGATTCCAAACATGGCAACGAAATCAGAACCCTTAAGGAGACTGTTAACACTGAAGCTAGGAAAGAATAGCGATATAAGTCCACACTGGGGACCCGAACAAGCAGAGTCTTTCCTTAGTTTAAAAAAATCCTTGAGCAATATTCGCACATTAGGTTATTACGATCCAAAGGACAAAACTACCGTTATGGCGGATGCAAGTCCAGTAGGCTTAGGTGCCGTACTTATTCAGGCTGACAGTAACGGGGCACGTGTAATTGCTTACGGAAATAAGAGCCTGACGGACGTTGAGAAACGTTATTGTCAGACTGAAAAAGAGGCTCTTGCTCTCGTTTGGGCCGTAGAACATTTCAGGATGTACCTATACGGTAAAGATACATTTGATCTAGTTACTGATCACAAGCCGTTAGAAGTCATATTTGGCAATAAAACAAAATCTTGCGCAAGAATCGAGCGTTGGGTGTTGCGACTTCAGGCTTACAACTTCAGGGTAGTTTACAGGCCAGGAAAAAGCAATATCGCGGACTGCCTATCTAGATTATGTACAACAAGTATTATCCAGCCGTTTGAGGACGAACATCACATAAACCAAATCGTTGAGTATGCTAGGCCTTGTGCAATAGGTATGGATATAATCACAGAGGAGTCCATACAAGACAAAGAAATACAACTCGTTAGGGAAGCCTTAAATTCAGATATTTGGGACAGTTCGGTGAATGTCTATAGGATATTCCGGGCAGAGCTCTGGACTCACGGCGACCTTTTGTTGAGGGGATCTAAAATCGTGATACCGTTGAAATTACGTCAAAGAGTACTAAACGCGGCTCATGAAGGACATCCTGGCATTGGAGCGCTGAAGGGTCGGCTGCGCACTAAAGTATGGTGGCCCAAAATAGACTCAGATGCCGAAAAAACTGTAAAAAATTGTAAAGGGTGTACTTTAGTGTCAGCTCCAAACCATCCAATGCCACTAACTCGGCGTGAGTTACCAACCGAAGCATGGGTGGATGTTGCGATCGATTTTTTGGGTCCACTTCCAAGTGGGCATTATTTATTTGTTATAGTAGACTACTATAGCAGATATAAGGAAGTGAAACCGATGAAGACCATAACATCCATCGAAACTATAAAAGTACTCAAAGAAATATTTTCACGAGTTGGTTCTCCCCTCAGCATTACCGCTGACAATGGAAAACAATTTACTAGTAACGAATTTAAATCATTTTGTAATGAGTTAAATATTAAAATTAATTTCACCACACCATATTCGCCACAACAAAATGGCGAAGTTGAGCGCCAAAATCGCGACATTCTTAAGAGGTTACGGATTAGCCAGAGCCAAAAATCGGATTGGTATGACGATTTGCTAAAATATTTAGTCATGTATAATAGTACCCCGCATTCGACTACGGGAAAAACACCATCCGAGTTATTCTATAATAGGCAGTTTAGGGACAAACTACCGTCAGTTATTGACATTAATCAACCATTCAATTCTGATTTTAGAGACAGGGACAGAATAATGAAGGACAAAGGGAGAAGTCACTCAGATAGGGTACGGACAGCAGAGACTACAGAAATAGATAATGGGGAAAAAGTTTATGTAAAGAACCTAGTAAAAGAAAATAAATTAGTGACAAATTTCAACCCCACGCCACATACTGTTGTAAATAGTAAAGGTTCTGAATATCATTTAAGGAATGACGAAACGGGGCAGGAGCTACGAAGGAACATCGTCCATCTAAAGAGAGTAGAGGGGAAATGGGAGGTGTCTAGAGAAGAGGAACCCGGTAATCCTGAAGACCTTAGTGATTGTAGTATGGACGACACCTAACTAAACTTGATTGCGTAAATTTGTTAGAGAGATTATTGAGTTAGCCTTTATTAAATAATTAAAACTATTAAATTTGCAACCTTGATCTGATTTAAATGGTTGAGCTAAATAATGTATACGGCATTTACACACACTGCACATTAGTGTGAGAAAATTGTAAACCCTTAATTAATATTTAATTTGTGAAAAGGAAAGAGATGTGACGATTAAACGGTATAGCGGCGGGGCAGGCCGCGCGAGGGGAGGGGCGCTTGTCAGCTGTCACTCTCCGCGTGCGGGCGTGACCCGGTGGCTATTTCCAACCTTTATTTAAGTGTTTACTTTAACACCCTAACTTACCCCTAGTGACCAGTGGACGTCACAGTGCATTTAGGTTGCCTAGTTATATTTTTTTTTAGTATGTAGATAGGTTTATTATTAATATTTTGTAATTAATGTCACTAACCTTAATTAATTTTAAGATTTGTTGTACCTACTAACAATATTATGGATCTCTGGATTTGAAATAAATAATTGAATTGAATTGAATTAAGTAGAACTTGTAATAATACCATATTGATACAAGTTTTTTGAGGTTAGTTTTACAGCTTTACGTTTAGTTGATCCTGAGCACGGACTAGTCTACTAGGACGAGCAATCGCCATATTGAGTAGCGTACCCCGGAAGAAAACATTATTTTTGTATTAAACTTAGATGGCGTTTGTCATTCAGCGGGCTGTAGGTTGTGTAGTGTATTCCGCAAGAGGTCGCTGCCACTAGAAGAGTTGTAGACGTTGTAGTTGTTAGGTGTAGTTGGTGTAGTTCTTAGTTTTTCTTATACGAGCGGATAGATGGCGCAATAATTTGTATACTACCGCATCATTTGTGTTTCTATGTGTGAACAGCGCATCTGTACACGTGTCATTGTGTGAGTTAGTTGCTTTGCTTTGCAGTAAACATTCGATGTTTTAGATAAAAATGGTCTTCACTTCACAGCAAGATGTGTTATTGTTAATCGTGTAAACACTAGCAGAAGTAGTGACTGCAAATTTTATAGATTTCCAAAAGTAGTGTGGAAACAAGAACAGCGCAATAAATGGATAATTGCCGTAAGGACAAAAAAGTAAGTCACCTAACCTAACCTCTAAAATCATATTACCTTCCTTAAATACGCAATCATTTGATTTATGTTATAATCGTATGAAGTTTTAACGGTGAATTATTTTGTTACAGTCCCGATGGATCTCTATGGCACCCAATTTGCAGTGCTCACTTTATCGGTGGTAGAAAGGCTTATAGCAAGCTATGGCTATTGGTGTATCAGAAGGTTTGTAGTAGTAGAAGTGAAAAACTTGTTGGTATGTACAAGAATGATAATTTATTTACAAAACTCACGGTATTTATACACAATTTGAGAAAAGCAAGAAAGAGACGTATTTACAATAGAGTGAGATGGAGATATACGGTGCGCGGGCGCGTGCCAGAGCGAGAGCGCGCGCGTGCCACTGCGCAGGCGCGGCGCGTGCCGCGCTGGAATAAAACTGAGTTGGCCGCCGGCGCCAGCCCTTTCGCTCGCCGGCCGCCGTGGAGTAAACATCGCGTCGTCGGATCGCCGTGCCTCGCTACGCGCTCGCTGATTGGAAGACACGACGAGATCGACGAGGATGCTGCAGGCTCCGGATATTAAACTGTCCTTCTCGGGACAATATAAAACTGCTCTTCTCAGAGCACGCAAACTGCCCTTATCAGGGCGACGTAAAATGTTCTTCTCAGAGCAACATAAAACTGCCCTTGTCAGGGCACGTCCTGTTTCTCTGTTTAATCGCAGAGTGCCAGTCGATCGCAACTGTTCTTATCAGAACAATTCTGTGTTTCTGTCAAAACACATGATGTCAATCGAGTGTTCCCACAGGCTGATGAACAAGTCAGTCCCAGTTATGTTCCAAGGATATTTCCCCCGCAGTAAAAAACAAAACGGATTGACGAAAATGCGGCAATATCGAGGTTTCAACGTTATATGGAACGAAGAAACGCGAAAAAAATAGAAGCAGTTAATGCTATTAATATAACTAATACAAGTGACTTTGAATTGCTGGAAAACAGTGTCAAGAATATTCTGCTCGTATGTTGAAGAAATAGCAGCTGGTACATCAAATTAGGTTTTTTGGCCAGACAAAAATGTTGTGCAGCAGACAATGCCAGAATGCTTCCGTCCGGAGTATAGTAACACTAGTCATTATTGATTGTACAGAGTTTCCTATAGAAGTACCATCAAGTGTTGATAATCGTGTGTATTGCTACTCACTCTATAAAAAGTGCTTATTAGTATTACTCCAAGAGGCTGCATTTCGTTCAAGTCAAAAGTAAGTGGTGAAAGAAAAAGTGTCTCCCAAATAACGGTAGTCAGGATTAGTTGACTACTTAGAAAATGGGGATATTGTATTGGCTGATAAGGGATTTCCGGCAATAAAGAAGGTAATTGATGAAAGTGGAAAAGAAATTGCTATTATTATGCCACATTTTCTCCAGAATAAAGGTGAATTTACAAGGGAAGAGACCGATGCAACTTATAAAATAGCTCGAGTCATAATTCATGCCGAAAGAATAATGCAGCACTTAAAAATTTATCAGATACTACATAAAATACCTGTAAATTTATTTTATCATATTGATGATATATTACATGTTTGTTGATTACTGGTAAACCTGCAACCACCTATATTTTCAAACAAATAAAACAACAGTTATTTTTTACAATATTTACATTATTTAAAAAGCTATTAAAACATTTTTAATTTAAATTTGTTTTTATTTCACACAAAACCTGTAAATGTTATGTGACTTTTCATGTCTGAAGGACCCTTATTGCACATGGAGCATAAGGAACCACAGACATTGACCGCCACATATTTATAACATGGGCCCGTGGACCTATGAAAATGTGTCAGTCAGGTTAGGGTTTAATATGACCAAGCACTGGACTGATCAACATTTTCATAAGTCTAATGTACAGTCAAGTTCATAAATGTGTGTACATTTTTTCACCATATTACAATGGATAAAGGTAAAGAAATTTATACATATTTATGAACTCAACTGTACATACCATTTGTCATATATTTCTTTATTTCAGTCACATGCATAAACTTACAGCTAAGGATGCCAAAACGCTTATGCGATAGGGACAATACATACATCAGAATCAAACATAGTCTAAAGATTCAAACATTAAAACAAAACAAAAACAATCAAATAAGGTCAGGTTAATATTTAGGTATGCTAGGATTCTAAGATATTAAAATGTTGAGTTCCTTACTTACAGCTAGGTATGTGTATTGCTAATTTTAACAAAGTGTGATACTGCAATATTCGGCTACTTTACTATACTTACATATAAAAAAAAACAGTAATAAACATTTTGAGTTAACAACATTTAAACATATAAATTATTATTTTTAACTAAACTTAATTAATCAGTATGCTTCATGCCTGTATGACAATGATGCTAACTGTACTTATTGAGATCAGTAGTACCTTACCTTTTATTACATATTTTTAAAGCTAATTACCTAACATTGTATTGATTATATTTTTACCTGTAAAACTAACCTGTACCTGTACCTTTACCTGTAGCTTTGGCTGGTTTTTCTCACTCAAAGTTTGGTTTGTTCTTGTAGAATACAAGAGCGGTAGATAATGAGCGAAGTAAAATTCTTCACTTTTTAGAATTGCTGCTTTAATAAAGTCTTCGTCTCTGTCTGCTCTTACTATACAATACAACTACCTTTTGGTGAATATATAAAGAAATCACACATATAATAGTCATACCAGTGTCATACACTTGCACTTGAATTTGGGTATAATATAATATGGTTTGCTTCTTTTTAGTTCTGGTTGATCATTCACAAACTGCAAATATTACACTAATTATATTGTTGTTTATCAAAATCTACAATAGGTTGGTTTTTACAAGATACAGGACTTCTACTAACATTCTGACACATTCATTGCATATGTATAACAACACCGTCTACACTAGTGCACAACCAAGGCTTTCTTAGTCTCCTCGCCGAGTACCACTCTTGACACATTGATTGTTCTATTGTGTCACTACATAATTTAAAAATTTCTTTATCTGCCAACACAACATTAGCTTCATAAAAGTTTTTTAATGTTTTTTCTATAACTAGACTAGCTTCACTTTGGTACACATCAAACTCTTTTCTAAAAATACTAAAGTTTTCAAGACATGTAACACAATCTTCTTTTTGAATATTAATATCAGTGTGTTCTACTAAATTTTGGATAACTTTGCTAACGGAAATTTCAATATCTTCTGTACAATTTATTTCAGCAGCTTCCAGTAAGTACACGTTTTAAGGCACAATCTTCCTTTAAATCTGAGACATCGAACTGAAAAGCTTCACACTTGTGTTTCTTTGATGTAGGATACATTTCGTGGAAGTATCTCCCTTTGGATTACTTTTCGTTCGTAAATTGTGGGACACTTGGCTTGCCCCATTTTTGTTCCTGGCTGGTTTTAGTGGTGGTGATTGATGTAGTAAATTAGTGCTGCAATGTGCTTGCATTTGCCACTTTTTTAATAAACACAATCGCATGTTACACTAGTAACATGACGATTGATATTAAGAATTAAGGCTGCCTTGTACGCAGTCGCCGTCACAGAGGCTTGACGAACCACTCGGGCTTTGATTATGTAGCTCCTGGCCTGGCGCCTTGCCAAATGTCTTGCACCTCCAGTACGTGCCCAGCTAACACCAAATTTTTGCCCTTATTCATTGTCTCGAGCTGGAAGACAATTTCATGGGTTATGGCACGAAACCCTGTTCCCGTCACAAGCACGTTCATTTTAACTGAAAACCACAATGCTAATGTAATTGTCAATACAGCCATCGTCCAAAAATGTCGAATATACTGTAACATCATTAGATTTCATTGAAATTATTACGATGTTTACTTACTTCTCGTTTGAAAGTTTTGTGACAGAATATCTCGCGAAAGAAAGATAGAAAGTTGCGCTCGCTAGGTGGCGCTGTGGTCGTGCATGGTCGGTCCCAAATGTCCGAAAACATGACTACCTATTCGATTTTTCGAAGATATATTTGATACGTAAAGGTGTATCCAGATTAAACAATTTTTCGCCAATCTGATTAAATTGCCCGATCGAATCGAGAGGTGCGGACGCAAACGACAATTTGGCTCGCCGAATTCACCCGCCGATAATGAACGATATGGCTACAAGACCGAAACACAACTTCTATAAAGCTGACTATAATAAAATAATATCCGAAGTGAACTCAATCGATTGGGTGTCAGAACTCACTCATGATCCTGAAACCTGTGTTTCTAAATTTTATACACAAATATATAAAATCATCGACGCTTTTGTTCCTTTATCTAAACCTAAAAGTACACGCTACCCCAGCTGGTTCTCAAAAAGCCTGATTGGTACATTGAGACGCAAGTGTAAAGTTCACCATCGTTGGACTATATATGGGTCTCAACGAGACTATCAGGAGTTCTCACTCTTGCGTGCCAGGGCTAAAACTCAGATTCAAAACTGCTTTAATAACTATACACATAGCGTAGAAAGTTCACTTAGTAATAACATTAAACAGTTCTGGAAATATTCTGCGAATCTAAGACAAACAAACGCAGGCTATCCACAAGCAATGAAGTTAGAAAACATAACTTCTAACTGTCCAGGCCAGATATGTAACATGTTCGCGACCTACTTTCGATCTGTGTTTGAGGCAAATTCACCAAATAGCTATAACTTAGACACTCTTGAACAGTCTCATGATAGTAACTCTATTAATACATTGTCTAGCATTACATTTTCAATTGACGAAGTACGCTCAGCCCTAAATAAGATTGATGCTAATAAAGGTCCTGGTCCCGATTTACTCAGCCCAGTTTTCGTAAAAAGAACCAGTTCTGCTTTAGCGCTGCCGCTACAGCTCATATTCAATAAATGTTTGAAAGAAGGAATTTTCCCCCAGAGATGGAAAGTAGCAAACGTGACCCCTATCCACAAATCTGGCCCGAAAGACAATATTCAGAATTATCGCCCTATATCAATCTTGTCGTGTATCCCTAAAGTATTTGAAAAATTAGTTCACTCCCGGGTTTATGAGTCTGCTAAAAATTCGATACTGTCCGAACAGCATGGTTTTGTTACAGGTAAATCCACATCTACTAATCTCATTATTTTTACTGATTACCTCTTTCGATCTTTAGATGAGACACAGCAAGTTGACACAATATATACAGACTTCCAGAAAGCTTTTGATAAAGTGGATCATTTGATGCTTTTGAACAAGCTATCCTACAACGGCATAAAAGGGAATCTTCTTAGGTGGTTTGCCTCATATTTACAGAATCGCACCCAATTTGTTGTAGTGAATGGGTTCACATCGTCACCTACAGCCGTAACGTCTGGTGTGCCCCAGGGGTCAATTTTAGGGCCCCTGCTATTTGTAGTATTTATTAATGACATTTCGTCCTGCTTCGAACACAGTCACATCCTATTATATGCTGATGATCTCAAAATCTATAAAAGGGTGCAATGTCATGAAGACACCACCTTACTACAAGATGATTTAAATAAGCTTTATGACTATTGCAAAAAAAATAAATTATTTCTAGCGTTCAACAAATGTAAACATATGATATTTACAAAAAAGAAAAACATAATTCGTAACTCATATCATATAAATCAAAACCGTCTGGAAACTATTGAAAGTACTCGTGATTTAGGTATGCACTTAGACTCGAAATTGACCCTTGATGTACACGTAGACAGCGTTGTAAAAAAAGCGTATCAGATGCTCGGCTTCATTATACGTACATCTAAAGCATTCAAAAAACAGGACACTCTTATTCTACTGTATCAATCACTTGTAAGATCATATCTTGAGTATGCTTCCGTAGCGTGGAACCCATACTATCAAATTTACATTGACAAAATAGAGATGGTGCAGAAGAAATTCTTACGTTTCCTAAATTTTAAAATGAAGAGTCCACGTTGTTCATACGCTGATCTTTTGATCAAGTATAACATTCTGTCTCTGGAGGACCGACGAGCCGTTGCTGACGCAGTGATGCTGCGCAACATCTGCGTAGCCGATGTAGACTGCCCGCAGCTCCTCGCGGCCCTACAGTTCCGCACTCCGCAGAAGTTGACCAGGTCCAAACATTTATTTAGTTTCCCGATTACGCGTTCCAACGCAGGCAAACGGGCTCCCATACACAGAATTTGCGACCACCACAACAAGCTACTCTCTAATGTAGATTTATTCTCATGCTCCCGCGCCTCATTCAAGGCTGCTGTCACAAAATTGTACAAAAAAAAAAAAAAAAAAAAACAATAAGTAAACAGTAAGATAGATAATTATAGATCGTAACTTTCATAATATAAATTATTATGTTTAACTGTAGGTAAATTAAAGTAGTTTTAGTAGTTGTAGTTGAAATAGTTAAGTGTTTGCATGTTACTAGTTTTACATTTAAATACCACTTATGTTCTCGGTGAGATATGTTTAAGGAAACAGCATAATCTATATTGTACTAGTTACGTATACTCTATCTATATTGTTCTTCACTTGCATGCTTCTGTTTTATCTCCTTGTAATAAATAAATAAATAAATAAATAGATATTACCGATAAAATGAGGTGCGGACGCAAGAATACCAATTTGTGAGGCCAGTATTTTCGTTCTGGGGCATTTTTTCAATTTAGAGGGCTCTAATATCACCATAAATCTAAACTTGGAGATTGACGCCAATTACATTTCTGATCAAATCGACCAATTTGATCAGGCCCGACAGGATAAATCACTTTTTGAAGATGTCAATAGGTATTGTAATTTGTGATGAATTGTATACATAAGTACATATTGTATTCATTTTCTTTAACATGACTACCTAGAGTCAGACCGAGAAAAGTCTGCAGCGATTTTGATAGCCCATACAGTGCAAGTGTCATTTTAAGGCACACAATAATTGCACACCGGCTCACAGTGTGGGATTTCCGATCAGTTTTGACTATCTTCATTTTTTAATTCATCGCATTAACCTCATCAAATTAATGCTCAAAGTGAAGGTCCAAAATTTTATCATGCATAGTTTTGGAGATAATCAAAAACTCGAGAAATGTCCATAGAAACCTAAGAAATGTAATTTCTCATTTTACGTGCATCTTTTTTAAATATTCTATTTTAGATCTATTAAGGTTGTTCTGAGGTATTTCATTCATCAAAAAAAGTTTAATCCAGAATGGCGATATATATTTTTTTTTTACATATAGAAAAATAATTTTTTTTCTCGATAATCCTACAATTTTAGCATTTTATTTCTAAACAAAACGGTTCTATGCTACGATAGGCACTACTGAAAAAAAAATTGAACGAAAATAACGCAGGATTGCCGAAATATGTATTTTTTAATATTTGGGTCAGGGCTGTCACCTTTATCTCCGGTGGTGTACCTACATAGTTAAAATGTCTGTAAATCCAAATGAAACACAAGCGGCCGTATCTGAAAACCGTAGTAACACAATAAAATATTTATTGTTGTAATAATTAAGCATTTATTTGGTACATCAAGTATTTAGATTGTTTAGTGTGTTTTCGTTGTTGTTTGAGTGTAGAGTATTTTGTTGTTACGCTTGCCTGAAAAGCATTAACTCTATAGTAGAACGAACGGCCATATCAGGCCACTGTGACATATCTCTGATGAAGAATATGATGTGGTGTTGGGAAGGCGTCCCTCGTATATGTATTTTTTGATGTGAAACGTAAGTGAAATGTCTTTAAAAACCCGTAGGGGTCAGATCAAAAACTAAGTAATTAAGTCCGACTTACGCCTGACTGCATATTTCTAATAGGTTTTCCTGCCATCTATAGGTAAAGACCTATTTTGTGTATTTTTTTTTTCAAAACTTTAGACCCAGTAGTTTCGGAGCTAAAGGGCGGGGGGAATGGTCATTTTTTTAATCGTCTCATTTACCCCCCAAAAGTGCCCCCTATGTTAAAAATTAATTTATTTACGTTACATGTCCGTCTTCGGGTGACAGACTTACATATGTGTACCAAATTTCAACTTAATTGGTTCAGTAGTTTCGAAGAAAATAGGCTGTGACAGACGGACAGCCAGACACACGAGTGATCCTATAAGGGTTCCGTTTTTTCCTTTTGAGGTACGCAACTCTAAAAAATTGTTATCAAGTTCGCACATGACTGTGAAGAACGTTACACAAATTGCTGTCGAAACATGTCAAAAGCAGCAAGATAGAAGAAGAAATTCTTATTCATTCGGATGATGATGATAATGATGATGAATTATGACAATTCTCAATAAAGATTTAAATTTAAAATTTTCTTTGTCAAAAACTATACCTATTGAAGTATTATTTCTTAACTTCAAACTTGACAACCCTATTTCCATAGAAATCGGAAAAAAACTTAGAAATGTTATAAATCCTAAATCCCGCAAGATTAACTTTTGAAATTTTGAGGAATTATAGTTTATAGTCTATTTTAGTTTAGGAATTATAGTCGGATACGTCATTACCAAACTCAAGTGGAGCTGGGCGGGACATGTTGCCAGGCAGAGTGATGACAGGTGCGCCAAAATGTTAACGGAATGGTGGCCGCTTACAGACGAAAGGAGTGCCTGGCGTCCGTTGGCTCGTTGGGTGGATGACATCCGGAAGACTGCGGGTCACTTCTGGATGAGATTGGCTCGGGACCGGGATAAGTGGCGTACTCGAAGAGAGGCCTATGCTCAGCAGTGGGCGATAAAAGGCTGATATGATGATGATGTATGATGATAGTTTACCTTATTTTAATTACACTCTATAAAAAATAAAAGGCTAATATTGGAAAATATATGAGAAATAAAAAAAATGTTAAAAAACTTTAGCATCGTATAACTTTTAATTCAAAGGCACTATTAAGATGCTGATATTTTGTACAATTATTGAGTATCTTTCACTTAAACTCAGTAATAAAACTTGCGGCCACATTGACAATACTTTAGGAAATAAACCGATAAACATGATTTCTTAAGGTCATTGACCTCATCTACAAAAAAAATATTTTACGTAAACTAAGCAAGATAATCACACGGGAGTTTTACAGTGGGATGTAAAATATTATAAAGCATATAATAAAAATATAAAACGAAGGTGGTCAAAACTGATCGAAAATCTGCGCGGCTGCGTGTGCGTGACGAGCACGTGCGCGTTCGGCGTTGTAGTATACAGATCCTTATGAGAGACGGCACACCGCTTGCATGACGTGTGCGTGTGCGCGGCGTACGCGCACGTGCACGTCACCATAGATATAATATACTTAAAGATTACGTCTAAGCGAGCTGTCACTGTAACCACTTTTGTTTAGTGTACGATTAACAATGTAACTCCACCTTGCTGTAGCCATGTCGATAAAGTCATAACGATAAACTATCGACATTTCTTGCAATTTTAATTTTACTTCAAAGGTTTAACGATACCTAAAATGAATAAAAACGCTTTTATTCTTTATTGTGGTTATCAGATCACAATTTTATCGTCACGCCCCAGCAGGGAACGAAGGGAAAGTTCAGATATTTAATTAAAATACATAAATACCTACTAAAATATGTGTTCCGCAATAATTGAATTATTTTATTATATTCTAATATATTGCGCTGACACGCTAGCGGCGTCCTACGTCCCATCGACCAACAGGCGTGCTGGCGCGGCGGCGGACACTCGGGAGCGTCAAAAGGTAGCCAAGTACAGCTGTCTCGGCGCCCAATACGACTTCGTCGCGTTTGGCGTCGAGACGCTTGGTTCGTGGGGCAGAGGCGCACAGATGCTCCACAGGGAGGCAACGGGCGACCCCCGCGCGGGCAGCTTTCTCGCGCAGAGAATTTCAATTGCAATCCAGCGCGGGAACGCTGCCTGCGTGTTGGGCACCCTCCCGAGGGCACCAAATTTTGATAGGTATTTTTAATTTTTAGTTTTAGTTATTTTAATTGTAGTTAGTTTTAGTTTTATATTCTTATTGTTTGTCTTCTAATATATTCAGTATCCATTAGCATTTTAATTATGTTTATGTTTAACGAAGATATTGAAGCTTCAATTAATAGCTATTTCGTTCCACTGTGTAGCGTTTATCGATATATAACATGATTAAAATCGACTTTTCACATCCCTAAAAGAGCACACATGGGCCATTTTATTTAAAGTTGTCCCCTACACTTTTTTTTCAAAATTGGGATTTTTTGTGTTATTTCTACTCAGAATCATGTGCTCTTTTGATCCTAATAGGAGAAAAAAGTGTCCAAAGATTTCCATACATTTTTCGATCTTTCCATTCCGAAACCGCCATACAAAGTCTATGAAAAAATGGTAACGGAATGGGAAAAAACCTTGGGACACTTTTTTTCTCCTATTAGGATAGAAAGAACTCGTGATTCTGAGTAGTTCATCTTGTCAACAGTATGGTTGTCCTTTTTTGACAAATGGCATTGTTAAAAGAGCGAGGAGAGAGAAGAGATACTAGTTGCTGCGCCGTCAAAGTGAACAGACAACGTTGGGGCCTTGCAAGTCACGCACACGCAAGCCGGTGTGCAAAGGCCTTTAAATGTCAAACTTCTATGAAATTATGACGTGCAAATAACATTTGCACTGCATGGGCTATCAAAATCGCTGCAAACTTCCCTTGGTCCAACTCTATTCGACTTTTCGAAGATATCTATCACTTTTTTGTAGGTAGTTAACTGTTACTATATCCAGCATTACTTACCTTTTTATTACATAATTAATATAATTATGTTACGAGTATAATATTTGAGGTTGTCATGGTACCCAGTGTAAATAAATAATTATGTCAATAGAAAAATAGAACTTTAATTTGCGAAAAATTATCAAATATACTTGGTCAAGCAGATCTTGTCAGTAGAAAAAGGCGACAGATTTGAAAAATGTAGGCGCGAAGGGATATCGTCTCATAGAAAATTTGAATTTCGTGCCTTTTTCTACTGACAAGATTTGCTTGACCATCTATATATTACAAATAGGTAAAAATACTTAAATGTAATGTATCGTGTTACCGCGCGTCGGTAACATTAATATTATGTGAAAGAAAAATGTATTACAGTTATTAAAATTAATAAGACATCGCTAATGCTATTATCCGTATGAATATATTTATATATTTTTTTAATATCAAACAGCTTCAAAAAATATGCGTCAAACGAAACGCATTCAGAGGGCCTACTGCGAACCACGTTCGACGTGTTGCCTCCCTGTCGCACTTACGTACAAATTTACAAGTGCGACAGAGGGGCAACACGTCGAACGTGGTTCGCGGTAGGCCCTCAGTACGGGCAAGTACGGGTATGGTCGAAGCGCCATCTCACGAAATCTATTATCAACATTGAGGCAAGACGAGAGCATGACGATAGTTGTCATTCAAACCCGTCAGATGACATTAATACAGAATCACACTTATTGCAACCATTTGCAACATTTGACACTACTAGAGACATCTGCTGTACTTTTGGGAACTAAATATAAAGTCACGCTACTCAATATGGCGATTGCTCGTCCTAGTAGACTAGTCCGTGCCTATGGGAATCAAATTGGTTGACTGTACAAACACTGTCCCGGAGAGCCTGCGCCCTTCAAGAGTGTTCCTTTATGGGCATTGTGTAGATCAACTAAAGGAGTCCCATCGCCGGACAAGGCTCGTAGCCAAATTTGTAAAGAATCCTTGGAACATAAAAAGAAAGCGTCCGTCATTGTGATCCGGCCGCCACCGTGGAAATATCTCTACATCTACACTTAGCAAACAAGAAAATCGGCGTTTTCCTTCTCAGTAACACAGTAATTCACATGTACTGATGTGCCGTCGAAATCTTTATTAAATTGCGAAATTTCCACATGGTAAAATTTCGAAAAGTTCTCATATTTTTGAATGGGAATAGAAATCTACCATTTCCAGAAAAAAAAATCCATTGATTTCAAAGAAATTTTCATGAAATTTCTGAGAACTTTTCGAAACTCTCCGCAACTGGCACGTCTGTATTCAGATGTGCAACTGAAAGATAAACATTAGCAATCGTAACTCAGGGTAGAGGTACAGGGCAACAGAGCTGACCAGTATGTTCAGACCCCCGCGCTGTTCTCCTTCAATTAGACTCCATAGAAAAATTAGAATCAGTTATATAATAATATAAGAAATGTGGTTTACAGATAAGTGAGATAGGATAATAAATAGCTTCACTCGGTTGACTATACAATATATTGTCTATGGAAAAGTAACTATAGATGGTCAAGCAAATCTTGTCAGTAGAAAAAGGCGCGAAAGTCAAACTTTCTATGAGACGATATCCCTTCGCGCCTACATTTTTCAAATTTGCCGCTTTTTTCTACTGACAAGATCTGCTTGACCAACTATAACAATATGGTGAAGTAAATAGCAGTAACAATAAAAATAGCAGTAGCAGTAAGAATAAAAAACATGGAATAACAACATTAAACTGAGCTATTATAAACAATTTTACAAAACAATAAAGTTATGGTATCCTGGATATATGTGTTTCAATATGTTTCATTAAACTTGTTTCATCGAAAAAAAGTGTTTCACATATTTCGCATTCGTATGATTGTTCATCGGTGTGTATTTTTTTATGTCTCTCTAATTCGGATTTTAATGTAAAGTGGTTGTTACATTCTTCACATCTATACGGCTTCTCTCCGATGTTACTCATGTTATGTGTCTCTAAACTATCTTCTTGACTTAATTGCTGGTTACGTTTATTACATTTGTATGGTTTCACGTCACTATGGACTCTTTGGTGGATCTCTAAAAGATATTTTCTTGTAAATTGCTTGTCACATTCTTTACATTTGTATGGTTTCACACCACTATGGATTCTTTCATGGATAACTAAAGAAGATTTTTGTGAAAATTTTTTGTTACATTCCCTACAGTTGTATGGTTTCACGCCACTATGGACTCTTTCGTGGATAACTAAAGAATGTTTTTGCATGAATTCTTTGTGACATTCTTTACATTTGTATGGTTTCACGCCACTATGGGTTTCTTCATGGTAAACTAAAGAAGCTCTTAATGTGTATCGCTTGTTAAATTCTTTACATTTGTATGGTTTTAATCCACTATGGATTCTTTCATGGATAACTAAAGAATGTTTAGCCGTGAATTCCTTGTTACTTTCTTTACACTTGTATGGTTTCACTCTACTATGGATTCTTTCATGGATAACTAAATTATGTTTATGTGTGAATTGCTTGTTACATTCTTTACATTTGTATGGTTTCACGCCAATATGGACTCTTTCGTGTCTCACTAAATAATCTTTTCTTGTAAATTGCTTGTTACATTCTTTACATTTGTATGGTTTCATTCCACTATGGATGCTTTCATGGGTAACTAAATGATTTTTTTGTCTGAATTCCTTGTTACATTCTTTACATTTGTATGGTTTCACATCACTATGGACTCTTTGGTGGATTTTTAATATTTGTTTTCTTGCAAATTCCTTGTTACATTCTTTACATTTGTATGGTTTTTCACCGGTGTGTGTTCTCTCGTGGTTAACTAATATATATTTGGCTGTAAATTCTTTGTTGCATTCATTACATTTGTATGGTTTCATTCCACTATGGATGCTTTCATGGGTAACTAAATGATTTTTTTGTCTGAATTCCTTGTTACATTCTTTACATTTGTATGGTTTCACATCACTATGGACTCTTTGGTGGATTTTTAATATTTGTTTTCTTGCAAATTCCTTGTTACATTCTTTACATTTGTATGGTTTTTCACCGGTGTGGGTTCTCTCGTGGTTAACTAATATATATTTGGCTGTAAATTCTTTGTTGCATTCATTACATTTGTATGGTTTCATTCCACTATGGATGCTTTCATGGGTAACTAAATGATTTTTTTGTCTGAATTCCTTGTTACATTCTTTACATTTGTATGGTTTCACGCCACTATGGACTCTTTCATGGTACTTTAAACCATCTCTTCCTTTGAATTGCTTGTTACATTCTTTACATTTGTATAGTTTGACTCCAGTGTGGGTTCTTCTATGTATATACAAAAAGCTTTTTGTTGCAAATCGCTTGTTGCATTCTCCACACACGTACGGTCTCTCTGCTGATTGCAATCTTAAATGCTTATTCAGTAACAAGTTATTTTGAAATGCTTCATTACAAACTCCGCATGTATGTTCCGGGTGTGTATGTGTTCTGATATGTCGGATTAAAGTAAGTTTTGACGTAAATTGTTTACTACACATGTCGCAACAGTAGGTCTGCTTGTTCGTTTGTGGTTCGATATGTTCCTGTTGATGTTTGATTAAACTAGAGTTGTGTGTGGTGTGTGTAGGGCGAGTATCGTGTGTTTGAGCTTGTACCTCGGCGGGTGTGTGAGCGGGCACGTCCTGCACACTGGCGGGGCTCGGCTCGCGGTGTGACGTCACGTCCTGCACACTGCTGGCGGGGCTCGGCTCGCGGTGTGACGTCACGTCCTGCACACTGCTGGCGGCGCTCGGCTCGCGGTGTGACGTCACGTCCTGCACACTGCTGGCGGGACTCGGCTCGCGGTGTGACGTCACGTCCTGCACACTGCTGGCGGGGCTCGGCTCGCGGTGTGACGTCACTTCCTGCACACTGCTGGCGGGGCTCGGCTCGCGGTGTGACGTCACGTCCTGCACACTGCTGGCGGGGCTCGGCTCGCGGTGTGACGTCACGTCCTGCACACTGCTGGTGGGGCTCGGCTCGCGGTGTGACGTCACGTCCTGCACACTGCTGGCGGGGCTTAGCTCGCGGTGTGACGTCACGTCCTGCACACTGCGGCGGAGGCGCTCGAGCCTCACGGAGCACGCCAGCGCGAGCTGCTGCCTACAGCGCAGGGACAGAGGCGCCGAGCTAACTCCGTACTCGCCGGCTGAAGACACTGAAACGACAGTGTGAATATTCACATTAGAGTGAGCCATGATGCAATAATACCTGCGCCAGGTATAGCATTCTGAGACATGGCGTTACACAAGCTACGTCATCATTGCTTTAGGCCGGTTAATAAATAGCAGAAATCTGCTCTAAGAATAGATCGCTAGTACGTAATAATATCTCACTTTTGTTTATTCTCATTATCATCTTGGCAGTAGTTTAACGATGCCAGATAATCTTTCCTTGATTATTGATTATTATTTAATGGCAGCTTAAAAGTGATTTAGTTCGTGTCCCACGCTGGAATCGCATACCTGAGGAAGTGTCTACCAGGAACCTAGAAAATAGAAATATGCAAGACCAGAGTAAGACCGGGAAAGAGACAGATAACGTCGTTATTATCACGCAACTTACATCATGCGTCAGTTAGCGGCGCTACTATTGTTCGTTCACCCGCTCGCCTGCTCCGTCTCCGTGCACACGCGCGACATTGCTTTTAGAGCTAGGGTTCCTCCTTGCAAGCTCCCATCACACATTTCAACCCGGATATGTTAAGCCCCGTCTCCATATTGCGCGGCAAGCTATCTAACATTGGCTCGCGCCAATGGATACCGGGCTGGCTCGCGAGCCAACTCGATCATTGGCTCGCTCGAACGCGCCGCGCGACGTACCTTTCATTGTCGGTTTTTCGACGCGCGGTAAAGGAATGTTCGCGCGTAATTGGGACGGGTGCGTACATATTTCAGTTGGCTCGCGCGGCAGCATACCTATACATGGATAATGAAAAGTGTCGTACTTTAACTAAATTATACGGCACTAAACAGTTTCTATGGAACAGTAAATGTATTGATTATCTGATTATCGCAACACATCATTTTTAGGGTTCCGTACCCAAAGGGTAAAACGGGACCCTATTACTAAGACTTCGCTGTCCGTCCGTCCGTCTGTCACCAGGCTGTATCTCACGAACCGTGATAGCTAAACAGTTGAAATTTTCACAGATGATGTATTTCTATTGCCGCTATAACAACAAATACTAAAAACAGAATAAAATAAAGATTTAAATGGGGCTCCCATACAACAAACGTGATTTTTGACCAAAGTTAAGCAACGTCGGGAGTGGTCAGTACTTGGATGTGTGACCGTTTTTTTTTTGCTTTTTTTTGTTTTTTTTTTTTGCATTATGGTACGGAACCCTTCGTGCGCGAGTCCGACTCGCACTTGCCCGGTTTTTCTATTTGGCTATACTTCGTTCCGAATATTTAATTATTGTGATATAATGTGGTCGATCGTCAGATCGCCTGCCGCCGCGCATACGTTCAAGATGGTGCCGAAATTGGCTCGAGAGCCTTAATATAGGTTTGCCGCGGTCGAACATTGCTCGCGCTGCCGCCGCGCGATATCAAGACGGGCCTTCATTGTTGACATATGAGCTATTGAAAATATCTATATATATAAAACAAAGTCGTGCCGAGAACGGCTGGACCGATTTTCATGGTTTTTGATTTGTTGGATTAGTCTCGGCACAGAATAGCAAAAATAACTGTTAAAACCATTGAAAAAATTGACGAAAACAAAATAATGAAAGAAAAATCAATCCCATACAAAATGTTCCTATGTATCTTACCTGTCAAACATTTGATGTTCATCCCGTCGATACGGTAAACTCTCGCCTCAAATTAAAGAACGTATTTAAAAAAGGGTTTCGAACCGACAAGATATATCCACAATATTAAGATTACGCCGTATTTGAGATTTTAAAATTGTAAAATAGTGACAGTAATGACAACGGATTGACATATTTATATTTGTGCATGCACTATAGTAACCATAAGGTTACATCACTGTCGTAAATAGCTATTAGGGTTCATGTATGTGTTAAATTAGTCTTTACGTTTAGGTTGCTATTTTTACTTTTGTATATCATGTTTTACTTTGTGCTCGTATATTATGTCAAATGAATTGCGTGGAATGTTTTATATCTAGTTATAAGTCTAGGATTCATGCTCCTTTCATACGTGCTTAATATTGTACCTATTTATAAGTCTAGGATTCGTGCTCCTTTCATACGTGCTTATAATTAACGAGATTGGCAAAAATATACATTACTGACTCTGCATGATACACCCACTAGTTGAAAAAGGTACCAAACGGCCTTGTGTTTTACTATATAAGCCGGAGCCGTTTGTAGCTTATTCAGAGATATCAGAGACATCAAGAGAGCTACCTGCCTGAACACTCTCCAGTAAATAAACAAATATATGTGTTTTCATTTCACACAACACATATACCGGTAAATGGAGGTATAGCGGACTTCGAGACAACAGCGGCCAGCAGCGTTCCAGTTTGCTGAGTTTCTACGCTTCTCCCAACGAACCCCCATCACGAAAAGTTACAGTCTACACTCCACAGTTTGGTCCTTTTGAAGCCGGATGAAGATAGAAAAACGTACGCGCTGAGTTTCAAGCGACATAGCTTTACTCAGACATCAAGATAGAAAAACGTACGCGCTGAGTTTCAAGCGACATTGCTTAACTCAGACAGCAAGAAAGAAACAAGTACGCGCTGAGTTTTAAGCGAACGTTGCTTGACTCAGACGGCAAGAAAGAATAAAGGACGCGCTGAGCCTAGAAGTTCGCTTCGGTTTAGACCCAAACCCTATACCTTTTCCGTAACCCATTTACCGGCTTGCCGGACGGACCGTGCAGCGTCGTAGGTTTACCTCCGCTCACGTGTCCTGGCAACTTTCGTTGCATGTGTCACATGGTTGATACCCACACACTGCTATCGAACGTTCTAGGCATTGCACTTTGCCATTGCGGGAGATTCAGTGCCACGAGGGATCCACGCTTAGGGCACTGACGTTGCGCACGGCAACGGTCAGTCATAGGCATAGGCAGGTCAAGTTAGGGACCCCCCGCGTGTGTAAAGTGAAGTGGTTCCAGCCAGAAAGATGTCCGAAAAGGAAGCAAGGAGCCTTCGCCCACGCACCAAGGGCCCGCCTGCGCCCGCACCGAACATGGATACCCCTACCCCCTCGTCTGGTAAGACTACGTCCAACGAGACTAATACGTGGAGCAAGGGCACCAGTGGCAACCCGAATGCTACCGGTGGAACCGAGTCGGTACACTCGGAGACGTTAGATGCCACCGTAGTAAATCGTAGTAGGTCAGGTACGCTAGTGAATAAAGACGCCGATGCGCCGCCGTCGCCGCCGCGGGCGCCGTCTAATCGCGATTCACATAGGAGTCGCAAATCGGTTAGGGAACGCGATAATCAATTGGCCGTGCTAATGGCCGAGCTCGAGGTTCATAAAGCCCGTCTAGTCGTTGCTAAGACAGAGTCCGACACTGCACATTTACGGCTGCAGGTTGCGCAACTGAAGGCGCAGTCTGTCGGCAGCAGTGACGCGACCGTCGAAGAACGTACTAGAAGTTGGGTAGAACGACAAGCGAGGTTACAGCACGAGATCGCACAGGAAAACGTTAAAATCCCGCCGCCGAAACAGACCGCGCCACCGCCGCCGCGAGCAGTCGTCGATCGGACTAGCAAACCAACCCCGCGCATTTTAGAGGTACCGCACGGTACCTACGCGCCAATGTACCATAAACCGCCGGAATTACCTGCATTCGGCGGAGATATCACCGAGTGGATATCATTTAGGGCAGAGTTCGAAGATACGTCGCCCATGTTTAGTGCCGTCAATAACGTCAGTCGGATTAGGCGCGCACTTAAGGGCGAAGCTCGGACGGCCGTAAAATCAATAATGTACACAGTTCAGGATCCGTACGAGATAATGGAAGCGCTGGAACGGCAGTTCGGCGACCCTGAGGAGATTGTTCTTACGGAAATTCATAATGTTAAACTCATGCCGCGTTTATACGAAGACAATTCGAATATAGCCTCATTCGCCGCGCATGTAGCGAATGCCGTCGCCACCATTAGATCCTTGCGTCAAGAGAAATACTTGCACGCGCCTGAGCTCGTGAATAAAATCGTGGATAAATTAAATCTGATAGTGCGCTATGAATGGGCCAAATACAGGCAGTCTAACGTAGAATCACCCGGGTTAGTAGCAATTTCCGAGTTTCTTAACGAAATTAGTACTGCGGCCAAGCGCATAAACCGATATAAGCCGTCTAACCGATCACGGAATGCAGTGAATGCGGTTTCCTCTGTGCACGAACCGAGAAGATCGAGCCAAGCTCTCTCTGGGTCTCGTGCCCCCGCGTTCTACCGTGATACGTCTAATAGATCGCGAAACGCGGTAAACGCTGTGCGCGAACCCAGTCGATTGAGCAACGCTCTCGCTGGGTCCGGCGCCCCCGCGTACTCTCGCGACGTTAGTTCGGATTCGGAGTCAGATTACCACGAGACGTACACGCGTGATACGTCTAATAGATCGCGAAACGCGGTAAACGCTGTGCGCGAACCCAGTCGATTGAGCAACGCTCTCGCTGGGTCCGGCGCCCCCGCGTACTCTCGCGACGTTAGTTCTGATTCGGAGTCAGATTGCCACGAAACGTACACGCGTGATACGTCTAACGGATCACGGAATGCAGTGAGCGCGGTTTCCTCTGCGCGCGAACCCAGAAGATCGAGCCAAGCTCTCTCTAGGTCTCGCGACCCCGCGTTCTACCGTGATACGTATGATAGATCGCGAAATGAACGAAACGCGGTTTCCTCTGTGCGCGAGCCCAGTCGATCGAGCCACGCTCTCGCTAGGTCCCGCGCCCCCGCGTCCCTTCGCGACTATAGTTCGGATTCGGAGTCAGATTCCCGCGAGTCATACACACGTGATACGGGAAATAGATCGCGTACTAGTAAATCAACTATAGCTCAAGTAAAGCGCCGCGATGGTAATTTAAAAAAGCCAGCGTCAACCGGAGCTAAGCCCCAGCGGGAGATATCGTCTGTCTCTGTCTCGCGCGATGCGTGCGCCATATGTAAGAACGGCAAAGAACACAAAGTTAGCGAGTGTTCGAAATTTCTAGCCGCGACTATATCTGAGCGATGGGACTTGGTGAAGGGTACTAGATTGTGCTATAGATGTTTAGGCGCGAGTCACCGTGCGCGTTTTAAATGTAAATATGTCGCGTGTGGCATGAGTCAGTGCGAAGCCGGACATAATAAACTATTACACGGATTAAGCGCGGCCGCATCCGCGAACGGTAATAGTGTCCCGGCGGCACCTGCAGTACTCAATGTTAGGCTGCCGCAGACGTGTCTCAAAGTCATTCCTGAAGAGGTGTCGGAACCGTTAGGTACCGTCCAAACCCTCGCGCTATTTGACGAAGGCGCGGTAATGGCTTTGACGATACACGAAACTGCGGACAGCATCGCACCTGCGGTACAATTTGTTGGGCACGCAAAGCCTAATACCACGGAAGACGAGGCCTTACAACTTGCGAAACGACATTCTGAGACAGAATCATTAGGCGTTTCGCAGAAGGTACCTCGGGCCGACCCCGGCCAACGTGCGCTAGATTTGTTAGAATCCACCTGCGAGAAGATACCGGGGGAGCAAAGGTATCACTCGGGCTTACTGTGGCGATCAGATGACGAGAAACTCCCCGATAACCGAGCGCAAGCATTGCAACGGCCGTACAGTCTAGAACGAAAGCTAGACCACGATGCGAAACTTAAAGCCGAATACGCAAAGCATATGTTGCTTGACAAAGGTTACGCGGAGAAAATGGACTCGCCGCCGCCCCCCGAGGCACCCCGGACGTGGCCTCTGGCGCACTTCCCAACTTTTCAGCCGCAAAGCGGGAAAATGCGATTAGTTTGGGACACGGCAGCCACAGCTTACAGACGTTCGTTTAACAGCGCGCTGTTGGCTGGCCCCGACCTGTTAGAGTCTTTACAGATCGAAATAATTGAGCAAGATCGCGATACGTTACGTTTCGATTGGGACTCGCCTATACCCGTCTCACTCGCACCCGCGTGGCGATCGTTCATTATTAATAACGTACGATTAGTTCGCGCCACCGCTAGTATTCTGGTTGCCGCCGAGGTTTTCAAAGCCGCATTGTTCGCTAAGAAAACAGACATAGAGATAAATAAGGGGCATTTAGATTTAGCAGAGATATTGCTAATCCGACGGAGTCAACATGCTGCATTTCCGGAGGACATCAAGCTTCTGGAAACTGGGCGGCCACTCCTGAAGAAATCTCCGCTATACAAAATCGCTGTACAACTTGACAAAAACGGAATCATCGTACTAAATGCTAGAATCGATAAAAACACGCACATGCCTATTTTACATGGGAAAGAAGATTTCGTCAAGTTATTAGTACAGCATTTTCATGCACTCTACAATCACGGCAACCACGCGACCGTCATCAACGAGTTGAAACAAAGGTACTACATTATCGGGCTGCGCGGTAGCATTCGCTATATAACGAATAAATGCCAATGGTGCAGAACCTATAGGGGAACGCCAATCAAAGTTCCCATAGGTGACTTGCCGCCAGAAAGGCTAAAAGCGAATCAGCCGCCGTTTACCGCTGCAGCCGTAGACCTGTTTGGCCCCATGCACATAACTATAGGCCGCCGCCGCGAGAAAAGGTGGGGTGTACTATACACATGCCTCACGACTCGCGCGGTACATCTGGAGCTTGCCGCCTCACTTTCGGCATCCTCCATGATACTGTCGCTACGCCGAATGATAGCGCGACGCGGCACGCCTACAGTTCTCTATTCCGACAACGCTACCAACTTCCACGGCGCGGAAAGAGAACTGGCAGAGGCCAAAAACACGCTGCCCGACAGTCTCAAGCCCTTCTTGACCGAGCGAGCCATAAAATGGAAGAAAAGTCCACCCGGCAACCCCTCCGCTGGCGGTGCCTGGGAACGGCTCGTTAAAACCGCATTAAAAGTAGTACTGAAAGAAAGAGCACCCCACGAAGAAGTTCTACATACTTTACTGCTAGAATCAGAGCACATAGTCAATTCCAGACCGCTGACACCAGTGAATCCAGATTTAGACATCGAAGCCCTGACGCCGAATCACTTTCTTATCGGTCGATCAAGTGCCATGTCGCCACTGGGTGTCTTCACAGACGCAACTATGTCACTCTCTTCGTGGAAAACAGCGCAAACGCTAGCCGACCAATTTTGGAGGCGCTGGCAGCGGGAATACCGACCCAGCCTCCTCCCCAGGCCCGGTGCTCATCAAAACGTGAGAAAACTGCATGAAGGTGACGTAGTCATCATTGCGGATAGCTCCATGCCACGAGGAACGTGGCCCAGAGGCGTAATCGCCCAGCTATTTCCTGGCCCAGATGGTCATGTGAGAGTGGCCATTGTTCGCACATGCGCAGGTGACGTCCGCCGCCCAGTTTCTAGACTTATCCCCATTTACTCCGCGCATGAAGACGGTGTTGACACACGTGGGGGAGACTGTTGTAAATAGCTATTAGGGTTCATGTATGTGTTAAATTAGTCTTTACGTTTAGGTTGCTATTTTTACTTTTGTATATCATGTTTTACTTTGTGCTCGTATATTATGTCAAATGAATTGCGTGGAATGTTTTATATCTAGTTATAAGTCTAGGATTCATGCTCCTTTCATACGTGCTTAATATTGTACCTATTTATAAGTCTAGGATTCGTGCTCCTTTCATACGTGCTTATAATTAACGAGATTGGCAAAAATATACATTACTGACTCTGCATGATACACCCACTAGTTGAAAAAGGTACCAAACGGCCTTGTGTTTTACTATATAAGCCGGAGCCGTTTGTAGCTTATTCAGAGATATCAGAGACATCAAGAGAGCTACCTGCCTGAACACTCTCCAGTAAATAAACAAATATATGTGTTTTCATTTCACACAACACATATACCGGTAAATGGAGGTATAGCGGACTTCGAGACAACAGCGGCCAGCAGCGTTCCAGTTTGCTGAGTTTCTACGCTTCTCCCAACGAACCCCCATCACGAAAAGTTACAGTCTACACTCCACAATCACGTTTGTCAAATGTAGCGATTATAAACGAATTAGTCTAATCGATTTTAATGCCGATTTTTGCAACTTTGTATTATTAAATAACCTTTTTTTCACATCGAATTTCATTTTATTGTCATTTGGTTTCTTTTTAGTCGATTTTCATCAAATTACGGAAATGTCATATGAATCGAAACGACAGACTTGACCACAGATGAGTATTAATCGAATAACTTTTTATTCGACTAATTAATCGAATAAAAAAGTAAATCGTCAAATTTAATCGTCAATTAAATTATTCGCGATTAATTTAGTCGACCTAACATACGATTGAAATTGAATTAATCTGAATATTAATCGACTAAATTTTCGATTAAATCTCGATTGAAAGTTGACAGGGGGTCATTTTTGTACGTAAAAAAAAAGATGGCAGCCAAACGCTTTGTCATAAAAGTCATCATGGGTGTCGTTTTATAGGTTTTAGGGATGCCGGTTTCGAAAATGTTAACTGTTTTAGAATCCAAGATGTCGACCGTGCACTTTGTCATAAAAGTCGTCATGGATGTCGTTTTATAGGTTTCAGGGAGTGCCGGTTTTGTAAATGATGACTGTTTTGGAATCCAAGATGTCTGCCGTGCACTTTGTCATAAAAGTCATCATGGGTGTCGTTTTATAGGTTTTAGGGAGTGCCGGTTTCGAAAATAATGACTATTTTGGAATCCGAGATGTCTACCGTGCACTTGATCATAAAAGTCGTCATGGATGTCGTTTTATAGGTTTTAGGGAGTGCAGAATTCGAAAATGATGACTGTTTTGGAATCTAAATATGTCTGACGTGCAGTTTGATATAAAAGTCATCATGGGTGTCGTTTTATAGGTTTTAGGGAGTGCCGGTTTCGAAAATGATGACTGTTTTGTAATCCGAGATGTCTGCCGTGCACTTTGACATAAAAGTCGTCATGGATGTCGTTTTATAGGTTTTACGGAGTGCAGAATTCGAAAATGATGACTGTTTTGGAATCCAAGATGTCTGTCGTGCACTTTGACATAAAAGTCATCATGAATAGAATAGAATAGATTATATTTTATTTGTATTAATTGTACATCGTCATATTCATAAATTATTTACAATTAGGGGAACAAACATTATTATAATATTAAATGAAATTTACATTTATATACAAGTCAATACGCTTCAATGCAAGTTAATTTGATTAAATATAATGATTAATTAATTATACTGAACATAATTTAAACACAATTTCATTGAATTGAATTATACAGATGAAATGTCATGAAAGTTATAATTATACCTATACATATTCATTTCATGGTTACGACTTTCGACATATTTAGTCATTCATCCAAAAATTCTTTCACCGAGTAGTATGCTTTTGTTGTGCAAAACGTTTTGAGTTCACGTGTGAAGCGTCGTTCAGTAGGTACTCAATTTTTTATTACCTCAGGTAATTTATTATAGATTTTGGCACCTACCACATTTAAGGACTTCCCTGACTTCTGGAGTCTATGCGTGGGTACCGACAGTGCAGGTTTTCTTCTCGCAGAGTAGGTCTTGCTTATAGGAAACTCATCAGGGTTATGGGTCATGGATGTCGTTTTATAGGTTTTAGGGAGTGCCGGTTTTGTAAATGATGACTGTTTTGGAATCCAAGATGTCTGCCGTGCACTTTGTCATAAAAGTCATCATGGGTGTCGTTTTATAGGTTTTAGGGAGTGCCGGTTTCGAAAATGATGACTATTTTGGAATCCGAGATGTCTGCCGTGCACTTTGTCATAAAAGTCGTCATGGGTGTAGTTTTATAGGTTTTAGGGAGAGCCGGTTTCGAAAATAATGACTCTTTTGGAATCCAAGATCTCTGCCGTGCACTTTGACATAAAAGTCGTCATGGATGTCGTTTTATAGGTTTTACGGAGTGCAGAATTCAAAAATGATGACTGTTTTGGAATCCAAGATGTCTGCCGTGCACTTTGTCATAAAAGTCATCATGGGTGTCGTTTTGTAGGTTTTAGGGAGTGCCGGTTTCGAAAATAATGACTATTTTGGAATCTAAGATGTCTGCCGTGCACTTTGTCATAAAAGTCGTCACGGGTGTCGTTTTATAGGTTTTAGGGAGTACCGGTTTCGAAAATAATGACTGTTTTGGAATCCAAGATGTCTGCCGTGCACTTTGTCATGAAAGTCGTCATAGGTGTCGTTTTATAGGTTTCAGGGAGTGCAGAATTCGAAAATGATGATTATTTTGGAATCAAAGATGTGTGTAATGATAATTTGAAAACTTCGCGTTATATTCCACAAGCTTATTTGAATGCAAGACATTGACATATTTTAGTATAATGTTGCCTGTTTCGTACAAGTCATATAATAGTGAACCGATACAACAGATACTAACCGAAAAATTTTGGTACGTATACGTATTTGTTGATATAATGCCTGTAATACAATGATTGTATAATCCGTATTTACGTAGGTGAAACGAAGTTCACTGGGTCAGCTAGTATCAAATAATACTCAAAATGGAAGCTGCACGCCTTCCTGTAAGTAGCGCTCAATTTGTTTCCTTTTATAACTGCTGTCAAGATATTCTACCAAGTTCTGAATACGACTCTAGATACTTACGTAGAGACGGCTCGGAAGGCTCGCTGCACGCGCCATCTTCAGGTTCATCTAAAATTGAACAAGTTAAAATATAACAAACTATTTCCTTGTTATTGGAAACAAAATATATGATAAATAGCCACAGAACGAGTTGCTGGCACCAAACAATACGAGTATGCATAAATTACTATAAAAATACACGATTGAATATCACTATAGGTGTGCCTAATGCCTATAATATTGAAGTGTTCCCTCGATTTCTCCATAATGCCATCATCAGATCCTGAAATGATGATAATGGGACTAACTGTGATTACAAATAACTTGATATCAAGCTTAATATTTACCTTTGACCCTCAGTCCTCCCTCCAACCTCTCCTGCAGCTCGGCCTGGCAGTGCTGCACCTGCATCTTGAAGTGGCACGCCTCCCGCAGCCGCCCCAGACACACCTCGCAGATACCACTCTTGCCATTGTTGCTTGGTGTCAGCTGCAAAATGTAGTATATTTGTTACTATCCTTAAATTTTACTAAATATATTCTTTATTTACACTAAAATACATGTCAAAACTTAAAATCTAAAACAAAAACATATGCACATAAAAGACAAAAAAAAATTCTAACAAAGACACTAAAGAAAACTAAAAAAAAGCACACTACTAAGATACTATCCTACTAATCCTACTTACATTAGCCCCATTCTGACCCCCACCATCCTTCAATTTATGTATATTCTTTGCACACAAGACTCATCTCAAAGCATATTCTATGTAATAAAAAAATATTTGAAAGTTATAGGGCTACTATTTATTGGGCCGAATATTCGGTATTTGGCATGTTCGTATTCTGCCGAATATATGGCAAATATTTTTTATAGGTTAGTATTAAAGCTTTTCGGTTTCGCTTAGTTACTTTAGTTGATCCTAAGTAAGAAATAATTATAAACAAGTAGCTGCAAGGGTCTTTACTCTGTGGTTACAGCTAGAGATGGGCGAAATGTGTCAGTAGAAAGAAAAGAGTGATATATATCTTTCTATCACTGGGATATGTATCACTCTTTTATATCTTTATATCCGTATATATCAGTTGTCCCGCTCGCAACAGTATCGGCACTTGCTGACTATGCGTCATCTTATGAGTGTGTGTGTGAGAGAGAGAGTAGTAGTAGTAGCGAGCGAGAAATACTATACTTACTATATCTACTTCTCGCGGAATATTTAGCGAATGACGCATCCGAACCCGCCCGAACGACCGCTGTCGCTCTTTCGTGTTACTTCGGCCGACGCGCGACCGAGACATCGCTTATCGCTTTAGTAAATTGTTGCTGAGGGAGTGAGAGCTGTACGGATATACTGATACATTCGGATTCGTAAAGACAAGAAGAGTGATTCATGAAAAGAGAAAGATATATATCTTTTTTATCTATCACTCCTGAGTTACCCATCTCTAGTTACAGCAGATTTCAGGCAGTGGCGATGTAGGGTTTAGCAAAATGGTATTTTGCGAATACTACATCGGTTACGTACTCGTATTTAGGTCATGCGTCGCCAATTTAATGAAAATATTCTGCGTCGTTACTTACCTTGATTACAAAGCATTCTTCGATCATGACCGAGTATATTTCCGTTATGCCGAGACGAGTGTACGGTGTCCTCAAATCTTTCGCCGGAGGCCGCTGCAGGCAGCAGTGGCACTGGTTTACCGTTTCCATCACATCAGTACTTCAAAACGAGTAATAGACTGTAAAATAGCTCTTCTAAGACCAGTTATACGACAAAGTGCATTTACACGTGGGTTTCCGGGGCAGTTGTGTGGTCAACAATCCACACAAAGAGTATTAAATCACTACGTTTTAAAAGACGGGACCTCCATACTTGCGACTTGATCAGTCTGTGTATGTTTGGTTCTCCAATCATTACCAACATGTACGACAAAGAACTGTCAAAGCCATAGATATATTATACTTAAAGATTACGTCTCAGCGAGCTGTCACTGTTACCACTTTTGTTTATTGTACGATTAACAATGTGGCCCACCTTGCTGTAGCCATGTCGATAAAGTTATATCGTTAGAGCGAGGAGAGAGAAATGATACTAGTTGCTGCGCCGTCAAAGAGAACAGACAACGTTGGGGCCTTGTTTAAATCGTATGTTATACATAGTGTTATTTGAGTGGACTAATACATGGTTGGACTTAAATGTGAACACGATTTTTTTTGTTAAAATAAAACTATGTAAAATGATTTTGTTTAATAATTTAAAATACATGCCGAAGGTTCGACGGCCCACAGGTAACAGAGGAAAATGTGTGTTCACCTGATTTAACGTTTTTTTTCTATGCATTATATTCTTGAATAATAAAATTAAGTCTTCCTTTACAACTTATTTGACCCACTGCCTGCATCTGAAAACATTTAATATTTAAAACAGACACACATGCATTTTCTTAGGGATCATCCATTAATTACGTCACACGAATTTCTAGGTTTTTTGACCCCTCCCCCCCTCCTTGTCACACTTGGTCACATTTTGCAAATCCCTCCCCACCTGGTGTGACATCACATTTTAGGCAATTTTGTTTTCTACGAAATCAGCAATACTAACTCGGCATTATTTTTTTAGTAAAAAAATATTTTTGGTAAAAGAAATATTAGTAATTTTATAACAGAAAACCAATTAGGAACGAAAATTACCTACTTCCAAAACCTCATTATTTAAATGTACAGCGAATAAAAAAATATAATTTAATTATCGGTTACTGATGAATAGTGATGAAATTAAAATGACGTCACAATGTTTGTGACTCCCCCCTCCCCCATGTCACAACATGTCACATTTTCTTGACCCCCTCCCATCCCCTAAACGTGTGACGTAAATTAATGGATGACCCCTTATATATTAGGTTAAAATCTTAAATAGTAGGGAATATTACGCAAAACTCTGCTTAGCGCCACTACCACTATCTGAGAGAATTGCATGGGTCTTTTTCTTTTGCTCCAATGAAGGCGTAACTAGAGTGATAGAGAAAAATGCCCGCAATTTGCGAACTTCGATTCTTGCGGTTATAGCACTGTCACAATCTGGGGGTCTACCGTGAAACAAGAAAATCGAAATTTCGTTATCTAACCTCTCTATCACTCTTGCATATTCCAGAGATATTTAAAGAGGCAGATAACTAATCGATTTTCGCGTTTACCAGGTAAGTAACCTTGTTAACCTGGACCTTGTTAACAAACCGCCTTGATGCATCAATGTCATAATTTATTGTCTGTGAAAACTTGTCACAAAACAGGCAGAGTATGTATAAGTTAGTCTATGAATTTACTAGAGTCGGTAGTGCTGCACTCTGGCGGCAGAACATTGCAGTAATATCTCCTATTACTAGATTCCAAAAATATATAGTATAATGTAATGTCCATTCCATTAATGCACAGATGATAAATAATTTTCCACTAAAAATATTCGGAGAAATAATTATAGTCATGTTGTATATAGTCAGACCGTAAAAAGTCTGCAGCGATTTTGGTATCCCACGCAGTGCAAGTGTCATTTTAAACGTCAAACTTCTATGAAATTATGACGTATAAATAACACTTACGCTGCGTGGGCTATCAAATCCGCTGCAGACTTTTATTGGTGCGACTAAACCAAGAAATTCACTCATTTTATTTTATTTACATTGATAAAAAATTAGGCTGCAGTCGATATCGATATTTGTAGTACATCCCTAGTTCACAATGAAAGTGGATATGAAATATTTAATTTTCGATGTGTTTATAGCCTGCTACACCAAAACAAGGCTCAAAGTATCTAAACCAATACTTACCGGTCTTCATCTAATGGAAATTTCGCCATAAACTTCCTTTTTTGCGATTTTCGCGAGCGTATCAACTGTCACATATTTCGCACTGAAACAACTTAGTTTACTCACTGTATGTTCTTATTTATTTATTTAAACTTTATTGCACAAAGTATATACAAAAATGTACAAATGGCGGACTTAATGCCAAATGGCATTCTCTACCAGTCAACCATAGGGCCAAACAGACATCTACAATTGGTGCAGAGAGAGAAATATACCTATTCAGTGAATATAAAAAAAGCAAACTATACATATAAATGTATATATGTATATATGTTCTTATCACGTTTGACTGTTTTGGAAAAGAAACGAAGGCTTTTAAAAAAGAAATTGCACGTAAGTAAAACCTACGAACCGCCATGACAAGCAACAAAGCAATGTGGCCAAAGAATTATATGACAAAGAACAACTGTCAATCTTCGAAAGTGTGACCAAAAATGAAATGCAAGTGTGTGCGTAATTTGTCTATGTGAGATCAAAAATAGTGATGTCATGTTACAACGTATTAATAATCTGTCGATGTTTGATTGCTTTATCGACTACTTTTTCAAATATGTTATTTTAAACGTTAAAATTCTACGACATTATGACGTATAAATAACACTTGCACTGCGTTTGCCATCAAAATCGTTGCAGACTTATCTTAATGTAACTCTTACTGTGTTGGAAAGTGAAGTTTAAGTTTACCGCTATACATGAACACCTTCAAAAAGGTATAACAATCGTTATTATTTGAAGTCGGTTATAAAAGCTAATATCTTAATGATGTCTTGTGAAGAAATAATTACATAGCTATTAATATACCGACAAGTTATCGATACTGTCATGTGAACATTTTGTCAAGCCCTAGCGTAAAGTAACAGATTATGTTTTTACACAAAATATTTTAAATTATAGACTAATATGATAAAATATTAGCACACAAAGGAAGAAAAACTTACAATGAACTGTATAAACCGGCTTCTTACACTTTTTACGCTGTTAATTTGACAAAATATCGTTATGAAAATTTCGCTCGGAATATCATAAATCCTCTGAAATGAGTATTTGCTTGGACTATTTGGCCCTGTGACACTGCAATCCGGCACACTACAAGACACCATCTTCACTGAATTACTTTATTTAATACTTTTCGTCCTAATCCGTGTATATTTTTCAATTTGAAAATTACCGTGATAAGCTCTTGGCCGTCCGCGGCCGTCGTCAAACTCAAAAGTGGTTACGTTTTCTCTTTGGTAATCTGACTCTTTCGCACTCATGGGATGTTCATATACGTGATGGCTTCCCTTTCGCACACTTCAGCTGTCTGTCAAGCGCAAGCGAATCCTAGGTCTATGAATGTGGCTGACAGTTGACTTGACAGATAAATAGCACTGACGTTTTATTGTGTTTTTTTCATAGACTTATAATATATAGAGACGGTGTCTCAGCGAGCTGTCACTGTTGCCACTTTTGTTTAGTGTACGATTAACAATGAGGCCCACGTTTATTTTTATTTATTTATTTATAAGTTCACCAACAGTTATTACATTGAAGCTTACATCTATACAAACAATGACAACATGCTGAATGTATAACTAATTACTGGTAAACACCACATGCAAGTAATTAAAAAAAGCAAAGTCAACAACAGAGCCGGCATATTTAAACACCTTATTATTGTAGAATAAGGAGCAAAGCCCAACCATGATGTCAACTGGTTAAGTGAATAAACTAGATAAATATGGAATTAAAACTAAATATATTAATTACTAGTGAATAAATTTCTAATTTTGGTCAGAGAGTCAAAGTGAATATCGAATCTGTTGCTATATTTATTGATTAAATTGCTCAGGCGTGGTACCGGGGAGTTTGACCCTAACACAGTTCGGCGCTTAGGGTGAGACAGTGGTTTGATAGCAAAACGCGGTGTTCTTCTAGGCACTGAGAATCGAAAGCTACTCAAAAGTTGTGGACAATCTATGTTATTTCTTAAAAGCTTAGTGAGAAATTTTAAATCCAGTAGATCTCTACGGTTCTCAAGGGATAACATTTTAAAATGTTTTAACCTATCCTTATAAGAGAAAGATCTATTCGCAAGACCTACCGATCGAGACAAGTGCCACATAAATCTTTTTTGCAATCTTTCAATCCGAAGACAATGAGTTGCATAATGTGGTCGCCAGACGATACTACCATACTCTAAGTGTCGTTGACGTTGCTGTAGCCATGTCGATAAAGTCATATCGATAAACTATCGACATTTCTTGCAATTTTAATTTTACTTCAAAGGCTTAACGATACCTAAAATTACCAAAAACGCTTTTATTCTTTATTGTGGTTATCAGATCACAATTTTATAGTCACGCCCCAGCAGGGAACCAAGGGAAAGTTCAGATATTTAATTAAAATACATGAATACGTCCTAAAATAGGTGTTCCGCAATAATTGAATTATATTATTATATTATAATATATTCATTATCCATTAGCATTTCAATTATGTTTATGTTTAACGAAGATATTGAAGCTTCAATTAAACGCTATTTCGTTCCGCTATGTAGCGTTTATCGATATATAACATGATTAAAATCGACTTTTCACATCCCTAAAAGAGCACACATATACGCTTTTACGCACACATACACAGCCTGGGCGCATCAAGAAAGGCAACACTTGATTTGAAGTCCACCTTGTCAACAGTATGGTTGTCCTTTTTTGACAAACGGCATTTTTAAAAGAGCGAGGAGAGAGAAATGATACTAGTTGCTGCGACGTGAAAGAGAACAGAAAACGTTGGGCCCTTGGTTTTTTTGGCTATGGCTAGGTCACTAAAGTTCATACAAAACCTTTTTTTGTTCCTAGTTGCGTCAGCCTGGCCGCACCAAGCACCAAGGAATGTCTGTGCTTTTGTTATGCTTCGTGGTTGTTGATTTAATCGTACGTATGTGAATATAAAAGCGTTTTGAAGTACTAATGTGATGGAATCTATAAACCAGTGCCACTGCTGCCTGCAGCGGCCTTCGGGGAAAGATCTGAGGACACCGTACACTCGTCTCGGCATAACGGAAATATACTCGGTCATGATCGAAGAATGCTTTCTTATCAAAGTAAGTAACGACGCAGATTATTTTCATTGCCCAAAATCTGCTCTAACCACAGAGTTAAGACCCTTGTAGTTATTCGTTTACTATTATTGTTTCTTACTTAGGATCAAATAACGAAAAGCTGTACTGTAAAACTAACCTCAAAGGACTTGTATCAATATGGTATTATTTCATGTTCTACTTAATAATATACACTTAAAAAAATCTTTTCTATGGATAATTTATTCTGAAATTTATAAATCTACCTAAACATTCAAAACCAAAATTACTAGCAGTTTTAGGTTTGTTCATATTAGTTATTCTTAGTTAACTTGTGTCTCTTTTATAGAAATCTATGGATAGCTGCTTTATTGAAGGATCTTCATCTCTTATTGACAAAAACTGCGCTAGTTCCATCTCTTATTTATAAAATAGGACACTACTGTGTTGATTCCTGAATTGAGAACTTAATTTTCTATAAATAATCTTTACTTTGTTTTAAATCATATTCCCCTTATTTTTGACAGTTTGTACCGAAATCGCACAGTGAAAAGGTTTTGGGTGTAAAATAGTTTATATGTAACATTTTTACTTAACAACACACAAATCAGCTTCACAGATCACTATAAAAATTTGCCAAATAATAGGCTGAATACAAACATAAAAAATCTTGCCAAATACTGAATAGTTGGCCCATATCTACCTCAGTTAAATAGTAGCACTTTTTTATTACATAGAATATGCTATGAGTCTTGTGTGCAAATAATATAGACATAAATTGAACATCAGAAACAAATACACTACATTTTGCAGCTGACACCAAGCAACAATGGCAAGAGTGGTATCTGCGAGGTGTGTCTGGGGCGGCTGCGGGAGGCATGCCACTTCAAGATGCAGGTGCAGCACTGCCAGGCCGAGCTGCAGGAGAGGTTAGAGGGAGCACTGAGCGTCAAAGGTAAATATTATAGGCATTAGGCACACCTATAATGGTTTTGTATCGTGTATTATTATAGTAATATATACATACTGGTACTGTTTGGTCCTAGCTAGTCATTCTGTGGCTATTTATCACATATTTTGTTTCCAATATCAAGGAAATAGGTTGTTATATTTTAACTTGTTCAATTTTAGATGAACCTGAAGATGGCGCGTGCAGCGAGCCTTCCGAGCCGTCTCTACGTAAGTATCTAAAGTGGTATTCAGAACTTGGTATAATAAGACTCCTGGAGGCAATTAATAGTGGCACACAGTCCGCACTTCATCAGGCTCAGAACAGAGCAGCCTGGAGACTTCTTATAGATAGAGCTACTTATGGTGGTCACGACCCTCAGCTGTGAGGATAACGACGAAGAAGAAGATGTGAACAAAAACATATCTGGGTTGAAATATGGGATGGGAGCTTGGAAGAAGGAATGCTGGCCCTCATAATTTATTAATAATTGCAGCCGGGGAAGCCCTGACTAGAGGGGGAAGGTAAATAAAAACGAGAAGAAACATGAGAATACAATTACATAACCTCCATTACAATTTTGGTTTGTACCATAATGGGCTACGAGTGCATCTCATTAAAAAACTCTCTAAAACGACATGAGTTCACTTTACATGTTCAGGTTCAGACGTTGAGTCCCCGGTCCCGCCGTGTGAAGACGGGCCGCCGGGCGAATATCTGTTACGTCAGTACACTTTTCTATTCTTATTATCATGTTCACTAAATGTAAAAGATAGTCGACTTGGGTATATCCATCTAAATTCTATATAAATCCTTATGCTCTTAGTCTCAGTCAGGAATATTTACTGACAGATAAAATTTTTCGTATAACCACCGTGTCGGGCGAAGCAATGATTAAGGAATAACTCTCTTATAATTATTGGGACACAAAGCTTCTCTATAGTTCGAGTTTTTAGCATTAGAACGAAGGTAAGCGATCTTGACATGTCTTTTTATTAAAAATCGCCATGGAAAAATTAGTGACAGCAAATTGTTACAATTATAAATCATATACGATCTTTTACATACTTTTGCTTCCATAAGTAATAATAAACTGATTTTTTTTTTATCAATCAATCAATCAATCAATATCATTTATTTGCAAGAATACTTAATTATAGTTACAGGATGTTCTTGTAGAATATTGTCCAGTATTCTATCGTACTGAAACGATGCGCAAATTTTATATTACCTAACAATAATAATTTTCAGTCTTGCACATATGCGAGACAGAAAATAATTATATTATTGAATTTTATTTTAATACATGTAATAACAATTACGATAACATAAATTACACTCTAAAGTTTGTATAGGACATTTCATTACTTCATCAATTGGACTATTATCAATACATCACATTACATTGGTTGATTATCATTACATTACATAAAATTTATATTGAATTAGATTATAATAAATAATATTAATTATCTGCATTATTGTGCTCAATATATTCCTTGACACTATAGAAACAATGTTCTAACAGAAAGCTTGTCATTTTCTTCCTGAATTCAGTTGTGTTTAGACCTCTGAAATCAACAGGCATACTGTTGTATATAAGGATACACATATTATAGGCATTATTTTTGTATATGGCCGTGTTGCATCTTGGCTGATATATTAGATTTTGATATTGAGACCTCTGAGTTCCTGAGAAGAACTCAGATCTCATTTTAAATATGTCTGGGCGATTCTTTACAAATAGACACGCTTTTAAAATATACATGCAAGGTAATGGTAGTATGTTTAATTCCTTAAATAGTGGCCGGCAACTGTCAGTCACCCAAGCTCCCATTATAGCACGGATGCACTTCTTTTGTAACAGGAGGGCTCTTTCAGTATCTACAGAGTTGCCCCAAAGTAGCAATCCATAATTAAGCACCGAGGACACATAACCGTGATAGGCTGTAATCGACGCCGCAGCATTAATAGTGTGTCTCAGTTTTCTTAACGCAAATACGAATCGGTCCAATCTGCTGCAGACATAATCAACATGCTCCTTCCAATTAAGATGCTGGTCAATATATAATCCCAAAAACTTAATACTTTCACAACTCGATATAGAAACATTATTATAATTAATATTTAATTGCAATGGATTACTATTATATGAATGAAATTGAATAAAAAATGTCTTTGTCATATTTATATTTAAATTATTATAAAATGTCCAATTTTTTATGTCAGCCAAGGCATCATTAATATTATTTTCGTATGATGGAATATTCTCTCCCTTTACTAATATTGTAGTGTCATCCGCGAATAATATGCACTTGTGGGGAATAGTAAGAGGAAGGTCGTTTATATATACCAAGAATAAAAGGGGGCCCAAGTTGCTCCCTTGAGGTACTCCAGTCTTAATTTCTCTAAAATTAGACCGATATTTAACTTTAACATAATTGTTCTTAATTTTTTCAATTTTTACTATTTCTGTACACTGTTTCCTATTAGATAAATAACTTTTTACCCATTGAAGTGCTACTCCTCTAATTCCATAGCATTCAAGTTTCGCGAGAAGCTTGCCATGTTCAACATAATCAAAAGCTTTACTAAGGTCTAAAAATAACGAGACTATAGGTACTTTGCTATTCAAACATTCAGACACATGCTTCACAAACTCGAAACATGCCAATTCAGTAGAATGACCTTTTCTGAAACCGTACTGCTCCGGTTGCAGCAAATTTTTCCTCTCTAGAAACCCTATTATTCTCGCACACATAGCCTTTTCAAATATTTTAGCGATTACTGGAACGATTGTTATTGGCCTATAATTGTTGGGATCACTATGGTCGCCTTTCTTAAATAAGGGCTTGACGACAGATAGTTTCAATTGTTCCGGAAAGATAGATTGACAAAAGGATAAATTAATAATATGGATAAATTAATAATAATATAGGTTGACATACCCAATTAGCAATTAGTTTCAGAATTGTTGATGTAATGTCGTCATAACCGCAGGCCTTACTATTATTCAGAGACATTATAATTTTAAAGACTTCATTAGCATCTACAGGTTCTAAAAATATTAAAGCGTTTATCAATCTTTTTAGGGTTCTGTACCTTAAAAGGAAAAAACGGAACCCTTATAGGATTACTCGTGCGTCTGTCTGTCTGTCACAGCCCATTCATTATATCCAAAAGTACTGGACCAATTAAGTTGAAATTTGGTAAACATATGTAAATTCCTGACCCAAAGACGGACATCGTACGTAAACAAATGAATTTTAAACATGGAGGCCACTTTTGGGGGGTAAATGATAAAAAAAAAGTTTTTTAAACTACTTATATCGTGTTACATATATCAAACAAAAGAGAAGGACATTTTGAGAATTACAAATATATATTTTTTGTAATTTTAAAATAAATAATTTAGATTGTTTAAGAAAATAGCCAAAAAATTACCCCCCCGCATTTATCTCCGAAACTACTGGGTTTAAAATTTTGATAAAACATACAATGGTAATGTACGGAACCTTTGGGACGCGAGTCCGACTCGCACTTGGCCGGTTTTTTAAATAAAAAGACGCGTCAAGATTGTTTACCTTCTTTCTAATGCTAAAAAAAACGAACTATAGTAGCGTATTTGAGCCAAATTTATGTCATACTTATTTACCCGCAGAAACTTACCTACATTTATTATAATGCATTTTCATGATAGTTTATTGCATATTAATGACGTAGCTTGTGTAACGCCATGTATTTGAATGCTATACCTGGCGCAGCAAGCTGGCAAATTATTGCATCATGGCTCACTCTAATGTGAATATGTTGTTTCAGTGTCTTCAGCCGGCGAGTACGGAGTTAGCTCGGCGCCTCTGTCCCTGCGCTGTAGGCAGCAGCTCGCGCTGGCGTGCTCCGTGAGGCTCGAGCGCCTCCGCCACTCCCCGCGCGCGAGCCAGCCGTGGCCCGTGACGTCACACCGCGAGCCGAGCCCCGCCAGCAGTGTGCAGGACGTGACGTCACACCGCGAGCCAAGCGCCGCCAGCAGTGTGCAGGACGTGACGTCACACCGCGAACCGAGCCCCGCCAGCAGTGTGCAGGACGTGACGTCACACCGCGAGCCGAGCCCCGCCAGAAGCGTGCAGGAAGTGACGTCACACCGCGAGCCGAGCCCCGCCAACAGTGTGCAGGAAGTGACGTCACACCGCGAGCCGAGCCCCGCCAGCAGTGTGCAGGACGTGACGTCACACCGCGAGCCGAGCCCCTCCAGTAGTGTGCAGAACGTGACGTCACACCGCGACCCGAGCCCCGCCAGCAGTGTGCAGGACGTGACGTCACACCGCGACCCGAGCCCCGCCAGCAGTGTGCAGGACGTGACGTCATACCGCGAGCCGAGCCCCGCCAGCAGTGTGCAGGACGTGACGTCACACCGCGAGCCGAGCCCCGCCAGCAGTGTGCAGGACGTGCCCGCTCACACACCCGCCGAGGAACAAGCCCAAACACACGATACTCGCCCTACACACACCACACACAACTCTAGTTTAATCACACATCAACAACACCATATCGCACAAACGAATAAGAAGACCTACTGTTGCGACATGTGTAGTAAACAATTTATGTCAAAACTTACTTTAATCCGACATATTAGAACACATACACACCCGGAACATACATGCGGAGTTTGTAATGTAGCATTTCCAAATAACTTATTACTGAATAAGCATTTAAGATTGCACTCAGCAGAGAGACCGTATGTGTGTGGAGAATGCAACAAGCGATTTGCAACAAAAAGTATTTTGTATATGCATAGAAGAATCCACACTGGAGTCAAACCATTCAAATGTAAAGAATGTAACAAACAATTTACAAGAAAATATGATTTAGAAATCCACAAAAGAGTCCATAGTGACGTGAAACCATACAAATGTAAAGAATGTGACAAGCAATATACAAGAAAACATCATTTAGAGAACCACAAAAGAGTCCATAGTGGCGTGAAACCATACAAATGTAAAGAACAATTCAAAGGAAGAGATGGTTTAAAGTACCACGAAACAGTCCATAGTGGCGTGAAACCATACAAATGTAAAGAATGTAACAAGCAATTCACAGGAAGAGATGGTTTAAAGTACCACGAAAGAGTCCATAGTGGCGTGAGACCATACAAGTGTAAAGAATGTGACATGCAATTTACAAGAAAACATCATTTAGAGAACCACAAAACAGTCCATAGTGACATGAAACCATACAAATGTAAAGAATGTAACAAGCAATTTACAAGAAAAGATCATTTAAAGTACCACGAAAGAGTCCATAGTGCCGTGAAACCATACAAATGTAAAGATTGTAACAAAGAATTTACACTAAAAAATTCTTTAGTTAACCATGAAAGAATCCATAGTGCAATGAAGCCATACAAATGTAAAGAATGTAACAAACAATTTACAAGAAAAGATCATTTAGAGATCCACACAAGAGTTCATAGTGGCGTGAAACCTTACAAATGTAATGAATGTAACAAAGAATTCACACAAAAATATTGTTTAGTTATCCATGAAAGAATCCATAGTGGAATAAAACCATTCAAATGTAAAGAATGTAACAAGCAATTTACAAGAAAAGATCATTTAGAGATCCACAAAAGAGTCCATAGTGACGTGAAACCATACACATGTAATGAAGGTAACCAGCAATTAAGTCATGAAGATAGTTTAGAGACACATAAAATGAGTCACATCGGAGAGAAGCCGTATAGATGTGAAGAATGTAACAACCACTTTACGTTAAAATCTGAATTAGAGAGACATAAAAAAATACACACCGATGAACAATCATACGAATGCGAAATATGTGAAACACTTTTTTTCGATGAAACAAGTTTAATGAAACATATTGAAACACATATATCCAGGATACCATAACTTTGTTGTTTCGTAAAATGGTTTATAATTATAATAGCTCAGTTTAATGTGGTTATTTCATCAACAGAGACGTAGCTATACATAGTGTTTTATTCGGATTCAGTCAACAATTTCACTCCACTATTTACTTCACCATATTGCTATTTACATTTTCACAGACAAAATATCGTATATCGCGTGAAGCTATTTATAATCTTATCTGAACCACATTTTATATACAGGGTGGAAAGAAAGTCGGGCCCTGGAGGGAAACTACCTTAAATCCTTAAGCTGGCTCATTTTACTTAAAGGAGACATTCCTTTATTTTTATAAAGAAACAAAACTGCATTCAAAGTATTTTTCTTTTTTTCTTCAATTTGGCTTGTCTAAAAAAAACTTAAGTACTAAATATTCGATTTTATGGATATTTAGTACGACAGACGAGTGTAAGACCTAATGTTTCTTGGAGAAATGTTATCATTAACATTAACTTTATCGACTAGTAGAATAAGATTGCGAGCTTTTATTTTTTGGAATTTTTAGTCGGTTCGAGTCCCGGGCGAGGCAAGAGAGTTTTAGAGAATGTTTGAATGCAGTTTTGATTCTTTTTAAAAATAAAGGAATGTCTCCTTTAAGTAAAATGAGCCAGCTTTAGGATTTAAGGTAGTTTCCCTCCAGGGCTTGACTTATCTTACCACCCTGTATATAGAATTGAAAAGTTATGGAGTCGAATTGAAGGAGAAAAGCGCGGGGGTCTGAACATACTGGTCAACTCTGTTGCCCTGTACCTCTACCCTGAGTTATGATTGCTAATGTTTATCTTTCAGTTGCACATGTGAATACACACGTGCCAGTTGCGGAGAGTTTCGAAAACTTCTCGGAAATATCATGAAAATTTCTTTGGATTCAATGGATTTTTTTGTCTGGAAATGGTAGATTTCTATTCCCATTCAAAAATATGAGAACTTATCGAAATTTCACTATGTGGAAATTTCGCAATTTAATAACGTTTTCGACGGCACATCAGTACATGTGAATTACTGTGTTACTGAGAAGGAAAACGCCGATTTTCTTGTTTGCTAAGTGTAGATGTAGAGATATTTCCACGGCGGCGGCCGGATCACAATGGCGGACGCTTTCTTTTTATGTTCCAAGGATTCTTTAGAAATTTGGCTACGAGCCTTGTCCGGCGATGGGACTCCTTTAGTTGATCTACACAAGGCCCATAAAGGAACACTCTTGAAGGGCGCAGGCTCTCCGGGACAGTGTTTGTACAGTCAACCAACTTGATTCCCATAGGCCACTATAAAACCTTGTCTCTGTTACTACTATATAAATGGCATACAACACTCTATAAGCACTGGCGTAGAGGATGAACAAGTTGTTTCATTATGACATGGTTCTACATGTAGTGACCTTGGAATCAAATTGGCTGACTGTAGGTACATATGCGCGGTGACACGTCATGTCATTTGCGGATTGTTTATATCAAACTAATGTACACACTTAATATTATTATTAATTATTACGAGAGAAGGGTCCATTCATATTAGTATTACAGTGTTAGTTTTATTTCCGATTCGTTTTACTTTGTAATATAAATATGTTGACTGTACTTATTGCAATAAAAAAGTCAATAATTATTATATGCACAATTATGAACCGTGAAGTAAATTCGTTCACTATCAATTATTTGTTTTATTTTTTTTTACCCAGGCGGCAGTAGGTGTGGTATTCATAGGTTTTAAGTATAAATATTGTAAATTGACATTTTAATTAATGCATAAAACGGGACGACACTACACTGTTGCCACTTTTTAACTTCTGCTTTTTTGCCAAGCTGCACAGGAACCTTTTCTCATGGAAAGCCGCTAAAGGATACTAATTTGTGACGCCAGTATTTTCATACTGGGGCATTTATCAATTTAGAAGAATATTACCATAAATCTAAAATTGGAGATTGACGTTAATTTCAATTCTGATCAAATCGGTCGATTTGATCATCCCGTCTGGGTACCGCTTTACAGCTCACAGATACGCATGGGAGCTTTTCGCTTAAAGTCGACAATCCAACAACGCTTGATAAAAAGCGCCACCGCCATCGTGTGAACGAATACACATGTTTCCATTTGTGACATTCAAACGCTTTTTTAACGCGCGTTAAAAAAGCGCTCGTGCTAATGAGGGCTATAAAGTAAAGGAATCAATTTATCAAAGATAATTTAACGCATCCAGGCCATAATTGTTAAAAAAAAAAAAAAAAAAAGATAATTTAAAATGTTTGTATCAAAAATCTGAACGCAGCGGTGGTTACGCTACCGCGCATAGCTGTCACTGTCAACTCTTAGCAATCATAGTATCTTCTGAGTAGGAAAGCCACAAAAAAATATCTTCTCTTCATATAATTTGTGATAAAATCGGTGAATAGAAGAGCGTTTTAAATTACTAATGTGATGGAATCTATAAACCAGTGCCACTGCTGCCTGCAGCGGCCTTCGACGAAAGATTTGAGGACACCGTACACTCGTCTCGGCATAACGGAAATATACTCGGTCATGATCGAAGAATGCTTTGTAATCAAAGTAAGTACCGACGCAGAATATTTTCATTGCCCGAAACCTGCTGTAACCACAGGGTAAAGACCATTTACTATTATTGTTTTTAGGGTTCCGTACCCAAAGGGTAAAACGGGACCCTATTACTAAGACTTCGCTGTCCGTCCGTCCGTCCGTCTGTCACCAGGCTGTATCTCACGAACCGTGATAGCTAGACAGTTGAAATTTTCACAGATGGTGTATTTCTGTTGCCGCTATAACAACAAATACTAAAAACAGAATAAAATAAAGATTTAAATGGGGCTCCCATACAACAAACGTGATTTTTGACCAAAGTTAAGCAACGTCGGGAGTGGTCAGTACTTGGATCGGTGACCGTTTTATTTTTTGCTTTTTTTTCGTTTTTTTTTTTGCATTATGGTACGGAACCCTTCGTGCGCGAGTCCGACTCGCACTTGCCCGGGTTTTTTATTTACTTAGGATCAACTGAACGAAAAGCTGTAAAACTAACCTCAAAAAACTTGTATCAATATGGTATTATTACAAGTTCTACTTAATAATATACACTTAAAAAATTTTATTCTGTAGATAATTTATTCTGAAATTAATAAACCTACCTAAACATCAAGTACAAAACCAAAACTACTAGCAGTTTTAGGTTGGTTCATATTGTTAGTTAACTATGATACTGATGTTCAATTTATGTCTAATTTTTTAGCTGACACCAAGCAACAATGGCAAGAGTGGTATCTGCGAGGTGTGTCTGGGGCGGCTGCGGGAGGCGTGCCACTTCAAGATGCAGGTGCAGCACTGCCAGGCCGAGCTGCAGGAGAGGCTAGAGGGAGGATGGAGTGTCAAAGGTAAATATTAAGCTTGATATCAAGTTAATTGTAATCACAGTTAGTCCCATTATCATCATTTCAGGATCTGATGATGGCATTATGAAATTGAGGGAACACTTCAATATTATAGGCATTAAGCACACCTATAGTGAACTTCAATTTTTTTTTTTTTTTATTGTCCCAACAGTTACCCGACATGGGCGTATTTGTGTATTTTTATATTAATTTATGAATACTCATATTGTTTGGTGCCAGCAACTCATTCTGTGGCTATTTATCACATATTTAGTTACCTTTGTTTGCCATATATCAATGAAATAGTTTTAGCGGAAGGTGCTGGGGGTGGGATACGGCGTTGCGTGAACAAGAGATTTCCTTTGGCAGGATTGGTCCTTAGGAGCCAAGGATGGATTTAAGAAGTGGAGCCACTGACAATTTTGATGTAAATTTTTAGGGGGGGGGGGCTCTCAACTTGATCTTGATATCAGATATATGTCATTTAAGCTACTAGGCCAAGTTTGGTATCGTTTTCGTATAAATCGGAGATGCCGAATTCATGTATGATATCATAATGACACCATTCCGAAGTAAAAACATATAATATATGAAAAAAAAACTTTTTTTTTATTCCTCTTCACGCCTAAACCGCTGAACCATTTTAGTTAAAATTTGGTACAGAGATAGTTTCAGTCCCAGGAAATAACATTGCACACTTTTAATGTCAAAAATCATCCCTTAAGGATGTGAAAAGGGAGGTGGAAATTTGTATGGGGATCCAATAAGGGGTCATCCATTAATTACATCACACGTTTAGGGGGTGGGGGGGGGGGGGGGGGGGGGTCAAGAAAATGTGACATGTTGTGACAAGGGGGAGTCACAAACTTTGTGACGTCACTTTAACTTCATCAGTAACCAAAATTTTATTTTAATCATTTTATTTACTGTACAGTTCAAAAACAAGTTTTTGGAACGATAATCGTTTTTATTAGTTTAATTTTTTTTCATAATCAGTTTTGGGTTATAAATTTACTAATATTTTGACAAAAAATTAATAATACTTAATTCGATTTGCCGATTTCGTTGAAAAAATGTGACGTCACACCAGGGGGGAGCGGTTTGCCAAATGTGACCAAGTGTGACAAGGAGGGGGGGAGGGGTCAAAAAATCTCTCAAAAGTGGGTTACATATCAGAATACCGAAAATTTATTTACCTATTGTTGAATCACCTATGCTCGATTCACCTATTTTTAAATTACCTAACGATCATTTTACCTAAACATTGACTGACCTATGTTTATAATACCTAAACTCAATTAACCTAATGGACGAAACACCTAATGAACGTTTTACCTAATGCACATTTTACCTAACGTACGTTTTACCTAAAGCTATTATACCTAATGCATGAAACACCTAAAGCTGACATACCTAATGGACGATCCACCTAAAGCTGATACACCTAATGAACGATATACCTAAAGTTGATTTACCTAATGGATAAAATACCTAAAACTATTATACCTAACGAACGAAATACCTAAAGTCGATATACCTAAAGGACGGAATACCTAAAATCGATATACCTAATGCATGTTATACCGAAAGTCGATATACCTAATGGACGATATGCCTAAAGTTGATTTACCTATTGAACGAAATACCTACCTAATATACGTAACGCACGTAATACCTAAAGTCGATATACCTAATGCACGAAATACCTAAGGCTGGTATATGTTTTAACGAACGAAATACCTATAGCTAATTTAATCTAAGATAATGCCTAACTACCTTCAAAAAGGTAGGCTACCTAAATTACATTCCAAAATTTGGGCCATAATAAACTCGAATATCTTCAATCAGGCGTGACTATTATTGAATGCCAGAGTTTCAAGGAAAATGTTTTAATAAAGTGATGGAAAAACTCAGACAACATCAGCAAAAAGAAAATTGGTATTAACAGTTTATTTCTTTATTAAGGGTTTGAACTTGTGGCCATAAATGTTGTAGTTAGATGTAGATGTAGGGACGCCCGGCCGGAAGCAGGCGGGCTGTCGATCGCTTGTCGCGTTCATTCAGCCCAGTTCCCTGGAGTTGGAGCTGCAGGTTACTGTCCCGGCGGCATTCCCACACTATTCTCCTCAAGTCTTCTTGTTTTCCTGCAGAACAGAAGGACATCTTTGAGTTCGACGTCCTTTAGTTCGTTTTCTTTTAGTGTGTCTCTACCGAATGTATTATATCGCGGTGCCGCGTACATAGTACATTCTGCTAGTAAGTGTAAGCTAGTCTCCTCCTTACCACAATGTGGACAGGAGGCGTCTCTACTAATTTCCGTTATCTTAAGGTGTTTGTTGAGAGTATTGTGACCTGTAATGATACCTGTCAATAGTCTCAGACTGCTCTTACCTAATTTCAGAAGATACCTGGTACTCCTGTGGTCTATACCTTTGATCATCATCTTCGACTGTCTGCATCCAGTCTCTTCTTCCCATTCTCTCTGTGCTTCCATCTCTTTTACCTTCTCTATGACTCCCTTCGTGACATCCGCTGACATAGGCAGAGCCGGTTCCGGACCTATGTATTCCGTCTCCGCCCCTATCCTCGCCAGCTCGTCTGCTTTCTCGTTTCCCGTTACTCCCTGGTGTCCTGGTACCCATGCCACCGTGACACTTCTTTGCTTGCCTATCAAGTTGAGCTCCTCTCGACATTCTCTCACGAGAGAGGAGGTAACTGATATTTTCTTTAGTGCCTTTAGTGCTGCCCGGCTGTCTGTGTATATTACGACAGCGCCCTCTTGTTTTACACTCTTCTTGATTATGCTTGCGCAGCGCGTTATAGCACATAGCTCGGCTTGGAACACCCAGTGGTACTGATACTTTCTCTCCCAGTTTGGGGATCACTATGCCCGCTCCTGCTAGTTTCGTCGAGCTTCTTCTTGAGCCATCCGTGAAGCAGATGGTCGTCGGGTGTCCGACTTCCACCTTCCAGTTGTCTCTGTCTCCTATATGTATTCTATATTTCTTGTCGAATATCTCCTGCCTCTTTATAAGGTCATTATTGGCCATCAACATTTCAAGTTTTGATAGTGCCTCTCTTTGTATCAGCGCGTGTCTCTTGTCCACGCAGCTTCCTCTCCATTCCTTGCATTCTTTCATTCTGTAACACTGTTCGGTGGCTCTTGTCTCTACCTCAATCCAATGTTGTAGTTAGGGTGATTCCAGGGTAGTAGGCCATAGTTTTTTTAGAACGCGATAAAAAAATAAGCTTACATGTAATTAAAATAAATCTTTTTAATACAGTTGTTTAAGAAGTGCTAGTTTACGTAGCTGTTTAGCGTGCGGAAAGTTGGTTTTCGCGAACTAGTGATTTTCACTTTCCCAATTTTTTTTAATTTATACTTGTTCCAATTCATGACTACTTATTGATGAGTGTTAATATTAGTTTCCTTTAAACGTCGTAATCAACATAAAAACCTACTGTTAATGTAAGAAAATATACATATTTCATATTTTATTACTTACCTCTTCATCATTATAACACGTTTATTTTTTAATATTGAATATTGAAAAACCGTTCTTAATAAGTTGTCTGAATGGAACGGAATAGCTGTCGAAACGCCTGTAAAGAAGAGGCGTTTTTTCTCACTGCATGTTTTAAGTTTCACATTCTAATTTATTTTTGACTGCGCATAAACATTATATGATTTAATCTATTTTTTGCTTTTTGTTTTAGAGTTTTTAATTTTAATCTGAATTCAATCAATAAATGTATAGATTTTATCATTTTTAATTTAATAATTTTATTATAGGTATCTATTAATTACGTATAATATTATTTTGATTTTTATTATTAATGCTATATTTACTTATATTATCTGCAATAAATGATTTTTTATAACGACTTTAGGTATTTCGTTCATTAGATACAGTCAACAGTAAAAATATGGGTGTAGCCAACTTATTCAAAAATATGTCCCATAGTTCTTAATTCGCTGACATAAGAGCTATGGGACATATTTTTGAAATGATTTGTGCACCCATATTTTTACAGTTGACTGTACCTAATAGGTACAATGGGTAGGTAGGTATAGGTATAGGTAGGTAGGTAGGTAACTTTATGTGTTACGTGCATTATAGGTACATATATTAACTTTAGGTATTTCGTTCAATAGGTAAATCAACTTTAGGGATATCGTACATTAGGTATATCGACTTTCGGTATTACGTGGATTAGGTATATCGACTTTAGGTATTCCGTTCTTTATGTATATCGACTTTAGGTATTTCGTTCGTTACGTATAACAGTTTTAGGTATTTTATCCATTAGGTAAATCAACTTTAGGTATATCGTTCATTAGGTATATGAACTTTAGGTGGATCGTCCATTAGGTATGTCAGCTTTAGGTGTTTCATGTATTAGGTAAATCGGTTTTAGGTATTTCAAGCATTAGGTGTATCAAGTTTAGGTAGATCGACCATAGGTATTCTGAGCTTAGGTAAAACAATTATAGGTGAAACGTGCATTAGACAATTCGTTCATTAGGTGTTATGAGCGTAGGTTAATAAACCATTAGGTGTTTAAAAAAATAGGTCAATCGAGCATAGGTGATTCGACATTAGGTAAATCAACTTTCGGTATTCTGATATGTAACCCAAAAGTGAAAAGGAAGGTGTAAGATTGTATGGAACATCAATAACGGCTGAACCGATTTAGATGAAGATCTTTGATTTCGTAAATGTAGTGATTATCGCAACAGATCATTTTTTTATTTGGCTATACTTTGTTCCGAATAATTAATTTTTGTAGCATAAGTTCAAGATGGTGAAGAAATTGGCTCGCGAGCCAAAATACAGGTTTGCCGCGGTCGAACATTGCTCGCGCGGCCGCCGCGCGATATCGAGACGCGCCTTAAAAGGAAACGAATTGAGCGCTACTTAGCAGTAAGGCGTGCAGCTTCCATACTGAATATCATTTGATATATTTTCAATTGCTCATATGTGAACAAAAACATATCTGGGTTGAAATATGGGACGGGAGCTTGGAAGAAGGAAGGCTAGCTCTCATAATTTATTAATAATTGCAACCGGGGAAGCCCTGACTTGAGGGGGAAGGTAAATGAAAATGATAAGAAACATGAGAATACAATTATATACCCTCCATTACAATTTTGATTTGTACCATGATGGGCTACTCACATTCCATTAAAAAACTCTCGAAAACGACATGAGTTCACTTTATATGTTTATATTCAGATGAGGAGTCCCCGGTCGCGCCGTGTGAAGACGGGCCGCCGGGCGAACATCTGTTACGTAAGTACACTTTTCTATTCTTATCATGTTCACTAAACGTAAAAGATACCTAGTCGATTTAGGTATATCCATCTAAATTTTACATAAATCCTTATGCTCTCAGTCTCAGTCCGTAATATTCCCTGACAGATATAATTTATCGTATAACCACCGTGTCGGGCGAAGCAACGATTAGGGAATAACTCTCTTATAATTATTGGGACACAAAGCTTCTCTATAGTTCTATTTTTAGCATTAGAACGAAGGTAAGGGATCTTGACATGTCTTTTTATTAAAAATCACCATGGAAAAATTAATGACAGCAAATTGTTACAATTATAAATCATATACGATCTTTTACATTCTTTTGCTTTCATAAGTAATTATAAACTGTAATTGTAAACTGTAAATGTTTATAAAGAGTTTTTCAACCTTTTTTAAATAAAAAGACACGTCAAGATTGTTTATTTCTTTATTTAAACTTTATTGCACAATAAATGAAGAGTACAAATGGCGGACTTAATGCCAGAAGGCATTCTCTACCAGTCAACCATAGGCTAAACCGAAAGATCTAGTTGGTGCAGGCTCAGAATACTGTTACAGTAAATTTGGAAAGAAAAAAAAAACCACTAAACTATAATATATGACATTATACGTATGATGTATATACGTAACATTATACATAAATAAATAAATATACATACGTAAATATATACACATATAAATATATATATATACATATATATACCTACCTACTGTAAACATCATGAGGACGACTTATGAACCTGGTCAGACAGATGCTTGCGCAACATGCGCTTCAAAAGAGAATTTGTTCTGGGCCTGTCTTATAGAGAGAGTAAGATCGTTCCACAGCCGGATTGCCTGGATGGTGAAGGAATTCGACATGAAACCTGTACGATGACGAGGCACAATAAGCTGAAGGCTACGGGAGGTTCGGAGATCTGTGCCGGGACGCGGAGTCACAAATTTGAACTTGGAACGAAGGTAATCAGGGGTTGAAGGATCGAATAGAATTGAAAACAAAGTACAGAGAATACGCAAGGAACGACGTTCACGAATAGGGAGCCAGTTAAGTTTTTTGCGATAAGCGGAGATATGGTCGTATTTTCGTGGTCCAAAGACAAACCGGATGCAGTTGTTGAGTAACCGATCGAACTTGGTTAGGTAAGCTTAGGTGAGATTGCTATAACACACATCGGCATAATCCAGGATGGGTAGAACGAGGGCTTGGACTAGAAGAGTCTTGGTGCAGGTCGGGAGAAAATATTTAAACCGATAGAGTGCTCTAAGAGTATTAGTCACTCTACGACAAACGCCAGACACCTGAGGATCCCAAGTCAGTCAGCTCTTACTAAAAACAAAGAGCAAACGGCCGCCCGTATCTATAGCGAGGACCGTTTGACTCAAATCAATTACTCAATAACACAAAAAAAAAAACCCCAAGTTTTTCACTTGCGGCACAAAAGGTATATCGACTTGCTCGTACTGAATTGGGGCTAAGTATGCCGTGTCCGTCAAAGAAAGCAAGCGCGCACTACCAAGTATGATGGCCTGACATTTAGTAGGGTTCACTGCAATGCCAAAACAACGCGACCATCCAGATATGTGGTTAAGATCTGTATTTAAATCAGCGACAGCTTTATCCAGATCTTCGGCGCTAGCTTGGGTGTAGAGACTGTAGAGCTGCAAGTCGTCGGCATACAAATGGTAAGAGCATTTGATTTTGGTGGTGATGAGATTAATAAAAATCGAAAAGAGCAGAGGGGAGAGAATGCCGCCCTGTGGAACCCCAGATTGGAGTTTACACCAATCTGAAAAAGATCTGTCAGCCCGAAGTAACTCATGACGGTCCCGGAGATAGGAAGCAAACCAATCGGTCACAGATGATGAAGTGTTCACGTGTTTTAGAGAAGCCAAAAGTAAATCATGATCTACCGCATTGAACGCATTAGAGAAGTCGATAAGGACCAGCACTGTAAGCAGCGAAGAGTCCATACCGACCCTCACATCTTCGACCACTTGAGCAAGGCGGTAGAGGTACTGTGGCCACGGCGAAATCCAGACTGAAATGGCGAAAGCAGTTGATTAGAGAAAATGTGGTGGGATAACTGTTTATGAACGGTGGCTTCTAAGATTTTTGACAAAAAGGGAAGAACTGAAATGGACGAAAATCTTTGAGTGAACTGGTATTAGGAATTTTAGGCAGTGGAATGACATATGCGTTACGCCATAGCGAAGGAAAAACCCCAGAAAACATTGAAAGGTTAATAACATAGGTTATAACCGGGAGGATACATTCTAAAATGCACAAAATCATCGTCCTACTTAACTCATCGTGACCTACAGTGTTAGATTTAACAGACGTTATTACTCTGCGAGTTTCATCATCTGTGACCGGGGTGAATGAAAAAGTGTTATTAGAAATACAGGGCAAAGCATTGATAAGGGAAATACTTGGCTTGGCAAATTGTACGTTTAAGTCATTTAATGAAAACGAAGATGTTGAAGAAATAAGGTTATCAGAGAACTTGTTAGAATTGACCACACCTATGGATTTTAAAAATTTCCAAGTCTCGGCAGGGGATGACAAGGCAATGTTGTGATGAATGTGTTTCCGTTTCGCTGCTCTTACCATCTGGTTGCACTTGTTCCTAGCCAATTTAAATGCACACCAGTTTTCTTCGGAACGATCGCGCTTAAATTTACGAAACGCCCGATCACGCCGCGTTTACCTTCTTTCTAAAGCTAAAAAAAGAACTACTCGTGTAGTAGCGTTTTTGCCAAATTTATGTGATTTATGTCATACTTATTTACCCACAGAAACATCCCTACATGCATTATAATGCGTTTTTATACTTTTTATGATAGTTTATTGCATATTATATGTAGCTTGTGTAACCAGTGTAACGCCGTATCTCAGAATGCTATACCTGGCGCAGGTATTATTGCATAATGGCTCACTCTAATGTGAATATGTTGTTTCAGTGTCTTCAGTCGGCGAGTACGGAGTTAGCTCGGCGCCCCTGTCCCTGCGCTGTAGGCAGCAGCTCGCGCTGGCGTGCTCCGTGAGGCTCGAGCGCCTCCGCCACTCCCCGCGCGCGGGCCAGCCGTGTCCCGTGACGTCACACCGCGAGCCGAGCCCCGCCAGCAGTGTGCAGGACGTGACGTCACACCGAGAGCCGAGCCCCGCCAGCAGAGTGCAGGACGTGACGTCACACCGCGAGCCGAGCCCCGCCAGCAGTGTGCAGGACGTGACGTCACACCGCGAGCCGAGCCCCTCCAGCAGTGTGCAGGACGTGACGTCACACCGCGAGCCGAGCCCCGCCAGCAGTGTGCAGGACGTGACGTCACACCGCGAGCCGAGCCCCGCCAGCAGTGAGCAGGACGTGACGTCACACCGCGAGCCGAGCCCCGCCAGCAGTGAGCAGGACGTGACGTCACACCGCGAGCCGAGCCCCGCCAGTAGTGTGCAGGACGTGACGTCACACCGCGAGCCGAGTCCCGCCAGCAGTGTGCAGGACGTGACGTCACACCGCGAGCCGAGCCCCGCCAGCAGTGTGCAGGACGTGACGTCACACCGCGAGCCGAGCCCCGCCAGCAGTGTGCAAGACGTGACGTCACACCGCGAGCCGAGTCCCGCCAGCAGTGTGCAGGACGTGCCCGCTCACACACCCGCCGAGGAACAAGCCCAAACACACGATACTCGCCCTACACACACCACACACAACTCTAGTTTAATCACACATCAACAACACCATATCGCACCACAAACGAATAAGAAGACCTACTATTGCGACATGTGTAGTCAGCAATTTACGTCAAAACTTATTTTAATCCGACATATCGAAACACATACTCACCCGGAACATACATGCGGAGTTTGTAATGAAACATTTCTTAATAACTTATCACTGAATAAGCATTTAAGATTTCACTCAGCAGAGAGACCGTACATGTGTGGAGAATGCAACAAGCGATTTGCAAGCAAATCCTATTTGCATATACATAGAAGATCCCACACTGGAGTGAAATACAGTTGTAAGGAATGCAACAAACAATTCTCACATAACAGTTCTTTAGTTATCCATGAAAGAAGCCATACTGGAAAAAAACCATACAAATGTAAAGAATGTAACAAGCAATTTACAGTTAAAAGCATTTTAGTTAACCATGAAAGAACTCACACTGGAGAAAAACCATACAAATGTAAAGAATGTAACAAGCTATTTACAAGAAAAGATTATTTAGAGATCCACAAAAGAGTCCATAGTGACGCGAAACCATACAAATGTAAAGAATGTAACAAGCAATATAAACAAAGAACTCATTTAGTCGAACATGAAAAAATTCACACTGGAGTGAAACGATACAAATGTAAAGAATGTAACAAAGAATACATGCACAAAAACTCTTTAATTATCCATGAAAAACATCATAGTGGAATGAAACCATACAAATGTAATGAATGTAACAAGCAATTCAAAGGAAACAATGGTCTAATGTACCACAAAAGTGTCCATAGTGGCGTGAAACCATATAAATGTAAAGAATGTGACAAAGAATTCACAAGGAAACATTATTTAGGTATCCACGAAAGAATCCATAGTGGTGTGAAACCATACAAATGTAAAGAATGTAACAAGCAATTTACAAGAAAAAATCAGTTAGAGATCCACAAAAGAGTCCATAGTGGCGTGAAACCATACATATGTAATGAAGGTAACCAGCAATTAAGTCATGAAGATAGTTTAGAGACACATAAAATGAGTCACATCGGAGAGAAGCCGTATAGATGTGAAGAATGCAACAACCACTTTACATTAAAATGGCAATTAGAGAGACATAAAAAAATACACACCGATGAACAATCATATGAATGCGAAATATGTGAAACAATTTTTTTCGATGAAATAAATTTAAGGAAAAATTTTGAAACACATATATCCAGGATACCATAACTTTGTTGTTTCGTAAAATGGTTTATATTAGCTCATAGTGTTTTATTCGGATTCAGTCAATTGAAAATACACAATGGCTTCGAAACCTATATCTCGATCTAATCCGTATAAAAGATATTGTTCTGTTAACGGATGTCTGAAGAACATGGAAGTAGAAATAACATTTTATTAAATTCCGGACGATATTGAAAGGTGAATTTAAACTTTAAAACATAACATAAACACTAAGTAATCAAATTCGATAACTAATTCGTTTTGTTTCCATAAAACTAAAGCGCTTTAGACCAATTTAAAATGATTATTGGTTGCCTAGAAACAATATTAGAAACTGACCGACATGTTTTCAAAGGAATACGGCTGTGGCATATTACCTACCTACTTCCGTAAGAATCAGACATACTATCTCCGGATAAAAAAAATATGTTTACAGAATCAACGTTTGTAATTCCTAAGTACATTTTAATCTTAAAAATAATAAATAGGTAAGTATAGGTACAAAAACTTGTCAAGTTTCAACCCTGTGCCGACACTCACAGCTCGGTCATAAAACTGCGGCGCGCAAGGAAGATTCACCGTTCGTGCGCGGTTACGTAGGTATATAAGTTTCAATTTTGCTTGCAGGCGGCGAGTATAGAGTATAATTTTATACCTAAATATGACTTTTGTGAACGAGTGAATTTTCTGTATGGTAGTTACTATTAGTTATTCTGTGCCCGAACGTAGTTAAGTGTCTCCCCACTGTTAAGGGTATCGAAAAATTTTTTGGTGGGCATTATATTATTAACCCCGTTTATATTGGTATTACTGAGAATACGCGACGCGGTGTAGAGTCGTATTTCTGATTCGATCTACTTTGTAATAGAGATGTTGACTGTGTGTATGTATGTATGTCAATTTGCTATTGCACATAAACAGGTTTACATAAAACTGACAAAGCTAAAATAAAAATGTTATGTACAAAGGTGAACTTATCCCTAGAAGGTAGAAGGGGTCTCTTCCAGCTAACCTTTGAGGAAATGCGAAAGGATCAAAAACTAATTGTATTGCAATAAAAATATTGCATATATACAAATGTCAATAAGGTACTAGTACTCGACATGCTAATGCCCAATAGATGACGCCCTACTGTCGCCTATATTGACAATAACTTAAGTTTCAAGATGGCATGTACTGGGACCGCGTCGAGCACCAGTACCACCACCTTAATTTTTATATGCACTATTAAGGTGAAGTAAATTTGTTTGCAAACAATTATGTGTTTTATTTTTTACCCAGGCGCCCATAGGTAGAGCACAGCATGGGTTGACGTCGACGAAACGCATAAATTTGTACCATTCAGTGCTAATCCATAAGTTGGTTTGCCTGAGAGTGAGAAGAGAGAGTCTGAAGTGTTAAATTGTAAAAAAAACCGGGCAAGTGCGAGTCGGACTCGCGCACGAAGGGTTCCATAGGGTACCATAAAGCAAAAAAAAAACGGAAAAAATGCAAAAAGAAAACGGTCACCCATCCAAGTACTGACCACGCCCGACGTTGCTTAACTTTGGTCAAAAATCACGTTTGCTGTATGGGAGCCCCACTTAAATCTTTATTTTATTCTGTTTTTAGTTTTTGTTGTTATAGCGGCAACAGAAATACATCATCCTGTGAAAATTTCAACTGTCTAGCTAACACGGTTCATGACATACAGCCTGGTGACAGACAGACGGACGGACGGACAGCGAAGTCTTAGTAATAGGGTCCCGTTTTACCCTTTCGGTACGGAACCCTAAAAATTACCATAATTTCAATATATCAACGTGGCTTGACTTAAATATCCTAAGAACTAAGTATACCTGATACACCTAACCCGCAGCACAGAATAAATGATGGTACATATTACCGTACAGAAAGGACACTTCTTACAAAACCGAAATTAGACAGCAATTAAAGCCTGGCTATTCTATAATAATAGTCCTTACCTTATGGCGCATAAGACCATTGTGAGTTCGCTGTGATAACGACTCTACGAACTAATTTGACTTTTAAGGGGTATCCAGACGGGACTGACGAAATCAGTCGATTTGTTCATGAAAATAATTGGTCAATCTCATCTAGCGTCCACACGTACACAAATTAAATCACCAATTTGCATTCTACTATGAAAATTGGCATTTTTGTGTCCGCACCTGCTGATGTGATCGGGGAATCAAATTGGTATTTGCGTCCGCACGGCCCTGTTCGATCGGAGAATTTCATCAGATTGGCGGAAAATTGTCTCGTCTGGATACAACTTATTAAGGCCTCATTCGCACGACAGCTTTTTCAACGCGCGTTAAAAAAGCGTTTGAATAACACAAATGGATAACCATGTATGTATTCACATGACAGCGGTGACGCTTTTTATCAAGCGTTGTTGGATTTTCGACTTTAAGCCTTGGTCGTTAAATCGAATCGAGTGCGGGCAGATTCATGCGCTTTTTTTAACGCGATTTGAACAAGCTGCCGTGCGAATGGGGGCTTAGGCCAGTCCAGACGGCACGAATTTTCGCCAATTAAATTGTCTTATAAGATTAATTAAATTAAATTCGATTGTAAGATTATGAGTATTATGACAAGAATGCCATATTATTGGCATTTTTATTTAATTTCAAGCGTTCGAATATCTAAGTATAATCAGGCATGGCTCACTCACGTATCTCTTTGTCCGCGATTTCGTCGCTTTGCTACAGGTAAGTCAAGTCCATCCGTTCGACCCCAATTTTGGGGTTTGCCATAAGCCGCGCGTGGCGCTGTCGCCACCTAGCGGCCATATCTGTGCTGATCGTGACAGACGCGTTTTGTTAGAGCAATAGAGAGTACCTAGTACTATTATTTATTCTGTGGTATAATCTAAAACTGTGTACGTGTAAACGGTAGATGAGATTCACGCCAATTTCTTTTCTGATCAAATTCCCTTGCGAGCGTCAGGTTGGCGGGTGGACTATAGCGAATTTGAACGAAATATTTACAAATATATTGCACTTTCGGTGTACTTTTAACAGAATTGAGTGTACTTCTCCCGGAAACGTGATATTTAAACATTACCCTCCTTTGCGTCGCGCAGTCGGGTAAAAAGGTCCTCCCGCCATTCTGTATAAACACCATGGATTGCCTCGAATAAATGATTATGATTATGACGTCAGGATGGCGGGTGGACCTGTGAAATCTTGGATTATACCGCACTCTAAGCTTTCAGCGTACTTTAGGCCCCATAACATAAGCACGAGCGCTTCTGCAACGCGCTTACGGTTGCTATTAGATATGCGTGGTGGGCATAATTTCGATTAGATAAATAAATAAATAATAATAAATAAATATTATAGGACAATTTTACACAGATCAACCTAGTCCCACAGTAAGCTCAATAAGGCTTGTGTTGTGGGTATATAATACTCATATACATAGAAAACGATATACTAGACGACGATATATATAATACTTATATACATAGAAAACATTCATAACTCAGGAACAAATGTTTGTGATGAACACACAAATAAATGCCCTTACCAGGATTCGAACCCGGGACCTCCTGCTTCGTAGGCAGGACCGACTAGGCTAGGAGGCCGTTAAGATTTTTTACTATCATTTATTTATTGTTAAGTCGCGTATAAGTACCTAAATATCATCACAATTATTGCACAAACTTTTATGTAAATAAGATCCTGGCAGAATATCAGCGATGTGGCTTGCCGCATCATCATGTTGAGCCAGCGCTAATTCTCTGCCACGACACAAAAAACATAAAAGACAAGGACATAACGTCCATTTGTTTTTTTGTGTTCATATCGTGTAATATTATGTTTTTCTTTTAATTTAAGCTGCATGCCAATGTTTAATAAATCTCTTTGTAATGACCATGTATGTAGTGGAAATTAATAAAGTGTTTATCTACCTATCTAAATAATAATGCGTAAAAACCGTTTTTTTAATATTGTTGATTCGACTGACTGTACCTTTTTGACACATTCAGTATGCTATGTAGTATCCTAAGTATCTGTTTTTACATTTTAAACTTTATTTCCAATAAAGTTGATAATTCATGAACAATCACTATAGTTGTGACCCTTCTGAGTTGTAAAATAAAACACTATATTAAAACGACATATTATTAATAGGTTTAAACTTTAATGTGACTGATACATAAAGAACGGCATTAAAATACGTGTGTGGGATTATGAAACGGGCTTAAAGCGAGTTTCATAGAATCATCACACAAGTGTTCATATCAACAAAATGGTTCTAAAGAAATTCGGCATAACCTCCGTGACATTGGCTCTTGTGTGTGATATCTTTATTAATAATAATCATCATCGTCGTCACCGCCATCTTCCGCATACGAGTCTCCATCGTACTCGGGCGCTGAATAACCGCCATCATCATAATTCTCCGGAGCTGAATTATCACCTTCATCGTAATTTTCAGGACCTGAGTTCTCACCATCGTAATTCTCTGGTTCTGTATTGTCACCCTCATCATAATTCTCAGGTGCTGAAACCTCGCCTTCATCATAATTCTCAGGTGCTGAAATCTCGCCTTCATCATAATTCTCTGGTGATGAATTCTCTCCCTCATCATAATTCTCCGGCCCTGAATTCTCGCCTTCATCATAATTCTCTGGTTCTCCTTCATCGTAATTTTCCGACGCCGATTCTTCAACTCCATTGTATTCCGGATCATTCTCGTCCTGAAATTAAGTATGATTTTTATTGGAAGAGAAAAATTGCCTTTTTAACCCTTAACGTCTATGGGACCTTAGTTCTTAAACGGATGAACCGATTTGGATGCCATTTTTTTTAAACTGAAAGTAGATTTTCTAGTTGTTTTATCAAAATGACCCGGGTGTTAACCCTTTACCAGGCTAAGGGATATATATTTCCCACATACGGCATTTCAAACATGTGTTCTATTTTCGATGAGTAAGACTGACATTCGATTGTAATTTTTGAACTGTCAGCCTGTTAAAGGGTTAATAAGTTATACCGGGAATAATTAAAATATTCTAAGAGCAGTAAAATATCATTTTGTTTTGTCTCTGAAGGTGACTCTGAGGGTAAATATGTGGGTCATACCATAGAGAAGAAAATACATAGAGTGCTCACTCCATACATCAGTATTAGTACGTAAACGACTATTATTTTCGTAGTCGACATCTAGCATCGAGTAGCGGAATTAGCAGTACTGCTATTTGACAATAGATGTTCCGACGGCCGAAAAGTCTAATGCTCAACAATTTTCAGCTAATATTATAACCGCTTTATATTAACCGGAACTCTATTTTCAACTCCTTCTGCTTTTTACCCGACTACGGCAACGCAAAAGGTGGGTTATGATAATATATGTTGTAAATTGTTGTTCAATACAAGACACTCGAGAATTCTAGTATCAAGTAGCGGTACTGATAATTCCGCTACTCGATGCTAGATGTCTATTGCGAAAATAATAATCGTATTGGTATCAAAACTGATGTATGGAGTGAGTAATTTTAATAACAATACTTCCGTGAGACACAGACATATTAAATATATTAAAAACGGGTCACTCACGTACTAAGTCGAAAAACGCTCGACATGTTTCACTCCGTACCGAGTAGTGTCATCAGGAGCTTGCGTTTACGGTAACGGACCGGCGCAGACTGCGGGACGCAGCCCCCCGCGCCCAAACGCGCATACGTGAGTGACCCGTTTTTAATATATTTAATATGGAGTGAGTAGGTACTCTATTCTTACTATATTTCTCTATGGTCATACTGAACAAATTTTACTATGGAGCCAACCTCGAGCTCGCGAATAATAATCCGCTTTTCGTGATATTTTTGCGTTTAGAGGTTTGCTCCTTAGTACGAGTCCCCCTCAAAAGGCCCTGAACAAAACTGTCTAATTTTAACATCACCTTATCATAGAGTAATATAAGTAAAGCAAGAGTGATAACTCCATACATCAGTTTTCTTGCCAAAACGCGAGTTATTTCGTAGTCGACATCTAACGTCAAGTAGTGGAATTATCAGTACCGCTACTTGACACCAGATGTCACAAATGTCGCTACTGATGAAAAATGTACTGCTAAAACAATTTACAACTAATATTATAAGCAGAAGGAGTTGAAAATAGAGTTCCGGTTAATCCGGTTATAAAATTAGCTGAAAATTGTTGAGCATTAGAGTTTTCGTTCGTCGCGGCATCTATTGTCGACTAGCAGTGTATCAGTATACATTCCGCTACTTGACGCTAGATGTCGACTACGAAATAACTCGCGTTTTGGCAAGAAAACTGATGTATGGAGTTATCACTCTTTCTTTACTTATATTACTATATATGGTAATAACGTACATGATCTTCGTTGTCTGTCGGAGAATTCTCGCCTTCATCATAATTCTCGTCATCGTGGCCGCCGTTCTCCGAGGTGCCCTCTTGCTCTTCTTCTTCCTCGTTTTCCGGCGCTGGAGAATTTAAACACATGTTCAATTTTATCAAATAGGTACTATTATTTCTAACGTATTCTGGCAAATAAACATTTCTATTTCTAACATTGATTTTATTTTAATACAATTGTAGTACCAGTCAGTAGTTTTAAGGGGTCATAGCTGAGGTATTTTAGAACATTTTTAGACGCAAAAAGTTTATTTATTTTTGTGGTCAATACAAATTAAAATGCCGCTATTTTGGATTTGTGCCAGCCAAGGTTACAGAATATATGTTTCGTTTCGTACAATATACATTAGACATCGAACACGTATCATGGTAATATTAACCCTTTTCCAGGCCGCACCAATCTACAAGGTTTTCCCGAAAAATCCAAATATATTCCAATTATTCCAGCTTTGATGATTCATTTGAAAACAACTCAAGTTTCCCGAAAGTGCAATCTAATTTGAATCTTAAATCGGAATGCTAAAGTTGAAATTTAGTGGCGCGTATGTGGTCGATAAATCGTACTATGCCTGGAAAAGGGTTGAAGCAAACTATCAAATTTTGGGTACCTACATATTTAGTAAAAAAAAACCGGAAGATATTTTTTTTTAAATATCAAAACTCGTCAAATATGACGAAAATAGTTCTAAAAAATGGGCTGCGAAGCCCCGTCTTGGGTGGTTATATTTAAGACCCCTTTTTTATGTCGTTTTAAGTTCAACATACATAACCCAAATACCATAACGGTAAGGAGTGTAAAAATAACCACGAGAATTCTTACCTTCATCGTAAATCTCCTCATTTTCACGATCACTTTCCCCCGAGTATCTTTCATAGTTCTCTTCATTCTCGCCATAATTCTCGGGCACATCATACTCCGATTCTCCATTCTCGTCGCGACCCGAGAACACATCAGAGTCATCAAAGCCAGAAGGCTCCGAGTCCGTGTCCATGGGTACGAGCATGTCGGAATCCGGCTCGAGCGAAGATTCTCGGCCGTGGTAGCTCGATTCAGAGTTCGAGTTCTCGGCTTGCAAGAAATCACGGATAAAGCTCGGGTCAAAGAGGTAGTTATGGCTTTCGCTGAAAGTTAAATAAATTGTCTATTAGCACAGAATAAATAATAGTACTAGGTACAGAAGACTCACTCTCTAACAAAACGCGTCTGTTACGATCGGGACAGATATGGCCGCTAGGTGGCGACAGCGCCACGCGCGGCTTATGGCTTGCCACCAAAATTGGTGTGGAACGGATGTACTTTTAGCTACCTGTAGCAAAGCCACGAAATCGCGGAGTGAGCCACGCCTGCTATTAGGTAGTGAGAAGATAACTTACTATACCCATTCTTAACTTCTAGAAAAAAATCACATAATATGTGGCATTTGTAAAGGTATTTACACAGCATCAATTATTATCAAATTAAATACGTTAGTTTTATTAAGCATTTCATACAGATTACAATGGTCCCTTACACCATACATTTTAAATTAATAACTCGGGAGTAATCGTAAATTAAAGTTCCATTTCGAGCCATGTAACTTGTATGAAATGTTAAAGACGCTATCCTTCATTAGTTCCAATTTTCACCACAGCATGCGCTGCGATCGCTTTACCTTACCCCCACCATGCACTACGCACGTAGTCAATACGGTAATAAAATTATTAACACGCGGCTTTGCTTAAATTATACTTATGTATTCTGAGGAACTAGGTACACGGTACCTAGCACCAGGCGTGGCTCACTCCGCGATTTCGTCGCTTTGCTACAGGTAGCTAAAAGTACATCCGTTCCACACCAATTTTGGTGGCTAGCCATAACCGCGCGTGGCGCTGTCGCCACCTAGCGGCCATATCTGTCCTGATCGTAACCTTCTGTACCTATAGTTCGTTTTTTTTAGCATTAGAAATAAGGTAAACAATCTCGATGTGTCTTTTAATTGAAAAACACGTTTTAAAATAAGTTACGGCAAATATGTAACAATTATGAATCTAATACGATGGTTTATGTTCTTCTGCTTTCATAAGTAATAGTTACTGATTTTTAAAAAGCGTTTTTCAATTAAAAGACATGTCAAGATCGCTTACCTTCTTTCAAGTTCTTTCTAATGCTAAAAAAAAACGAACTATAGTACTATTATTTATTCTGTGCTAGCACCCAATAATCATAGAAAGTTATTGAAGATCATACCTATTGGCCGTCGTTGTGGGTTCCTTAGCCTCCAGTTCTGCAAATAAAAACTATATTTAAAAAAAAAGCAACACAAGATGAAGATTTTTTGGCACACAAGTTACAAGAACACGTACAGATGTAGTTCATAATTATTTTCCATCGTATTTTCACGGAAACGTACGAACGTGTCTTGCTATTTCAGTCAGCCTCGGTACCAAGGCCTAACTATAGACAAAAAGAATAGATAGTATAGAGGGGTCCTGTCATTGTCAATTTAGTAGTCACGGTACATTTACTGCCATCTATCGACACACGATTAAAACTTAAAATAAAATTGAAAATGTATAAAATAATCAAAATATGTTTACGGATAAATGATTCTTAATTTTTATTGTTCCATACTGACCCATGTTCTTTCACTGATATGTGTTAAAATTGTTAAATACCAAACGGTGCCGTTAACGCCATCTAGCCGAGAATAGGCCAAAGGTAATGGCGCCATCTATTCGAGAATGACTTTTCCTTGGCCGTCCGAGGCACGTTTTTTTCTTAGACTTTATTTATCTTATACGGAGTTATATATATCTCTGCTATAGATAAACACCTAAATTGGAAAATACACATAGATGTAATATGTAATAGACTAAGGTCTATACTGTGTAAAATTATTACTTATTAGTTTAAATAAGTTTATGGCAAAAAAAACATTTTTGATACAAGCTTTTATCGCTGACTGTACTTTTCTTACGACAGACAACTAATACTCATTGAGACAATTCTAAAGACCCCAAACACAATTAGGTTGCGTTGTTTCATCACAGAGTTCCTATGGCCACCTCCGGTCTCCATCATCAGATCAGCTCGATTGTACCATAATATTGCATTGTCATCCGATTTATACATGCATGCAAAATTTCAGCTCAATCGGAAACCGGGAATGGATCAAATTTAACTTGCAAGATTTGATTACAGACTGACAGACAACGGGACAGGTGAAAGTAAATAAAAGCTTGTAAAAATATTGTTAATAATAAAATATTACGAATGTTATACCATGCACTGGCTGACGCTGCAATTGGATACGGCTTGATAGCTTATGGACGCACCTTTAAAACTTATTTGGACAAAATATTAGACTTACAACTGCGGTTATTAAAAAATATATCTAGATAAAAACTAAAGCTAACTGTATAGTTCGTTTTTTTTAGCATTAGAAAGAACTTGAAAGAAGGTAAGCGATCTTGACATGTCTTTTAATTGAAAAACGCTTTTTAAAAATCAATAACTATCACTTATGAAAGCTGAAGAACATAAATGATCATATTAGATTTATAATTGCTACATATTTGCCGTAACTTATTTTTAAAACGTGTTTTTCAATTAAAAGACACATCAAGATTGTTTACCTTATTTGTAATGCTAAAAAAAACGAACTATAGTAACGATTATACGGTCTTATTTAAGAAATTAAACATCCTGCCAGTGCATGATAAAGTTAAATACTTAATAGCAACCGATCAATTTAATAATCCCGAATTTAACACTCCGCGAGACGCCCTCTAGGCTAGGAGGTCGCCAATTATATGCCTCTATACTCTCTCTATAATTCTCTTTGCTAGAACGTACCATCCCTGGCTTTCACCAGCTCCTGGCGTTTTTTCTTCGCGTCCGCGGATTCCGCCATTTTGTCGACCAGCGAGTCAAGCACTATACTCCGGCACTCCGAAGTTATGGCCGCTCTGAAAAAAAAAGGCGAATTGTGAATCGGAATCATGAAACCAACATTGCACATTACACATTATTAATACACACACACAAATACACATACACATTATTAATACACAAATTATACGCCTAAACCTTCCTCAAAAATCACTCAATTGATACGTGGAAACCGCATGAAAATCCATTCAGAAGTTTTAGAGTTTTTCGCAAACATACATAATTACATACACACAAACGGACTTTGTTTTATAAGGTGTAGTGATGTCCTACAATATCAAGCGCTGGTGGCCTAGCGGTAAGAGCGTGCGACTTTCAATCCGGAGGTCGCGGGTTCAAACCCCGGCTCGTACCAATGAGTTTTTCGGAACTTATGTACGAAATATCATTATTTGTCAGTCGCTTTTCGGTGAAGAAAAACATCGTGAGGAAACCGGACTAATCCCAATAAGGCCTAGTTTCCCCTCTGGGTTGGAAGGTCAGATGGCAGTCGCTATCGTAAAAACTAGTGCCTACGTCAAATCATGGGATTAGTTGTCAAGCGGACCCCAGGCTCCCATGAGCCGTGGCAAAATGCCGGGATAACGCTGGGAAAACCGTTGTCGTCTAAACAATTTTCATTATTACCTGCAGATGGGGCACTCCTTCTTGTTGGCGGTCCACTTGCGGATACAGTACCGGCAGAAGTTATGCGAGCAGCCGAGTGTGGTGGCGCGGACGAACAGCTCCGAGCATATGCTGCACTGCTCGCACTCCACGTGTAGCTCACAGTTAGAGTGAGACAGATGTATGTACCTGCAGATGGGGCACTCCTTCTTATTGGCGGTCCACTTGCGGATACAGTACCGGCAGAAGCTATGCGAGCAGCCTAGTGTGGTGGCGCGGACGAACAGCTCCGAGCATATGCTGCACTGCTCGCACCCCGCGTGTAGCTCACAGTTAGAGTGAGACAGATGTATGTACCTGCAGATGGGGCACTCCTTCTTATTGGCGGTCCACTTGCGGATACAGTACCGGCAGAAGCTATGCGAGCAGCCTAGTGTGGTGGCGCGGACGAACAGCTCCGAGCATATGCTGCACTGCAGCTCCGACTCCATGTCTAACTTCGAGTCGGAACTGGTGCTTGGTGAGACCTTGACAGACATAAACATAAATTAAAAAACCGGGCAAGTGCGAGTCGGACTCGCCCAACGAGGGTTCCGTATTTATTAGTATTAGGGTTTTTAAACTATATCGTGTTACATATCAAATAAAACAGGTCATTTTGAGAATCTAAATCATATTTTTTTTGTAATTTTAAAATTAATAGTTTTTAAATTATTTAAGAAAATTGCCAAAAAAATACCATCCCCCCGGCACTTTATCTCCGAAACTACTGGGTCCAAAATTTTGAAAAAAATATACAAAATAGTTCTTTACCTATACGCTTAGAGGATATATTTATTTATTTATTTAGAAATTTAATTCAGGCAACAAGGCCCATATTACAAATACCTTACAGACTAACATACATATGTATTTTATAAACTTAAAACTAAACACTATCTAGTCGACAAAACGGCCTGGCTCCGTTGCATCGGCTGCTCTTGTGTCGGATTCGGCAGTTTGCCCCGGAACCTCCGAAACACGACACCTTTCGGCCAGAAGTCGACGCACTCGATGGTTCCCTGCAGCGGACCAACCACCAACGGATGGCGTCTCCGTTGGTGGTTGGTCTATAATTTTAGGTACAAAATAGTCTGCCGTTTTTTGCGGGGGTGGGGTACATCAAATGTATACGTAACGTAAACATAGCCATGTCAGATAAACGTCAGTCCATACATGTGGTTGACATGTCGTTGACCATTGGCCGCCTATTTTCGACAGAGGGGAACGCCTGTTAATGACCACTCCGTTGGTTATATTCTCTAAATAGGAAAACCTATTAGAAATATGCAGTCAAGCGTGGGTCGGACCAATTACTTAGTTCTTGATCAGACCCCTACGGGTTTTTTAAAGGCAAAAAATACATTGTTAAAATTGGGTAATGTACGGAACCCTTGGAACGCGGGTCCGACTCGCACTTGGCCGGTTTTTGTTGTAGCGGCAATAGATATACATAATACTTGTATTTATTTAAAGAATAAAGAATAATAATAATTTTCAACCGACGAAAAAAAACCGGAGGAGGTTCTCAAGTCGACGCGTATATTTGTGACGTGTCTTGGGTGAGACTTCAACTCACGGCCTCTGGATCGATACTCCAGCGCTCTGCCATCTGAGCCACCAAGACCTCATCCATAGCCAGCAAATCTTTCCGCCATATTATAGGTCAAGGGGACCTTAGCGACATCTACCGCAAGAGTGTTACACTTCTTAAACGGCTACCGGAGTTCCAAGTTATATTGGAAATTCACCAGTTACGATGTGCTACCCATACTAATTTTTAATTTTTAACAAGCAGAAACGCCTGCGAACGATGCTATTAAGCTTAGAATAAATTTAAAAGTGGAAAAATTACTGTCTTGGGTGAGACTTGAACTCACGGCCTCTGGATCGATACTCCAGCGCTCTGCCATCTGAGCCACCAAGACCTCATCCATAGCCAGCAAATCTTTCCACCATATTATAGGTCAGATGGCAGAGCGCTGGAGTATCGATCCACAGGGCCGTGAGTTCAAGTCTCACCCAAGACAGTAATTTTTCCACTTTTAAATTTATTCTAAGCTTAATAGCATCGTTCGCAGACGTTTCTGCTTGTTAAAAATTAAAAATAATAATAATTCTCCCTCAATTGCTCAAGGGTTAACTGGAAGAGATCCCTGAAAGGGATAAGTTCGCCTTTGTACTAATGATGTGTGTTCTTTCATGTTTTATGTTTCTTTTTGTACAATAAAGTAAAATGATGCAAAGTCAAATGTCTCAAATTTACAGAACAACATAAATTGCACATTAAGGAAAGTTATAGAATGGCTAGGAAAACTAAACCTAAATGTAAATTTAACTAAAACAAATGTTATGCAGTTCAGAAGTTACAATACAATCCCGATGACATTAAATATTAGCGAAGCGGGGGTAACCATTGAAACTGTGGACAGCATTAGATTTTTAGGAGTAAACATTGACCCACATCTAAACTGGAAATCCCATATAGGAAAAATCAATAAAAGCATATCTAATCAATGCTACCCTTTATCTATACTATCTGAAACATGCTCGGAAGAAATCACTAGAAATGCATATTATGGGAATATCTATCCGTTGCTTACCTATGGAATTATCTACTGGGGAAATTCTACAGATGTCCAGTCTACTTTTATCCTACAAAAGAGGTGTCTACGAACCATTTACCGTATTAATATTAAAGAAGAAAGAATTTCTTACGCTAACTGGAATTTATATTTTAGAATTATGTAGTTTTGTAAAGAATAACGTTAAATATTTTGTTAAGAAATCGGAAACTAAAAGTAACTTGCGTAACCAATATAAGCATGATTTAGTTCGTCCTAGAGTAAAAACCTCCATTTTTAAAAACAGTACATATATAAATGCAATAGATATATTTAATAATATCCCCGATGAACTTAAATGTCTAGAGGGCAATCAGTTTAGATATAAATTAAAACATTGGCTAATACAGAGAGCATTTTACAACATTAAAGAATATTTTGAATATGATAGAGATATGTAATATTGTATAACACCTAGCTTTTAAGTCACGAAAACTAACTATTAGTTCTAGGTAGTACCTAACTAATTAGTTTAAGACATAATTTGCATGTAAATATAGGTATTAAGTAGATGTAAGTAAACATTGCACGCCCATGTCGGGTAACTGTTGGGACAATGTTCTTGTATAAATGTCATCTTCTGTACACAGTTTGTCAATAAAGTGTTTCTATTCTATTCTATAGTATTTTACTACTACATCATCTGCGATGGCTCCTCTACACGATTGGCCAACGCCGGCCACTCCAAGGGACGCATTTATGCGTTAGAGGGAGCAAGTGATATTGCTATCTCCCTCCCTCCCGTCCCTTATTAGAGTGGCCGGCGTTGGCCCATTGTGTATAGTTCGTTTTTTAGCATTAGAAAGAACTTGCAAGAAGGTAAGCGATCTTGACATGTCTTTTAATTGAAAAACGCTTTTTAAAAATCAAAACCAAAACTGAAACTTACAAAACAAAAACTTATGAAAGCAGATGAATATAAACGATCGTATTAGATTCATAATTGTTACATATTTGCCGTAACTTATTTTTAAAATGTGTTTTTCATTTAAAAGACACATCAAGAATGTTTACCTTATTTCTAACGCTAAAAAAACGAACTATAGAGGAGCCATGAAAATTTCAATATACTCAGTATACTCAGGTACCTTTTTAAGCTCCTCCTTCTTCTGATTGAGTAGCTGCTCAGCTCTTCTCCTCTCTTTCTCGTGTAGCTCCCTCTCTTTCGCCAGCTTTTTGTTCAGCTTGTCCAGCTCGTCTTGCAATTGTTTCTCTCTGCGTAGCTTTTGTTTCTCTAGTTCTTTTAGCTTCTGCAAGATTAATAATTTAAAATTAGGGTTTGCAATCTGGATCCGAAATGTATGAAATTATACGGATCCGGATCCGCGGATCTTCCCATACATTTCGGATCCGTCGTGCAAAACCCTATTTAAGATTCAAGGGCAGTCTTAGGCCCACTTGCACCGTCTAACCTGGGGTTTACCGGTTAAACCTGGATGTACCATGGTTACCAGTACAATTTGACACTGGGTTAACGGTTTAACCGCTTAACCCCGGGCTATTGGGATGGTGCTAGTGAGCCTTAGTCTCATTAAAATACCACGCTTGATTACAAGGGGGGAGGGGGGGTCTTAGGTAACAGAAGTTTGACAGCGATTCAGGGACGAATCATGCTGTCCCTTCCTAATGTATGGCACTATCCCTTTCAGCTATTTAGGATTGTCAAAATTCAAGTCATTATCTTATCTGTGGTCGGAAAAAATTGTACGTAATTGGTCCCAATGACAGTTTTCAACACACCATATTTGTATAGAAGTTAAAACACTATAAAGAACTCTTGAAGCGCAACTGTTCGAAATTTGCCAGCCTAAAACCTATGTATATAAGTATATACGTATTTCGGAGATCTCGGAAACGGCTCTAACGATTTCGATGAAATTTGCTATATGAGGGTTTTCGGGAGCGATAAATCGATCTAGCTAGGTCTTATCTACGGGAAAACGCGCATTTTTGAGTTTTTATGTTTTCCCGGATACATGGGCCATACTGAAAGGTTATGGATTCTGATATATGAGAAGACTTATTTTTTCTATATGGCCAGTCCAGGAACTTTCAGTATGCCCTAACTATTTACTATTATTTGTTAAAACTTACCTTCTCTTTATCAAGCTTTAGCCGCCTAGTTTCCCTGCGAAGTTTTTTCAGCTCCCGCTTCTCTTTCATCCGCGCCCTGTCCTGCTCTCGCCTGGCTTCTGATTGGTCGTTGGTTCTTTGGTCCCCTTGCCCATTCTGTTTGTCTGGTTTGTCTTTGGAACGTTTGTTTGCGTTTGATTCTGTTTGTGCCTGAAATAGGGATGTTTACATATTTTTATAGTTCGTTTTTTTAGCATTAGAAAGAAATCTTGAATTGTCTTTTTATTAAAAAATATTGAAGAATTAGTTTATATTAATTACTTATGATTTATGAAAGGAAAAGAATAAAAGATCGTATATGATTTATAATTCTAACATATTTGATGTGACTTATTTTTCAATGGTGATTTTTAATAAAAATACATGTCAAGATCTCTTACCTTCTTTCTAATGCTAAAAAAAACGAACTATAGTTTTAGAGCTAGAAAAATAGAGAAGATTTCAATATAAAAATTATTATTAAGCCTTTTCTTTCCTTAAATTACAAATATTTTCAATTGTGTTTGGTTGAATATGTAGTTGAAGTTGTCTCAGTAGGTTAAGGCCCCTGTCCGGGTATAGGCCTCCTCCAGTGATCTCCAGATTTTACGGTCTCCTGCTTTGTTTTGCCAGTCTTTTCCTGCTGTTTTTTCTATGTCTCCAACCCACCGTTCCCGGGGGCGCCCTTTATTTCTATAGTTAACTGGGCCAGACCATGTAGTAACCTTTTTAGTCCATCTATCCAATATAAAAATATAAGACCATAAAGTTTCATTATGTAAAGTTATGAATTGATTTTATCTCTCCCCATATAAATTAAAAGAATAATAATTTTTTTTTCAATCAAATATTTGTCTTGGTAACAATAGAAATTTATTTATTTTACATACAGATGTGAACTGTCACTGTCAGTATATAAACCAAAACCATAAAAAACATGAATAAATAAATCCAACCAAAACACATGTATGAAGTGAGCACTCTATGCCATATGCCATGCCATATTCATGTGTTTTGGTAGTAGAGTCTATGTATACTTATTTTATTTGATTGATTGATTCATTTATTGGTAAAATTTGTTGTTAGTCAAGTTTTTGTACATATTTACATAATGAGATTAAAATACTAATATTTACAAATATATTTATTTATTTTATTTTCTCTATGTATTTAACTATTTACATGTATACATAGACTTGTAATTGAGTGGTATCATACGAAATCAGCAGTAGTGGAGGACTGGCCACATGTTGAGAGACAGGCAGGCAAAATGGAGCAAAATCATAACATATTGGTACCCAAGAGGTTGCACACGGAGCCAGAGGAGACCTCGAACAAGATGGGAGGATGAACTCAAACTCACAGCGGGCCCAAACTGGAGAAGAGTGGCCCGCGACAGACCCCAATGGAAAGAGCTGGAGGAGTCCTTTGCCAAGCGGCACACTGAGCTTAGAGACATACTCTAATTCAGAATAAAAGGGCTTAATAGATTATAGATAAAAAAACATACAAAACTTACCATCGCAGAAGCTATCCGTTCCTCCATTTTCACTTTATTAATTTCCAGCTGCGCATTTCTCCGCATTTTAAGCAAAGCCTTCTGGTTCTTCACATTCTTTTTAGACCCCTTCAGCTTCTCAATACGAACAGCATAGTCATCATATATCTCTTTCTCTCTCTTACTCTGCTCTGATAATATCTGCTCTTTCATTTTTATCTGTGTATCGTTTAGATTCTTATTTATATCACTACGCATACTTCTTGTCGACTCAGTTTTCTTTACATTATTATCATTTTGTACATTTTCATCGAGTTTGCGTCTCTTGCGCTTTGGGCTTTTTGTATTTGTATTTGACGTGAATTTGTAAACCAATTCGTTCGATGATTCCAACTTTATAATGTCTTGATCACACAGTTTGTGTGTTTCGCCTTTACGGAGCCTATTATCGTTAACTTTTAAACTGGAGTAGCTACAGTTTTCTAACAGCCAATTGCCTTCTACTTTCTTGAATAAGCAATGGTCTTTTGAGAGGCTTTTGTAGGGTATAACAACTGTGTTGTGCTGTCCGCGGCCAAGCTTGAACTGAAAATTACAGAGATCACATTATTGATTATTATTTTACATTGTAACCAAACTCGTTATCATTGTTGCAATTCATGGAAAAACTGAGTTGCCTTTTTGCCTTTGCCTAAAGTGCCCAACTTCGCCATAGTAAAATAATACTCTTACCAAATAGAAGATAATCCATAGAATTCACAATAAAAACAGCTGCGATAAAATAGGTAGTAAAAAAGTAAGAAAATAAAAATTCTGTGCCAACCATCCCAAAATGTGCCTTAAGAATCTTTTTTTTTAATTTATTGAGAAAACCAAACAGTCATATAAACATATCATAATACAATACAAAAGATGTACTGCAACAAAAGATACAATAAAAAAGACCTGGGGCCTATTGCATAACAAACTACAACTAATATTACAAGCGGAACTCCTTATTTAATAAGTAAAATTAGAAAAGGAGTTCCGCTTGTAATATTAGTTGTAGTTTGTTATGCAATCGGCCCCTGGAGGTTCATAAATTATAAATTATGTTAACTGTGTAAGTATAATTATAACTACTGCATATCATATAATCTTCTAATGAGAATTATAGTAAATATACATATTTAAACTATGGATATCAAAACATATTGGTTCCAACTTGTTTCTTGTTTGAGAAACATGCTTTTACATAAACAGAAATCGACTGTACATGAAAGTTAATAAAGATCATATTGTTATGTTCCTTTTTGCTATCTTCTGCTGCAGTTGCAACTAACTGTGCAATTTCACAACATTACATTTTATTGTTTACAGTATATACTGTTTGTTTGTTATAATGATTGATGATTTTTAAAAATCGGTTTATATTTAGATAAAATACTCGTAACGGAATTAAGAGTCTATGATAATGTTATTAACGAACGCCCACCATACAACAAATTGATGCAAAGAAATTTGACCCATATTGATTTGTAGTAACACACGTCTGATACTGAGTTGCTACGACCCAAATTGAGTTAGCATCACACGTGTGATGCTAGGGCGCTCCACGGGTAAATACAATAAACTGTGTGTGCTATCACATAATAAATAATAGTACTAGGTACAGAAGACTCACTCTCTAACAAAGCGCGTCTGTTACGATCAGGACAGATATAGCCGCTAGGTGGTACAGCGCCACGCGCGGCTTATGGCTAGCCACCAAAATTGGTGTGGAACGGATGTACTTGTAATTAATTGTAGCAAAGCGAATTCGCGGAGTGAGTCACGCCTGGTGCTACTTAGAAAATAAATACACTACTTCAAGAGTTGGAGCTACAATCGATCTCTTAAGCTAATTACTGCTCACTAATTGCTTTCTCGAAATACTTACGACGTTGGTTGTAATAGGGATTCTTTGGAATTTTTCAGAACCAGGTTTCAAAGGCGTAAAAGCACACAGTACCGGGAATTGAGCATCCATTCTGAAAACTCATAAATTCAGTACGTGAACACGGTTAAATAGATAGAAACATCTATTGTGTTATTTTATTTACTATAGAAATAACAATGGGATTGGGAATACTCCTAAAATGCTTGCAGAGCAATGGAAATTCCAAATCCAAACAGTGTCAGATTGTCTTATTTCCGTCAGTCAACAGTCAATGTCAACTTGTCAGTGTCGAAATTTAATTCACCCCCATGTCATGTCCAGCCGGACTACTACCGTGGTCTCGACGGGAGTACATCGTTTATTCTAAAACGTAGTGATTATAATTATTCTCTTTGGTTTATTCTTGCTAGAGTTAGACCAAGATAAGTCTGCAACAACTACGTGTGCTATCAAAACCGTCGCAGAATTGTCTTGGACTAACTCCAATCAAGTAATCATGTATAGAGTCCTCCTAGTGAATATTGTATTCTTTGCTAGAATGCATTTTTATTTTATTTTATTTAAACGTGTCTGCACACCAAAAATTTAGTCGAGTAGATTAGTAAGAGTGGTGGGGGAGCCTAACTCGCCAGAAAACATAGATTATAATGGATCCACTTGACTAATTCACTGACTACCTAATCTACTCGACTAAATTGTTGGTGTTGGGACACGTTATACTCGCCACTCGACTAAATTACTAACGTAGTCCGAACTAGGCTTTAGTATGGGGACTGATGTCACCGCGGTTAAAAATGTGTGAATTTCAACTATATTTACAATATTGTACGCTTACTCACACATAGACAGTGTACTTAGACGTGCGATCTTGCGCTTTAGTTGGTACACACTTGGTACACACACACGCTAAATTGATGGTAAAAATGACAACCGAAAGGGTAATACAATATTATTTCTCGACCCGTAGAGTCTGGCTAGCCAAAAATTGTTGACAGATATTTCGCTGTTGTATCACCAATTGTCTATGATTAAAAAAAAAGCTAAAAGTCAGTTGTCAATTTATGTCACTAATTCAAATTGTTTGCGGTTTTTTTTTTAATTTATTTATTTAAGGTCGCTTAAACAGCTAAGGTCATTAGCGACCACAGTATACAGTTGTTTGCGGTTTATAAGGGGTTTATTTTAAATAATATTAATAATGTCTATACTGAGTGAGGTTCGCAAACTATTATTTAAGCTCGTAAATAATTACGACAATGTGCGAAGTCAACGTGTAGCGTTGTATAACGAAAAACTGCAATGTTTACAACTCCTAAACAAATGTAAACAAATTAGGAGGTTGGTGCTCTATAAATATTTTGATACTTAGCATTTAGCATATTGGCATAGTACTTATGTATTTTTTTGGTGATGGGTTAATATTACGGTATTATCGAGCTAGGTCTTATTTACGGGGTCCCTTTGTTTCCCATAAAGTTTTAAGTCATAATGTATTGTTTGTCATATTATCTTTAGTCATAAAACTGAAACCGTTAACTTTTCAGGATTTTCCTAAGGTTATTCTATAGATAGGTTAGGTTAGGTTAGGTTTGTTTTATGGCAATCCTGAAAAGTTACGCGTTTCTGAGAAAAACCAATTATGACTAACGAAAATTCGGACAAACAATACATTATGACTTAAAACTATTTGGGAAACAATACAGACCCCTTATTTACACTACATTTCATTAAGATAAGATAAGACCTTTATTTGCATACCAGTATGTTACATATAGGTTACATAATGGACCCTGGAAGGGTATAACAAAACATTGTTCATTAACTACTTATTACTAATTCCAACCAAGAACAAAAAATATTTTAAGTTAATAAAGAATAACTTAGCATCTTTTTGTTATAATTATAACTGTACTTATGAACTAGAATGTACTAAACCTTTATTGTTATATATTATCATCCTCCATAAATTCAGTTATTGAGTAGTAACATTTATCCAGCAGCTTACATTTATGAAGCTTATGAAGTTTGAATCTGATTTTTCAGTTTTTAAATATGTGGGGATATTATTATAATTTTTATGGCTCTGTAATATGGTCCGTTTTTCGCCTTGTTACAATGGTATATGGTGAGAAAGTGTTAACATATGTGTTTATCGTTGACTGTACTTTACACAGTCAGTGGTAGAAATTATGTTAGCTGACTTTGAGGGCACATCAACGTATATTTAACTTATATCCTTAGGTACCTTACGTGTGCACAGAAAATCAAAAATATTTTCTAGTATCAAAACTATAATTCCTACTACACAAAGTGTGCCCAGCCCAAGATTTTTTGAATTTCCCGCCTAACATTTGCGTAATATTTCAGTAGCCAGACTCTACCAATAATGCGCAGCCATGAATCTAGTATTTTAACTGGATAAGGCATGATGGGTGGGGGAAATGAGCGAACGGGATAGTCTTATGTATCTTTCAGTAGGCGTAGCAGCGAAAGCGCTATTATTGTTTGTCTTTGTCACAGTCTCACTTTTTTTTTATTCTCCACCATAAATTAGTATGGGTTATGGTGGGCAACAAATAAATTCGACCAATCATAGTGTCGCATTGCCTATGTTTTGTCCCTCATGGAGGCACGCGTATACCACTTCTAAAGGATCCTACTTTCTATGTGCGCAGCCCAATATTTGAAAGAAATTAGTGGATGCGGATTATGAGGTCGTACATTATTGCCATGTAAAAAGAGTGGCTTCGAATTATCGCCCCGGACCAAACTTGCGCGGACCGAGAATGCTCAACACAATAATTCACGTACATCATGGACGCCAATTATTGGGCTGTACAGTCTTCGTTGAGCATTATTTGGCTGTGCATTAGTGGCTTCCATGAATTAGGGGCTACCGCGAAAACCGGAATTCGCAAATTGCGGGGATGTTTCCCTTTTACTCCAATGAAGGCGTAATTAGAGTGACAGAGAAAAATGACCGCAATTTGCGAACTTCGATTTTTGCGGTTATAGCCCTTAAGCCCCCTCCAGACTATGCGCGTGAATTGCGGGCGAAGCCGCGAACGCGAGTGTGGAGTCGATTTAGCTGTCTGCGAAAATCTATTCGCGCACGAGTGTGGAGGAGGCTTTATACCAACCTAAAGTAGCTAACACACTATCGCACCGCGATAAGAGATATCTCTTTCTCCCTCTTACTTATGGGTGCGTCCCACAATGACCTTGGTGCGGTGCGATAGTGTGTTAGATATTTTATACCAAAGAAAGGCCACAGAATAATTAATAGTACTACCGTACAGAAAGGAAACTTCCTACAAAAACGAAGTTTGACAGCGGTTCAGGGTCGAATCATGCTATCCCTTTCTAATATATGGCACTATCCCTTTCGGCTATTTAGGGTTGTCAAAAATCAAGTGATTATCTTATCTGTGGTCGTGCACGCAAAAGGAAGTCAAGGGCCTAATAATTGCTCGGAGCAATGCTGAGCCGAGCGGAGCCGAGTTTGACCGAAGTCAGGAGTTTCGCACCCCTGGAAAGGCCTTATACCTCCCTTATACCGTGCCGTTTGTGTTTAAAATCGATTAGCTCGACGAGCTTACGAGCTGTGACCGACACACGAGCCGAGTCACGGTCACGAGGCGAGAGTGCAATCATCAACCATTAGTGTAGTAAATAAAGGTAGTGGATCCCGCAGTAATTCCTCAGCCAGAAAAAACTTTACAGTATGATAAAGTATCAATAAATAAAAAGTATTGTATAAATTTCCAAAGAATAATAATAATAGGATTTAAGTAAATACCTAAAGTCTTAAATCGTTAATATCTTTTTACGGAAAAATGCTCCGTTTAAACTTTCTTCTCCGGACATATTCATGTAACATATTCACTATTGCAACAATATATGAAATATCAAAAAAAATATCCACGTAGAAATACCAATATTAACAAAATATAATTTTTTGGCGTGTGTTGGACCGGAAAATTGCTCAGTCTAATTTTTTCACTGGAATGCCATTTTATTGCCGATTTATACCTACAAATTGAAAATCTAAAAAAGTTACCATGTAACTATACTTTTTTCAGAAATTGCCTTTTTATTCGCTGTGGAAAATTCCTCTATCCATTTTATTTATTGAATTAAGTTCACAGTTTTCTTTCCATTCAACTATAAAAACATCCAAAAAAATAACGAGCGTATTAAAACTAAACATATCGGGAGCAGTGTATAGGGAGCGGGGTGTACAAGGGATGATATTTCTTATGGATATATTGGATTTAAGTATATACGTGACTACTTAGTATATAATTAAAAATAAGTCAGGCTGAGAAATTTTCCACTCTCAGTTTTTAATAGTTCTAAAATACATAAACTTGGGTATGCATTTTTTTGGATGTTCTTACCCACTACGCCAAATTATATTCTAAGATCATATAAGAAGGAAAAAATGGCAGAGCAATTTTCCGATGAAAATGAGCGTCAAAAAAGGAATTATAATAAAAAAAAATATTCTCATGTTTGACAAGTTTTAGATTTTTTTCTAGTATCACATACTGATACAAATAATTTATTTGGTAAAATAATTTTGGACGGAGGAATTACTCGGTTCAATAAATAAACAGATTTGTATTTTTACGTATAAATACCTAACTTAGGAGTGTTTTTTTTTTGATATTTATATGTTAGTTAATAGCTCATACTGTACAATAACCAAGCATAATTTCATCATGAGAAATTAATGCATGGGTCTCCATACAACAACTTGCTTCATTTACTACACTACATGAAGTCCATGACTGAATAAATCTCAAGTGGATCTGTACAATTTAATTGATTATATAAAATAAAACAAGTGTTATGTAGAAAACTATCTTTAATTAAATAGTAAAACCCCATAACATATTTGATTTGTTAGACAATTTTCACAAAAGCATATTTTCCGAGTAGCGAATTTTCACATCGCATTTTATCACGATCGCAAATTTCATTAATCGTCTTTTTTAATGCAGCGATTTTTCATGTAGCGTTTTTCAATGCTCGTATATTTTACCAGTTGATCATTATATCACAAGCAAATATTTCCAGTAGGTAAATAGCAAATATTTAAATAGGTTGACCATTATAGGTACCAGAACCTTCCACTAATTCTACCAGACATTCATTAAGTCAAATTGATTTTAACTAATATCAAAAGCTAATATCAACCATTCGGTTGCCTTATTTATAACTAGGTCTTATAGGCCGTTTCTCACATAGAATCACAGACATAAAATTCGCGCTCGCGCTTGACAGACAGCAACAGACTTCTGACTCCATTGGTAGACTTTTACCTAGCCGCAATAAGTTTAAAAAATGCCCCGGGGGGTCGATGGTACTGACCTTGAAATGCTGTTTTGTTTTCATAAGTGGGTACAGTTAGACCAAGCTAAGTTGGCAGCGATTTTTATAGCCCAGACGGTGCAAGTGTTATTTAAACGTCATAATTTCATAGAAGTTTGACGTTTATAATATACATGTACATGTGCGGGAGGTGGCGAGGCGGAGGATTGGTCTAAAATGTCTAAATGTAATTAATTATATATTTTTACAATTTTTTTTCCCTCTAATCCGCCTCCCACATTCGGGGCATTTATTTTTTGCCCTGATACATTTCTTACAAAACATATGTCCACAAAATGTGGTTACAATACTCTGGACTCGGTCTAGTGAAAAATCCAAGTGCAACTAGTTTTATTACCCGCGCTAGATTAGATTGACGCGCTAATCTTGTACCTCGGCAGAGGGGAAATAGTGCGAATGCCGCCTCCCTTCCGTGTTGCTCGAAGCTCGTATACCCTAATTTTGGTTTCCCTATTATCGAATGGCCGATTTTGTTTTGTCCTAATATGTTTTTCCCTAATGGCTCTTTCCATATTGAGTATTTATCCTAATGTTACGTAGCATAATTCTTGTTTTGCCTAATTATTGTTAGGCCTAAAAATTATATATCCTATAACCATCATATATGTTACCTAATTTTACTTAGCCTATCGTTGCTTGACCTAACACTCGTATGCCCAAATTTGGATTCCCTATTATGGAATGGCCGGAATTTTTGTTCTAACCTAACCTAACACTTTTATGGCAGCAGTTCGTTTTTGCGAGGATCACAGTTCTAACCTAACCTAACCCACTTTTGTGGCAACAGTTCGTTTTTGCAGGGATCGCAGTTCTAACCTAACCTAACCCACTTTTGTGGCAGCAGTTCGTTTTTGCAAGGATCGTAGTAGTTCTAACCGAACCTAGTTTTAACAGCAGTTCGTTTTTAGGGTTCCGTACCCAAAGGGTAAAACGGGACCCTATTACTAAGACTTCGCTGTCCGTCCGTCCGTCCGTCTGTCCGTCCGTCCGTCCGTCCGTCCGTCCGTCTGTCTGTCACCAGGCTGTATCTCACGAACCGTGATAGCTAGACAGTTGAAATTTTCACAGATGATGTATTTCTGTTGCCGCTATAACAACAAATACTAAAAACAGAATAAAATAAAGATTTAAATGGGGCTCCCATACAACAAACGTGATTTTTGACCAAAGTTAAGCAACGTCGGGAGTGGTCAGTACTTGGATGGGTGACCGTTTTTTTTTTGCTTTTTTTTTTTCGTTTTTTTTTTGCATTATGATACGGAACCCTTCGTGCGCGAGTCCGACTCGCACTTGCCCGGTTTTACAATGGTCGCAGTTCTAACCTAACCTAACCCACTTTTGAGGCAGCAGTTCGTTTTTGCGAGGGTCACAGTTCTAACCTAACCTAACCCCCTTTTGTGGCAACAGTTCGTTACCATTCATTATGGAAAGTAATTGTAATAATAATTGATCAATAGGAAAACCCTTAAAAGCAATGAAAAAATTTTTTGGATTATATTTGTACATAAAAAGTAAATGTTATTTGGAAAACTTGTCAGTTAAAATGGATTTTTACTTTTTTTTCGTAAAACTTAGTTTTTGCAAAGTGTTACTTGTCACTTTTTGACATCTATCAATAAGGATATTTAGACTACGTACCATAGTAGCAACATCGCCATCATAAAGGCATTTTGCACTATGTAACAATAAAAACTTGTTTTTATTTTAATTGGGTTTAACTCTGAAACTAGCCGAATTTGAAAAAAGTTTATAGGACATTTTTGTCTCTAAATATGATCAGGAATACGCTGTTAAAATTATTCGGTTTCCTCGTGTTACACCGTGTATAATAAATGAGTTTCGAATCCTAAGTAAAAACTATGTTATTTCGAATTTAAACACGCTAATACATGAATGCATCATATAAAAAAAATGAATATGACCTTTTGTATTAAGAATTTATTAAGGATTATTTCTTTCATTGATACTTTTTTCCTATAATGTATACTTTCCTCAAAAAATGTAAAAAACTGTGAACCGGGACATATTTCATGCAAAAAGGGGGGGTTGCGTCAGGGGGAGGGGAAGGGACGCTAGTGTGCGTAAAGCACCATACCCTAAGGTATCATACTACATTCATAAAAGGCTGGCTATAATTAGTTTGTCTTCCCCATACATTAGAACACAATTTAACCGAATCAGGAGGGGCCAAACGACCGAACGAGACGCACTTATGGAACTCTCAGTAGGAGTAGCAGAGAAAGCGGTATTATTGCTTGTCCTTGTCCCACCATAAATTTAGTATGGATTATGGTGGGCAACAAATGAATTCGACCAATCACAGTGTCGCATTTGCGTATGTTTTGTCCCTCACAGAGGCACGCGTATACCACTTCTATACGATCCTACCTTCTATGCCTATTGCGCAAGGTTTTCGGGAGAGGGGTAAGCTCTTAAAGGCGACTCCGGTTATTAAATGCTCTCAGTCTTACAAACTATATAAACAAAACAGCGCCATCTGTCGGCTGCTAGACGTTCTTGGCGAGCTCATGCGACTTGGCGATGACGTCCTCAATGGTGCCGACCATGTAGAACGCCGCCTCTGGGATGTGGTCGAGCTCTCCCTTCAGGATCTGTGATACAATAAATTAAAATATTCTGGGACAATCTTACTAAAATCGACCTTAGCCCCACAGTAATAAGGGTGTGGGTATTAGACAACGATATTAATGTTTAGGTCAAAGTGAAAAAAATTGACTCTACCACAAAATATTTAAACGCCAACCGTTTAAAATTTTTGTGGTTGTGATTTCGGGGTTGACGTCATAATAAAAGTTGCTCACTATGACCTAAACATTAACGGGTTTTAGTTAAAACTGCCTATGAGTCTGAATGTACATTAAAATGTACATATTCGTTGCAATCTAATTTGAACCTTTCATGAAACAGATAAAGTAGCTTTTCTATTGATTCATAGTGTTTTAAAACAAACTAAATTCGTTCCAATTTACTTATAGAACAAGGTTCAAATTAAAAATTGGTAAACCGTTTTATGGTGGGTCATACGAGGTTAAAGCAGCTATATTCTGTATCTTTAGGTATTTAAATAAAAGTAAACAAATTCTATCCTCAAATGGTTCCATTAGCCAGTTGAGGGTAGATGAAAACATTACATGATCAAATAAAGTAGGTTAAAGTCAAGTCGTCCAGTGACTGATCCAGGCGATTTTGTATTTGGTTTGGTTTACTTTTATTTAAATACCAAAAGATACAGACTATAGATATAGATGTAGAACTCAGATTTGTTAAACTTACGCTCTGAAATCCTTTGATCGTTTCCTCTAACTTCACCAGCTTGCCAATATGCCCCGTAAATACCTCGGCCACCTGTTAAATAATAATTAAATTACGATATTGGGATAAATTCTTACGTACAGGATATACCCAAACGGAGTAGCCATTAACAGGCGTTTCCGTCTGTCGAAATTAGGCGGCCAATGGTCATACACATTGTATGGGCTGACGTTTATCTGACATGGCTATTTTTACGTTACGTATACATTTGACGTGCCCCTCCCCCGCAAAGATCGGCAGACTGTTTTGTACAGAAAATTACAGACAAGGCGTCTCCGTTTGGTTATATCCTCTAAGGTAAAAATAGACATAAGGAGAGTAGGTATTCCTTTCGAAATCGGTTTAGATTGAGACATTAAGTTATGAATCTGTATAACTTTTGGGTTCTGTCTGACTGATCGTGATCGTCTGGGTATGTGCAGGATAGCGATGCTGTCCTGGTTTGTAAACTGTAGTCCTACTCTTACATACAATTAGACAGACTTGGAAGTGCTAGAGGCACAGAATGAGTAATAGTACTGCCATACAACAAAGAAACTTCCTTGATGTTGTACCTAATGTATGTTTTTTACGCCAAATAAATATTTTCTATTTCTATAAAACCGAAGTTTGGCAGCGGTTCAGGGAAGATTTATGCTGTCCCTTTCCAACTATCCGTTTCGGCTGTTTGGGGTTGTCAAAATTCAATTCATTATCTTATCTGTGATTGTTTGTACACGCAACGGAACGTCAAGTTTTGCCAACCCTAATATTGCTCGGAGCAATGCTGAGCCGAACGGAGCCGAGAACGCCCGAACGCTCTAGTTTCCTACCCATGCTAGAGGTCTAGCCGCCTTCTCTCTCTCTCTATCTCACACACACACAGACACACACACAGCGACTTATAGGCCCCGTGCATGAAATATAGGGGGCAGCATAAGAGCCGACAGATTTTTGGCGCGAGGCGTAATGTGTCGTTTATGCTTCCGATGTAGCCCACAAGATGGCAGAACCTACTATGCACAAGGAAATGTACCGACGAGAACGGTAGATGGTAGCACTTGCTTTGGCAATGTACATGTGCACATATGCTTCCGATTCAGGTCACACGATGGCAGACCCTCCAACGCACAGGGTCCCTATAGGATTTATACGTCCGTCCACAACTGGCGAATGCGCTGCAAAATCACCATCTAGCTAGGCTAACTCTGCACTGTTTTTGATAGCACAGAGTGTGCAAGTGTTATTTTAAACGTCATAATTTCATAGAAGTTTGACGTTTGAAGGTTCCAGCCTATGTGCGTGAATCGCGGCGCGACGTCGCGGAGCGAACATATCGCGACGTTGACGTGACTCCACACTCGCAAACTTTCACACGGCGATTTCGCAGTTTGTTTTGCGGCAACATGGCGGAAAAGAAAAGCTAGTCCTGTGTAGTGAATATGGACCTGGAAGGGCTGGGACAGGAACCGCTGGATCTTGCGCGCGCGCGCCACAGTGAGCTTGTCGTCTTCCGACAGCTCGTCCATGCCCAGGATGGCGATGATGTCCTGCAGAGACTTGTAATCCTGTGAATAAGAGTCAGAATCTTAGAAGAATGGCTGTGATTACGATAGCTATCTGCCGTGCCGAGTAATCAGTGGCGGATTTGCCCTAAGGCCCAGTAGGCCAGGGCCTAGATAGAGCGGCAAGATATTAGGGGCGACAGCAAGACGGCAGTCTATAGATGGGTGCTGAGAAAGGGGCGGCTAGTAGTTACAAGGTCTGGGGCCTAGGGCGGCCAAGACTGCAAATCCGCCACTATCGAGTAAGTATAACAAACACAGCGGGCACAGCCGTACCTCTTATTATTGAAGACATTCAGGGCTTTTCGACTCCCCTTTACAATATGGATAAATAAGGTTGGCTGTGCTTGCTGGGATTAACTATTTAGCAGCTTTGCCTGTTTTTCAGTACAGAGGAAGAATTGAGTCAAATGAAACTATAAAGAGCAGAGATTATAACATCACCATTCTCCAAGACAGATGGACGCTACAGAAGTTTTTAAGAACAGCTTAGGGCTGTAAAATTTTTACGTGGTTCTACAAAACTCTTATAAAATGAGAATTCGTACAGCCGATAAAATCTGATGTTCATTCATTGCACGATAATGGCAATACCGATATCAAAAGTCTATGCTAGATTAGAATTTCAGGATTGGATTTCTGAGATCTCGGCCTGTAAGGTCTAGAATATCTCAGACCTGTAATATCTTCTGCACGCCGCGCGCTACTCCGTAATGCTCGGCGCCGATGATGTTGGGGTCCATGACGCGGGAGGTGGAGTCGAGCGGGTCCACGGCGGGGTACACGCCGAGCTCGGCGATGGCGCGCGACAGCACCGTGGTGGCGTCGAGATGGTCGAACGTGGTCGCTGGCGCAGCGCTGGGCCATCGTGTAGAGCTATATTAAATACCTGTAATATCTTCTGCACGCCGCGCGCTACTCCGTAATGCTCGGCGCCGATGATGTTGGGGTCCATGACGCGGGAGGTGGAGTCGAGCGGGTCCACGGCGGGGTACACGCCGAGCTCGGCGATGGCGCGCGACAGCACCGTGGTGGCGTCGAGATGGTCGAACGTGGTCGCTGGCGCAGCGCTGGGCCATCGTGTAGAGCTATATTAAATACCTGTAATATCTTCTGCACGCCGCGCGCTACTCCGTAATGCTCGGCGCCGATGATGTTGGGGTCCATGACGCGGGAGGTGGAGTCGAGCGGGTCCACGGCGGGGTACACGCCGAGCTCAGCGATGGCGCGCGACAGCACCGTGGTGGCGTCGAGATGGTCGAACGTGGTCGCTGGCGCAGCGCTGGGCCATCGTGTAGAGCTATATTAAATACCTGTAATATCTTCTGCACGCCGCGCGCTACTCCGTAATGCTCGGCGCCGATGATGTTGGGGTCCATGACGCGGGAGGTGGAGTCTAGCGGGTCCACGGCGGGGTATACGCCGAGCTCGGCGATGGCGCGGGACAGCACGGTGGTGGCGTCGAGATGGGCGAAGGTGGTTGCTGGCGCGGGGTCCGTCAGGTCGTCCGCTGGCACGTATACGGCCTGGAATTTATGTTTTATTTTTTTATATTTCAATCCGGAGGTCGCGGGGTCAAATCCTGGCGCGTACTTTTTCGGAACTTATGTACGAAATATCATTCGGTGAAGGAAAACATCGCGAGGAAACCTGCATACATCTGCCAAGAAATTCAAAGGTGTATGTGAAGTCGCCAATCCGCATTGGGCTAGCGTGGCGACTAGCCCAAGCCCTCTAGCGCACGAGAGGAGGCCTGTGCCCAGCAGTGGGACGTATATAGGCTGAAATTATTATTATTATTTTATTTTATTTTTATATTAATTAAAATAGGTACTCAAGCCATGCCAAGCTGTGGCGGTAGACAACCAGCTTATGAAATAAAAATGTAGAATTTTCAAATCAGGTCCACCATCTGGGTGCCATGAATTGAAATTATAATATTCCTTGTGAATTGTGACTCAAATAGGTACCTTTGTCCCATGCATCAAGACGGTTTGTTTACAGGTGGCCTACCGCGAAACGTGAAAATCGAAATTTTCGTTTATCTGCTTCTCTATCGATCGAATATGCAAGAGTGATAGAGAGGCAGAAACCGAACTTTAGATTTTTGTGTTTCGAGGTAGGTCCTGTGACTGTGCTACAGGCTAGTGACGCCCTCTACGCAGAGTTTTGCGTAATATTCCCTATTGTAAGGCAGCTAAAATAAACAGATACCTATCCAGAAATCGATAAGTCCATACCTGCACGCTGGTGATAGAACCCGCCTTAGTTGTGGTGATACGCTCTTGCATGGTGCCCATGTCGGTGGCTAGAGTCGGCTGGTAGCCCACCGCAGACGGAATACGGCCCAGAAGCGCCGACACCTGACAATCAATAATATTTTCACCACACCAGCTCGGAAAGGCTTACTTTGCACTTCAAAAACTGATAGCAAAGTTGCATTTTATTCATATGTGAGGCAAAGTACCTATTTTGCAAATTTTGAGTTGCTTTCTTATGTTTGCTGGTAGAATTGACTTTTAAATGATGATTTTGGATGATAAATATTGAATAACATTCATTTGGATTTGATTTGGTTTGATTTTGTTTGATATTTTACATTTAATATTTGCTTCGGGTTGGTGTGGTGAAAAATATTGTGTTTCACTCGGGGGCAAATTTTGTTTAACCCTCGTGCTTTGACACCCTCGCAACGGTCATGAAACCATTTTTCGAACCACGGTTCAATTTTGGAATCTTTCGCTTGCTCGGGTATAAATATTAGCACGAGCGGTTAAACAACAACTTTGCCCCCTTGTAAAACAAAAACTATTACAGTACAATAGTTATCAGCGGATAACAAGCGCTGGTGGCCTAGCGGTAAGAGCGTGCGACTTTCAATCCGGAGGTCGCGGGTTCGAACATTCGAACCCCGGCTCGTACCAATGAGTTTTTCAGAACTTATGTACGAAATATCATTTGATATTTGCCAGTCGTTTTTCGGTGAAGGAAAACATCGTGAGGAAACCGGACTAATCCCAATAAGGCCTAGTTTCCCCTCGGGGTTGGAAGATCAGATGGCAGTCGCTTTCGTAAAAACTAGTGCCTACGTCAAATCATGGGATTAGTTGTCAAGCGGACCCCAGGCTCTCATGAGCCGTGGCAAAATGTCGGGATAACGCGAGGAAGAAGAGTTATCAGCGGATAAGACCTTCAGTGGATTCTCACGAATTGCCTTATTTAAGAGTTAACACAATATATCTTATACGGCAGATCTCAAAGAGACCACATGATCGTCGGACGTATTTGTTTTCATTCGTACAGTCGTCATCAGATTTATCGGAGCGGCCAAGAAGCTCACAAATATCTGAACACGCCTCTATTGTCAAGGCGTTAGAGCGCGTGTTCAGATATTTTTGAGCACCTCGGCCGCTCCCATATATCTGATGGCGACTGTACTTAGTAGAATGGACATTAGTTACCGATGTGTGCTCATCACTAATCTTTTAAGTGCTACCTAAATGCCACGTGTTACCGATGTGTAGTAATGATTGTCCGATTATCATTAGATTTAGGTAGCACTTAAAAGATTAGTGATGAGCACACATCGGTAACTCGTGGCACTTGACAGTTTCTAACAGACTAGTGATGTGACAATATTCTTCCTATACGAGTCGAGAAAAAGAAACCACTAAAAAAAGGAATTAATTAAACTAATATTGTAAGTGCTACCTAAATGCCACGAGTTACCGATGTGTAAATTCATTACATAATTACGTCCATACATTCCATGACTCTTCTCTTTCCGAAAAGTCTAAGGGCTCATTTAGACGATGCGAGTTTCATTACATTGCGGTTTTTGATCGGTCGGTTGAATTGGACGTAACGTAACCAACAGTCCGCAATGTAACTAAAATTGCATGCGAGTTCGCGCGCCGTCTAAATCAGCCCTAAAGGGGCCCACTGATTAACAGTCCGCCGGACGGAATCGGCCTATCAGTTAGAACAAAAAGTTGACAGTTCCAAACAACTGACAGGCAGATACCATCCGGCGGACTGTTAATCAGTGGGCCCCTTATCAGTGTGGGCGAATGGTACCTCGGAGCCGGCCTGAGTGAAACGGAAGATGTTGTCTATGAACAGCAGCACGTCCTGTCCCTCTTTGTCGCGGAAGTGCTCCGCGAGCGTCAGTCCGGTGAGGGCGACACCAGCGCCACCTGTCGACCTAGTCAACACACGGGACACGTTACAACCGTACCTCGGAGCCGGCCTGAGTGAAACGGAAGATGTTGTCTATGAAGAGCAGCACGTCCTGTCCCTCTTTGTCGCGGAAGTGCTCGGCGAGCGTGAGCCCGGTGAGGGCGACACCAGCGCCACCTGTCGACCTAGTCAACACACGGACACGTTACAACCGTACCTCGGAGCCGGCCTGAGTGAAACGGAAGATGTTGCCTATAAACAGCAGCACGTCTTGTCCCTCTTTGTCGCGGAAGTGCTCGGCGAGCGTCAGCCCGGTGAGGGCGACACCAGCGCCACCTGTCGACCTAGTCAACACACGAACACGTCACAACCGTACCTCGGAGCCGGCCTGAGTGAAACGGAAGATGTTGTCAATGAATAGCAGCACGTCCTGTCCCTCCTTGTCGCGGAAGTGCTCCGCGAGCGTCAGCCCGGTGAGGGCGCCGCGACACCAGCGCCACCTGTCGACCTAGTCAACACACGGACACGTCACAACCGTACCTCGGAGCCGGCCTGAGTGAAACGGAAGATGTTGTCAATGAATAGCAGCACGTCCTGTCCCTCCTTGTCGCGGAAGCGCTCGGCGAGCGTGAGCCCGGTGAGGGCGACACCAGCGCCACCTGTCGCCCGAGTCTACACACGGACACGTCACAACCGTACCTCGGAGCCGGCCTGAGTGAAACGGAAGATCTTGTCTATGAACAGCAGCACGTCCTGTCCCTCTTTGTCGCGGAAGTGCTCGGCGAGCGTGAGCCCGGTGAGGGCGACACCAGCGCCACCTGTCGACCTAGTCAACACACGGGACACGTCACAACCATACCTCGGAGCCGGCCTGAGTGAAACGGAAGATGTTGTCTATGAAGAGCAGCACGTCCTGTCCCTCTTTGTCGCGGAAGTGCTCGGCGAGCGTGAGCCCGGTGAGCGCGACGCGTGCGCGGGCGCCGGGCGGCTCGTTCATCTGGCCGTACACCAGCGCCACCTGTCGACCACATACTGTAACATCTGTGGTAATTGGGGTCCCTTTGTTTCCAATAAAGTTTTAAATCAATGTATTGTTTGTCATACTATCGTTAGTCATAAAACCGAAACCGTTAGCTTTTCAGGACTTTCGTAAGGTTATTCCATAGATAGGTTAGGTTAGGTTAGGTTTGTTTTATGGCAATCCTGAAAAGTTACGCGTTTCTGAGAAAAACCAATTATGACTAACGAAAATTCGGACAAACAATACATTATGACTTAAAACTATTTGGGAAACAATAGAGACCCGTGGTAATTGTATCCGAACTAAATGTATGAATTCAGCATAGAACGTTGTAGAACTCATCTTTAAAAAAAAGTGTAAGGTCAAATAGGCGGCCCGCCCTCTTTAAAATAGTAGAAATAAAATAAAATGGAACTAAAAAAAATCCATACAAAATTTTGCCATGTTTAAGCATTTTACGTCAAAAATATGACATTTACGTAGAAAGTAGGGCCCTCAATCATTTTCTACAATAAGTACCTCGCTGTAATATCTAAACCCTTTTCCAGGCATAGTACGATTTATCGACCACATACGCGCCACTTGAATTTCAACTTTAGCATTCCGATTTAAGATTCAAAATAGATTGCACTTCCGGAAAATTTTAGTTGTCTTCAAATGAATCATCAAAGCTGGATTAATTGGTACCATTGACCGGGGTGACTTTCAAATGCAGGGGCGACTTTAAAATTCTAGTTTTTAAGCCATAATATATATTTATGCGAGATTTTTTACAGTAGGTGAATATGAATAAATAGTAATCTAACTAGTTACAGGAACATTTTCAGTAAATAATGAATAATGGTAATTCTATGGCCGTTTTAAAATCTATCAAAGTAACCCCAAATTTTACAAAGTCACCCCGGTCTACGGTATATATTTGGATTTTTCGGGAAAACCTTGTAGATTGGTGCGGCCTGGAAAATGGAGTGAGCAGTCTATGTATATGGCGCAGTCAGTAGGAACTCCAGATGTCAAATTGTTTGTAGAAACTGAAACAGACATCACACCTTACGATGTTTTATATTGTATGTGTTACACTTGTTATACCTTCGACGTCTTGTAGTCTTCCTTGATGACCCCGCCCACTTTCATCTCGTTGTAGAGGTCGTTGCCCTCTCGGGTGCGCTCCCCCACACCGGCGAACACCTGCCGACACGTGACAATCAATAAACACCGCTGCGACCATAGAAGTAGGATCCTAAAGGCCTCTGTATATATTGGGCCAGCGTGGGCCAGTCTAAGGGACGCATTTATGCGTTAGACGGAGCAACTGATATTGCTATCTCATTCTACCGCATGGTTGCGTCCCTTAGACTGGCCAGCGTTGGCCCAATATGTACAGGGACCTTAAAAAAGTGCTATACGCGTGCCTCCGTGAGGGACAAAACGTACGCAATGCGACACTGATTGGTCGAATTTATTTGTTGCCCACCATAATACATACTAAATTTACGGTCGGAATAAAAAAATTTGAGACTGTGACACAGAATAAATAATAGTACTACAAAAGATTCTCTCTCTAACAAAACGCGTCTGTTACTGTTATGGCAGATATGACCGCTAGGTGGCGCAAGCGCCACGCGTGGCCTATGGCTAGCCACCAAAATTGGTGTGGGACGGATGTACAATGTAGCTACCGTGTTGCGACGCAACGAAATCGCGGAGTGAGCCACGCCTGACCGTGACAAGGAGAAACAGTAATAGCGCTTTCGCTGCTACTCCTACAAGATACATAAGACTATCCCGTTCGGTCATCTCCCCCCATCCCTCATGCCTGATCCAGTTAAGTATATACAGGCGTGGCTCACGCCGCGATTTCGTCGCTTTGCAACAGGTAGCTAAAAGTACATCCGTTCCACACCAATTTTGGTGGCTAGCCATAATTAAGCCGCGCGTGGCGCTATCGCCACCTAGCGGCCATATCTGTGCTGATCGTAACAGACGCGTTTTGTTAGAGAGTGAGTCTTCTGTACCTTAATACTATTATTTATTCTGTGGTATATACTAGATTAATGGCTGCGACGCACACAACGCACGTAATGACAGTAGCCGGCCATTTAGTAACGTGTCATCAATGTCATCTTGTTGAAAACATCAACTTAAAATATATACAGATGTAGTGCATAATAGGGAATATTAGGCAAAGCTATGCGTAGGTGGCACCTTTGTGGGACATACAGTAAACAAACCACATTGCCACATCACACGTCACGTCAATCACATGGAAATTTTGTTATCTAATCTCTCTATCACTCTTGCATATTCGAGCGATAAAGAGGCAGATAACTAAATTTCGATTTTCGCGTTTACCGGTAGGCCTTTGTTAACAACCCGCCTTGGTGCATCAATGTCATATTTTATTGTCTGTGAAAACTTGTCAAAAAACAGTTTAAGGCACAGTATGTATAAGTTAGTCTATGAATTTACTAGAGTCGGTAGTGCTGCACTCTGGCGGCAGAACATTGCAGTAATATCCCCTATTGTTTTTCGTCGTATTTTATCGGAAAGATTTGCTCACAGAGAAGCCACCATGCGCCTTGGCCACGTTGTTGATAAGTTCCATGATGAGCACCGTCTTGCCGACACCGGCGCCGCCGAACAGACCGATTTTTCCACCTGTGATAGGTTCAAGAAATCATCATCATCATCATATCAGCCAGAGGACGTCCACTGCTGGACATAGGCCCCCCCCAAAAAGTGCCACAATGACCGGTCTTGCGCCACCCGCATCCAGCGGACTCCCGCGACCTTTACCAGGTCGTCAGTCCACCTTGTGGGGGTTCAGGTACAAGAAGTAGCCTACAATTATTGCGCGAATCGTTACGACGTTTCGTTAATATTCATAAATCACGAATAAGTAATTCCCAGTCTCTTAGAAATACTACAACAGCAGAAATCAATAGAGTACTCAAATGCCCTAGTGTTTAAACTGCTCTGCAATATTGACACTTGACAGTACTATACCCAGTTTGTGAGCATAAGCGAATCTAAGTTGAAGTAAATGTTAAAGCTATTTTAGGTCATAAGCGTTTAGGAATTGGTTGCATAATCCTTTGAAGAAAGAAGCGGTAAGAAGGAGCGCTGGTAGCCTAGCGGTAAGAGCGCGCGACTTTCAATCTGGAGGTCGCGGGTTCGAACCCTGGCTCGCACCAATGAGTTTTTAGGAATTTATGTACGAAATATCATTTGATATTTACCAGTCGCTTTTCGGTGAAGGAAAACATCGCGAGTAAACCGGTCTAATCCCAATAAGGCCTAGTTTACCCTCTGGGTTGGAAGGTCAGATGGCATACGCTATCGTAAAAACTAGTGCCTACGCCAATTGGATTAGTTGGGATTAGTTGTCAAGCGGGCCCCGGGCTCCCATGCGCCGTGGCAAAATGCCGGAACAACGCGAGGAAGATGATGATGAATCCTTTGAAGAAAACAAGTAGACTTTTGGATTAAACGTCTCACAAAGTCTTAAGCGTTCCCCACACTCAGCCCATCATCACGCCGGAAAGGTTCGCACAATGAGCAAGTCACACACAGGTGCCACAGTGTAAAGGTAACAGTGGACCGACACCTTTGATATTTGCGTAAACGCCGACATGCACAGATCACAGTAGGGTTGTCACAAACTTTTAAAGAAATGCCCAAGACATACACTTGACTTACTATAAAATGGCGATGTATCCAGCTCGGGTGCACGCGACCCACCCCTCGCCCCTCGAACCACTGAGAAAGTGCTGACACGAGAAGAGCATTCAGGAGGGCCAAGACCCGTATATATAATGATCATGATCAGAGGGCGCAGCCTGGTTCCATTTTTATCGCCTGTCACTTTCCCACTTACACACTTGTCAGAACGTGACAGGCATGGTGACCAGCGATAAAAATGCGACATGATGCGCAGGATCACCTTTGACGTAAGGCGCCAGTAGATCGACGACCCTAATGTGGCGAGGATTTCCTGTTCAACTGACATCTCCACGAAGGGCGGGGCGACCGGGGCGTCCGCGTGTAATGGGCGCTAACACATCAGTCTCTATGATGGTGATTACCTTGACGTATGGCGCCAGTAGGTCGACGACCTTAATGCCGGTGGCGAGGATCTCCTGTTCAACTGACATCTCCACGAAGGGCGGGGCGACCGGGGCGTCCGCGTGTAATGGGCGCGAACACATCAGTCTCTATGATGATGATTACCTTTGACGTAAGGCGCCAGTAGATCGACGACCTTAATGCCGGTGGCGAGGATCTCCTGTTCAACTGACATCTCCACGAAGGGCGGGGCGTCCGCGTGAATGGGCGCGAACTCGTCCGTATCTATGGGACCTCGCTCATCTGTAACAATACGGTATTCACTCGAGGTCTGTAAAAGTATTGTTATTTCCAGAGTTCGGACAATTTATCGCAAAAATAAATATTGTATGGAATAATGGAACATGATTACATATCTTTTAACAATTTTGAACTGCAGTTTATGAGTATAATCTGGAAATTTTATAAAGATACTGTGTACATAATATCAGTTTAATAAATCTTGTCCTATTTTGAGATATAAATGATTTTTGATGGATTTGTCCGATCACTGGTTATTTCATGGAACAGACACGTCTGATATTGTGAGGTGGGACGTAAATACAAACAACTGCTTGCTATGATATCAGTATAATGCGCGTCAAATGATACATGTGCAGCCTTATATACTCTAACACTGTATATGTGAGGGTAAGGCACACACTACACCTTCCCTCCTGGAGAAAAAAAATAGATTACTGTACTTAAAACAGAAAAACGATACTCTATTTTTTTTTATAAAAAATAATTTTATATAAGAAAAGAAAGCAAACAAAAAGGTAATAAAATAGGTAATACACATTTTAAAAATAAAATACTTAACCTCATTAAGAAAAACACATTAAATTCGTTAGGTTTAAAAGATGCATTAAGTACTTAGCTATTAATAATTTCAACACATTTCTTTGAAATACATTTTGGTACATTTTTCAATTTATAATATAAAAAAATTAAGATATTGACCCTGGAATGTAGATATTGACCTCGAGTTAAAAAATAAATTCTGCATGTACGGGATACATTTTAGGTATATAACTATGCATCTTTCAAAAATTATAATTATTTCTAACTAAGAAACTTACTACCTAAAATACATTTAAAAACGAACCAATAGGCTCGAGTCATCTCGAATTTAGTTTTAACATTAAAAGAAAAACACACAAAAGTTAAAGTTACTTAATAGGTAGGTAAATACTAAATAGACAATTAACAATAATTTTAATGTTTACAGAATATAGGTACATATCCAAAATTCCAATCCCTGTATATTTATCTATACAGTTATCGTTTACTTGTTAAATGCGTCCGTCTACATTAATGTTTCATCGTTCGGTAGGTACCTACGTACATCCTTAGTTGTTCTTCGTCATAATTAAAAAATTAGTCAATACTCGAGTTTATTATATGATATATCCGTATATACGTATGACTTGCAAGTCTATCCATTTTTTTTTATATATTTATTTAAGACGTCACTTTACTACTTACAGTATTTTTTTTATAAACACTTGAAGTGGGCATTTTATATGCATCACTTTTGGCAAGGGTACACAACGCTTTTATTCACGTGGTCGGCCGACCTTAATATACATTTAGTTATTTGCTCAGGATACAAGGATATCTTATTTTTGCGCGCGCACACATACATAATATATTTATATTCACATTCAGGCAGTTCTTTTAACACATCCTTACATTATAACCTTCCATGTGTCCAAGGAGTCTCCACAATTGATACTCGACCGAATCATGGTCAGACATCCAAGGATTCCGTGCCTGCCTTGTATCCTGGCGTACCCTTGCTATACCGTATCGCTCAAGGCCGCCTCTCGGGCCACCGAAGATGCGATAGGCATTTTTATTTGTCAATTATTTACTTTCATTTTTTTTCACTCAACAACAAACAAAAAATAACAACACTCAAATGCAATCACTTAACTCACATCAATGAAAACGTCAACAAATAAGAATTTCAGCAACTCTTAGTTGATCAGGCTAATCGTCCTTTGAAAAACTTATCCGTTTCAGTTTTCCCAACCACTTTACTAACGTACTTTCTCAACAACAAACTATTTTCTTTTCAATTAAACAATCCAAGACCAAGCTATCCATTATTTCACATTCAACACCTTTCTGAAACTTCCATAAACATTCAATTACTTATACCTATACATTATTAAAACTTGCGATCCTTGAAAACCATCGTTAATCTTTACAGTATCATGCCCATATCTATAAAAACTGGTCTACACAAACTCTACGATTTCGCTATTTAACTATTAACTCATTCTTCATAAGTAGCTATGTAATTGGTGTATAGTTCTTGTATTATTAACTAATCTAGTCACTCCTTGAATAATATGTCACATCCACGTTATTATAAATAATAACACATGTATAAGTCTGGTACACAAAACCTTTTTTAAAAATCTTAAATACGATCAAAAACATTTGTATACTAAAATACCAAATCTATGTAATGGTTAAAAATCGGTGTGGTCTCTGCTAGCAATTAATAAGTATCATTATGACAAAATTGATAAAACTTAAATAATCTAAAACTGTGCACAATGATTCATTTTAAGACACCTGTGACTGAAATTTGAGATGTAATAACATACCCTCTGCAATCTGCATACCAAACCGTTTACGGGAACGCTTTCGCAACGCCGCGCTATATTTGTATTTTACACCTAATACTCGTATACTGATTTACAACGAATGATAGTATATATCTTTTAGTCTTTTAGGCACGTTATAAATAACACGATAATATAAATAAAAAAATAAAAAAAAACATGTACATATGGCTGGCAAAACACTGTGTTTAAATGTATATAAAATTAGATCACAAAAAAAAAACTATTTATAAAAGTGAGAAATATAAATGTTTATTTTCAACTAACCGTCCTTTTAACCATATTAAAGTTCTATAACTTTAAGCGGATATAACGATACCCTTAATATTAATTACTTATTATATTGGCTATAAATTTTTAAATTAAAATTGACACTCAATAAAGTACCTACACTAGTTAATTTTTCAAGTATCACAATTAAAACAATTATTTAGTTCAAAAGTTTACCTACAAAGAAATAAAATTCTAAAAATATTATATACCTACGTACCAACAATCATTTATTATAATTTTCTTATAATCGTAACCTAGCCAATTATTTCACGTCAAGCACCTCTCTGTTTGCGCTGTTGCCGCCGTACTCGTATCGTACCTCCTGCCCCGGGCTCGCCGTCCTAGTCCAGGGACACCGACAACTCCCGGCTGCATACTATCCCAAATCGTTTATAATCACTGTCCATTATTTTTTCACCGTCCGTTTTTAATGTAAGTCCAGTCTTAGTTCCAATTTGTAGGTACGTAATTAAAGTCGTGAATCACGTTCTTTTATTTAAATCGTTATTATGATAATATCTAAGTATTTTAAAAGTTCACTTCTTTGAGTCACTCCACTAATGTTTTTGTAATGTTGTTCACATAGTCTATTTATAACTGTTCTAGCACTTTCTTAATTTGGTGTTGATTTAAAAAATCAATTAAAGAAGGTCACATATTAATTTTCGAACGATCTTCTCTGGCTCGACCTTCACTGGCCGGCGCGGCGCGCCGCCAGTGCAGCACAAGGCTGCACTGGCAGGGTCGCCATGTGAGGTGGGACGTAAATACAAACAACTGCTTGCTATGATATCAGTATAATGCGCGTCAAATGATACATGTGCAGCCTTATATACTCTAACACTGTATATGTGAGGGTAAGGCACACACTACAATATAGAAAAACACCCTGGCCTGGTCTTGAAGATTTTTGTGATAAACGGGGAATTAAACATACATAATTTACTCCCCCTGACAACCCGGCGACTAACGGTGCTGCGGAGCGATTTTATGAGACAAAATACATATGTAACTTCGTATAAGATGAATAAAGTCTAAGGAAAAAAATACCTCGGTAATCAAGAAAAAGTCATTCTCGGATAGATGGCGCACACACCTTTAGCCTATGCTCGGCTAGATGGCGTGACGACACCGTTTCATATTTAACAATTTTAACACATAGATATCAGTGAATTTACATAGATCAAAATGATATAAAAATAATAAAATCATTTATCCATATGTATATACATTTTTTTGATAATTTTATACGTTGTCATTTTGAGTTTTAGTCGTGTGTCGATAGATGGCAGTAAATTTGCTGTGACTACAAAATTTACTATGACAGGACCCCTCTATACTATGTATTCTCTTTGGTTGAGACCTTTAAGTCCAATATTGCTAAAATTGTGGAGAGTGGAAAACCACTCAATTATGCAATTATATTAGCATATTTTTGTCAGATTATCAGAGTACACACCTAAATTATTATGAGAGCCCAAATTAATGACACGACGACCCAGAACCGAAGATTATGGCGAAGATTGACGAGGAGAGCCGACCGCAATGAAATGGGATGTGGCTAGGCAAAGAGAGAGATCAGAGTACACGTCATACGGCTACTGGCCAAACTTATATTGGGGAGAGAAAACAGGGGTTGTTTATCACTTTTGAGACCAACTCCAGTATTTCAATATTTACTTTTAAAACAAAACGAGGTGGTAGATTCATTTGGTGGGTCTAGAAAAACCGCGGGGCGCGCGCTTGCGTTTACACTCGCGTTCGGTTTGTCATTCAGTTACAAACCTTATACCTTATCTGTGGTCGTGGTCGTGCACGCAAAAGGACGTCAAGTGGCGCCAACTCTAAAATAATTGCTCGGGGCAATGCTGAGCCGAGCGGAGCCGAGTGTGCCCGACCGAAGTGAGGAGTGTCTCCCCACCACTGATATAGGTACCTAGAGACACAATTATTATTTTATTAGTCACTCACCAATAGGTTCCCCAATGACATTAATAATTCGTCCAAGTGTAGGGGCGCCCACAGGAATGGTGATCGGGGCGCCGGTGTCAATGACCTCCTGCCCGCGGACCAGGCCCTCGGTACCGTCCATGGCGAGGGTCCGGACCGCGTTATCACCCAGGTGCTGAGACACTTCGAGGATGAGTCGCGGGGCTGGAGGTGACAAAGCAAATTGCTCGGAGCTATGCTGAGCCGAGCGGAGCCGAGTTTGCTCGAAGTGAGGAGTGTCTCCCCACTGATATAGGTACCTAGAGATATATTAGTAGTCACTCACCAATAGGTTCCCCAATAACATTAATAATTCGTCCGAGTGTAGGAGCGCCCACAGGAATGGTGATCGGGGCGCCGGTGTCAATGACCTCCTGCCCGCGGACCAGGCCCTCGGTACCGTCCATGGCGATGGTCCGGACCGCGTTATCACCCAGGTGCTGAGACACTTCGAGGATGAGTCGCGGGGCTGGAAGTGACAAAGCAAATTGAAGCTTGGCAAAAAAGAGTAGAAATTAAAAAGTGGCAACACTGTAGTGTCGTCCCTTTCAAACCAATTTATATAAGAAAACGGGACGACACTACAGTGTTGCCACTTTTTACTTCTTCTACTCTTTTTTGGCAAGGTGTACACACAACCACGGTCATATTTGAATGAGAATGGTTTCTAACAGTTTTACGATTTTTATTGTAAGTAATTTGTAATTTATTTGCTAGAATCATGGTTAATACAGATGTTACATCGAAATATTAGTCCCGCACAATTCTGCCGACTTACGACGGCGTGCAAATTTGACTATACATACTTAATGACTAACGTGCATTTACACTAGCGTTTATTTCGGGGATCTCGGAAACGGCTCTAACGATTTCGATGAAATTTGCTAAATGGGAGTTTTCGGGGGCGCAAAATCGATCTAGCTAGGTCTAGATCTCTGGGAAAACGCGCATTTGTGTGTGTGTGTGTGTGTGTGTGTGTGTGTGTGTGTGTGTGTGTGTGTGCGTGTGCGTGTGCGTGTGCGTGTGCGTGAGCGTGTGCGTGTGCGTGTGCGTGTGCGTGTGCGTGTGTGTGTGTAGTGTGAAGTGATTTGAAACGGAAGAGATTGAGCGTTGAAAGATTTTAAATTGTTAACAATATATTCTATGAAATCGTTGAAGCATTTTGTGGTAAATTCTTTTTCATCACACTCGCTCAGTAAATGTGGAATTGCACGCAGGTTTAGCGGGAGTTATAGAAAAAGCGTTCTCCCTAGGGAGTTATGAAGTTTCTAGTGCCATAGTTAACAGTTGTTTGTCTTTATACTTAATTTTTGTATCGCAAGTGTGATGAAAAACATTGTGTGTAACTCGGGGCGTAATAATATTGCAAACTCGAGTCTATCTACTCTCGTTTGCAATATTCAACTTACGCCCCATGTTGCACAATGTACTATTGTAAGTAAGGTACCTATAAGCAGAGATTGTCATTGCTCGCAATAATGTGGACATGACTCCAAATTTCATTAAATAATTAATCATTCAATTGTTTTAATCAATTTTTTACCAGAGATTTAATTTTGTTCCCTAGTCAATAAATAGCACTTAAATATATTTTTGATATAAAACAATGAGTACTTACACAAAATTTGGAAAACATTCTGATTATTTTCTTCAATAAATTTACATTATAAGAAATCTTTGTGTTATTTATTGATTAGGAATCAAAATTAAACCTCGGTAAGAAATTAATTAAATGATTCATTATTTAATCAATTTTGGAGTCATGTCCACATTATTGCGAGCAATGACGCCAATTTGTCCGATCTCTGCCTATAAAGGGCCACTGGCACCATCCCACTAACCCGGGGTTGAGCGGTTAAACCGTTAACCCAGTGTCAAATTATACAGGTAACCATGGTAACTGTAGGTTTAACGGGTTAACCCCGGCTTAGTGAAATGGTTAAAGTGGCGCTAAGAGGGGGTTCATACTAACTTCTCCCGGGTACTTCAAGAGCGTTCAGAATCAGCGGGAGACCCTTCTCGAACTGCACATCCACAACAGCGCCGATCACTGTATAGACATTTTATTTATCATAAAATTCATGAAGTACACAACAATTATCTTAACAATTCCTCGCCAAACTGCGATTATAGTTTGTTGGCGAGATAGCGCTCATTTTTACATTTTAAGAGCCTTAATTACTTTTATTTTAACAGCGTATTCCTGATCATATTTAGAGACAAAAATGTCCTATAAACTTTTTTGAAATTCGCCTAGTTTCAGACTTAATACCAATTTAAAAAAATCAAGTTTTTATTGTTACAAAGTGCAAAACGCCTTATTGATGGCGATGTTGCTACTATGGGACGTAATCTAAATATCCTTATCGATAGATGTCAAAAAGTGACAAGTAACACTTTGCAAAAACTAAGTTTTAAGAAGAAAAAAAACCTTTTTATGTACAAATACATTAAAAAAAAGGAAAAAAAAAAAACAAACAAAAAAAATTTTTTATGGCGAAATTTACTTAAACTCATATTTCATTTTTTCCTTCTTTTGACCTCAGAAACTGACGTATGGAGCTACCACTCTTTCTTTACTTATACTCTATGCGTGTACTTCTTATAAACAAACTATAAAATATGTGACACTTACCAGCTATGATCCTACCAGTAGCCCCAGCACCTGCAGCTCTCGGCGGCCCTTTGCTTGGAGCCGCTTTCTTCTCACCAGCTGCGGCCGCGGCTGCCTTTCCACCGCCCTTCTTGCTCGACCTGACTTCAGACGGCACGAGCACCGACGTCAGAGGCTCAGACCAGCTACACGTAGGCGACAAATCCCCAAATCCGGACGCCACACGGCTGAAAGGATCTGCAATAGCTAAAACAGGTTCCAGCTCAACGGGATCCTCTATTCTGCAGCTCTCGAAGGTAGACATTGATCGTTCCCACGGAGTTTTGTGAGGAGGCGTTCGAGTGAATGGGCTATCGCTAGGATTTGCCATACTAGGAGAACCAACAGGTGTCTCTGATGCTTGTTCCTCGATATCGCGTGGGAGAATCGGTCGTGTTGTAGGATACTTGTTTGCATCTTGCGGAACTGATTGATAATTCTGATCGGGAACACCCCCTGTCGCAGTGACAGCCGGGCGGTTGGAAGCCGATGTTAAAGGAACACCTTCGAAATCTTGAGCGGTTATGTTCGGATTTGTAGCGACGGGAACTGTTGGTACAGATGTTGGGTTGAAGTCAGCGTCTATCGCCGTCACGTTCATGGGGCCCATGGGGCCGAGCGTTAGATCCTCGTTGTCGTAGTTGTAGAGGGGAATTTCACGGTCTAAGTCTATACGTTCTTCTCCGGCCATGTATTCGAACTTCATTGGATTATTGTGGATCTGTGGACCCAGGACGACAATGTAGTAGTAACAACAATGTATTTTGAATCATTATCTACTTTACCGCCAAAGACAGAAACAGATGGAGGAAGATCGTAAGAGAGAAAGCGATACAAAGGGAGATCACGACCCTCTATATTGAGGAATACGACGCAAGGGGGAGGATCTACTTTACGTTTCCTTACCTACTTTAATAATAATTTAATAACTACATAGTAAGTTGTAGGACGTACGGTAAAACGTATTAATAAGTTTAAATCTTGCCTAAAACTTAATACTTATTAAGCCTATATCTTATTAAAATTTATTATAAGTTGGGTTTTTATTAATGTATGGAGTGATCACTCTAAGCTTCATTATTTTCTCTATAACTCAGACATACAGGAACCTATATTTACATCGCTATAGCTTTTAGGCTTAAATTAAATTATATCAGACACAAGCCTGGCCAGGCTTAGTCTAGGTTCTATATTCTAAAGTCTGAAGGTCTCAAACTATACTTCGTTTTTTTTAGCATTAGAAAGAAGGTAAGCGCTCTTGACATTTATTTTAATTGAAAAACGCTTTTTAAAAATCAGTAACTATTACTTGTGAAAGCAGAAGAATATAAATGATAGTATTAGATTCATAATTGTTACATATTTGCCGTGACTTATTTTTAAAACGTGTTTTTCTATAAAAAGACACATCAAGATTGTTTACCTTATTTCTAATGCTAAAAAACGAACTATAGGTTTTTAGGAAATGTAGAAGTGTAAAGAAAGAAAAACGTAGTACCTTAGAACAAAATAAAAGTATCATTGTTGCACAGTAGGTACCATCGTAAACATTGAACCCATTCACATTTTTATAAGTATTTTTATAAATGTGAATGAGTTCATATTTTGCGTCCATGTTCGCTAGTATTAGGTACAGTCACCAGCAATAATATGTTACTCTTCGAAGGCCGCAAAAATATGTGACACGCTCTTATGGCTCTATAAATAAGATGGTGTCAGATATTTTTGCGGCCTATGTTGTGTAACATATTATTGCTGGTGACTGTACCTACCATAACTCTGCGCGATTTACGCCATTTAGGGTCCTCCTAGCTAAATTAGTTGTTCAATACTTACGCTATAGAATTTTCAATTGAGCAAGAACCCTAAATGGCATAACAATCCCGTATGGTGACTGTACCATAGACAAAACTGTAGGCAAGTTCATATTAAGCGTAAGAAAAATAGACGATGGGCCTTCCTTGGCGCAGGTACCTTATGTGCATTTTGCTTCGGTGTTTAAACTCGATACAACACTTAACCATTGACATATATCTCAGGACCTTACGGGCACTAAACATAGTTCAGCGGTGTCATTCACGAATTCGAGCCAATCGTGCAGCCTAACTCAACTAGTTGCGACCAATCTCGCGCGTGATGCGAACTCATCAACCAATCGCGTTGTAGCGGTGTCACACCGCTGTACTGGCCCCATTCTTATTGCCCGTAAGGCCAGTCCTGACAATGACACTAACCGGTTGTGTCGGCGGGTGTGGTGTCAGGTCCAGAGGACGAGTCAAGCCCAGGGGCGGTGGTGGTGGCTGGTGGAGTGGACCCAGGTTATCGGCAGGCGAAACTGCGGCCGTCAAGGGCACCGCCGGAGGTGCTTTCTGAAGGAAGGGAAATATTGAATGGGAGAGATGTTACTAGTTGACTAGTTGTCTACTCCTTTGAGCGAGGGCCTCGCTACGGCGCAAACGATTGGCATCTTGGCTAGACCATGAGGAACCCATTCCCACGGGCGCTTTTACAACGCGCGTTAAAAAAGCGTTTGAATGACACAAATGGATACAGTATGTGTATTTATTCACATGACAGCGGTGGCGCTTTTTATCAAGCGTTGTTGGATTTTCGGCTGGTCGTTAAATCGATTTTAGCGTGTGGACTGATTCAAGCGCTTTATTGACGCGCGTTGAAAAAGCTCTCGTGTGAATGGGGCTCTGTTCATCGATGCGTACAACCATAGATAAAACAAAGTTTTGTGCGGAAAAACTACATAGAGTACATATAGAGTAGCGAAATTATCAGTTCTGCTACTTGACAATAGATGTTGCGACGACCTTAAAGTCTAATGCTCAACAATTTTCAGCTAATATTATAAGCGGATTAACCGGAACTCTATTTTCAACTCCTTCTGCTTGTGATATTAGTTGTAAATTGTTGTTCAATACAATTTTCGCGACACTTGAGACATCTAGTATCAAGTAGCGGTACTGATGATTCTTCTACCCACTCGATGCTAGATATCCACTATGAAAATAATCGTCGTTTTGGCACCCAAACTGATGTATGGAATTTGCACTCTATGCTTACTTTACATTTAACTTTACAACATAAAGGATAAATCAATTATTTCAAGGAATTTCAAGTAAGTATAGTTTCTATTTGATTGTACTGTACAGTCAAGATATTAATATATCGGTACGGACAAAGTGCTAAAAATATATACACGACCTTATTGCCCATACATCAAGGTAGTGTGTACAGTCAACTGTAAAAATATGGGTGCACAAATCATCTCAAAAATATATCCCATAGCTCTTATGTCAGCGAATTAATAACTATGGGACATATTTTTGAATAAGTTGGCTACTCCCATATTTTTACAGTTGACTGTATATTTTGGCACTTTCTTCGTGTATACCTTGTCTATAGTCGTATCATCGAGAGCGTGGAATTGCATATGTAGTAGTATTGTTTGTTTACAGGCATTCTATATTTGAATTTTCTATTTTCTTGTACTATCAGCATACAACCACTACAATTGCAATTCCATCTTCTCGATAATTTAACTATACCTTGGCTTACCCATTTATTACTTCGCCTAAAATACGACTGACACGCCAACATAATAGGGAAGTTTCCTCTACTTAACTTTTTGGATGCCAATGACCGATATATCCGCACCGCAGGTCCAACGCCAAAGACCGATTAATCGGTCACAGACCACAGAGAAACATACACCTACGTGCATATGCATAAAGTTCAATTTCAGTTTTGACACTTCGGTGACGTGGCGTCCGAGTGACAGCTTTTGTGTTTGACACGGCGTCGAAAAGGTTAACCCTTTATAAGGCAGAGACGATTTGGAAACCACTTAGTTAATAAACATTTACGGAGAAGAACATCCTCTTTTTTATTTAACTATAATGGTATTATATAGCGAATATATCAGGCTTTCTTTCCTCATTCATACTTTTTCGGTCAGTATTTAATTTTAGTGTAATTAATTAATCTATAGTATGTGGTCAATTTATGCACTATGCCTGTCAAGGGAAGCAAGCTATCGTCATTGTTTCCGTTATACTATTAAAAATATACACGTTATTATCAATTGAAAGTAGACCTGACGGAACACAATTTACAAGCGGAAGTCTCTTTCTAATTCTTTGATAGAAATATCGTATGTAGTCAATTAAACGCCAGTCTGTACAGAGCACCTTATGTTTGTTATGTCAATGTCAATGAATAGGTGTATTGGAAACAGATCATCTGAAAACTCAAGTGCACTAACAGGCTGAGTGCATATATTGACCACATGTTTTTCTTAATAATTTCGTTTTTTTTTTGCCGTAGATGTGTTCCCCAGTGCATTACAAACATGGTAGTGTATTTAACTTTCACGTAGCATATCTGTATAACTGGGGCCTTATAAAGGGTTAAACTAATAGATAGGTAGGATAGGTTCGTTAAGTTGCTTCAGATTCCCTAAGAGCAAACTATCCAGGGCTCTAATACTTAATTCTCTTTGTCCAGGGCTTCGTCGACTCAGGGAACGAGACAATTATTTTACGTTTCCCGATAAGTATGCCTAGGAACTTCATGATCTGGCGGATATTACGATCGGCTGTTGACGTATCAACTACTTTCCCCCTGCCAGGGATTTGTGGATTATATCGGTTGATACCTGGGCACATTGCACTTTGTTTCAATCTAATTTGAATCTTTCAAAAACTACATTAACCCTTAAATGCATAGTGTTGCCAAATGTGTACAAAGCATTAGACAGCTCACAGATTAAAAAAAAGGTTTACGTTCTTGAACACACCTTTATACCAAACGTCAAGTAGTAGGGTGATGATATAAGGGTTAAAATTACGCAATATTTGTAATTTATAAAAATTACATTCGTTTTAAGACGGAAAGTCGGAAAGCTTGGAAAAATCCAGAAGTTGATAATTTTTAGTATGTGAATATGGACGGTGTTTTGGGGGTTTATAATTATTTTATATTTAAAAACTTTATCATAGGTATATCACAAATAGTGTACCTTTCTAATGGTAGTAAAACATTTCATATATCTATTACTGAAAATTACATATTTACATAAATATGATTCAGCCAATTCAACTTCTAACACTGATTTCGCAGTGAAAATCGAAGTTAAGTATATTTTTTTTTACTATTTTTCCTAGAAGCGGCAAACAATTATGTGATACATATATTAATTTCGGGCAAAAAGAAAAAATCATGCATTTAAGGGTTAAGGTATCATTACTTTTGTTTTATTGTTTTCTAAAACAAACGAAAGTCTCCCTAATCTCCTATACAACAAGGTTCAAATTAAAAATAGGGAAACTTTGTATGGTGGGCCTTACGAGGTTACCTATATGTAAACAGTCATGCGATAGAGTGAAAGAAAAAACCATTCATAAACAGAAACGTATTTATTTCGTAAACCAACATTTTTACAAAATAATGGTATAAAAGCGATTACATAGTCACTTCAAAAAAAATCAACCAGTCATAAAGCAAATCAAAAAACATTTGGTCTACGAAAATTTTCACTCTAGCGGATGACACATCACAATTTGTACCTAAGTAATAAAACTCTTAACATCGCAATATATAGCGACTACACAATAAACAATTTAAAAACCAGGCCAACTTACGTTCTTAAAAAAATAATGCAATTATTTTACCTTTGAATCTCAGTTGCATTGCAAGAAAATTCAGTTTTTGTAATTTTTTTATATTCGTTTACATGTTTACTTAAATCATCTGAACAGTAAACTCAAGCTAAGGGTGTCTGAACTTCTTCCAAAGCAATTGAAACTGAGAAAATTTTGGCAGCATCGTCACATACTTCTGCAAAATAGGCGTAAGACCTTTCAGGAGCTCGTAATACGTCATGTAGCGCGCTAGGTCCGGCTTTGGGATTGGGACGAACTTTTTAGTGCTGTCTTCGGGGACTACCTTGTCAGGGTTAGGGATTTCAGGTTTCTGCTGGATCTTAGGGGAGGCGTAGGCGGGGTGGGTGGGGCGCTTGGGCTTGGGCTTGTGATCGCGGAGCTCGGGCAGTTCGCCCTCGATGTCGCGCGGCGGGATGGTCATCTCGCGGCTCGGCGCTTGGAACGGACGGTGCCGGGCTGTCAGATGAAGAGATGAATACTTAGCGCCACTTGCACCATCTCAGTAGCCCGGGGTTAACCGGTTAAACTGTTAACCCAGTGTCAATTTGCAATGGTAATGGGTAACTCCAGGTTTAACCCTTTACCAGGCTAAGGGATATATATTTCCCATATACTGCACTTCAAACATGTATTCTATTTTAGACGAGTAAGACTGACATTCGATTGTCATTTTTGAAATGTCAGCCTGGTAAAGGGTTAAAAGGTTAACCCCGGGCTAGTGAATAGTGCGAGTGGCCCTTAGAGTCGATTATCTCGGCTAATGACAGAATAAAAAGTAGTTGAACGTTAACTTTAAACAATCTTGTTAAGAGACAAGATAACTAGAACGACAATGGAGTCGCTTTGCTTTGACCTATAGGCCTTTTTGAGCTTTCATAGACAAAATTTTTCTGGCTTTGATCTTGATATAATAGCTTTCGAGTCACCAGGATATTTTGTGGTAAGATCGGCCAGGGCAATTGCAATAAGGGGGCAAAAAGAGCTACGTACAGTCAGCAGCAGAAGTTGCTAAGCGGGCGAGGTGTTCAAAATCACCTTGACACGCTCTTATTCTCTTAACAATAAAGTCGCGTCAAGATCATTTTGAACACCTGGCCCGCTTAGCAACTTCTGCTGCTGACTGTACAGAGCTAGCCTGGTCCTGCCCACCATACTCGCCATACTCGGTTTAAGCCATTGAAATTTAAACCAGTTTTTTTGGAACATAGAGTCGATTTTCCTTTGTTTTACGTTTTAAGGAAAACCAAACAAGTTTCAGTCTAACCTTAACCTGTCCAGGCTTTTCATTCATAACTAGCTAAGAAATCTCAGACGCATTAAAAAGCATGGTTTCGTATGTTACCACTTTTTACTACTTAAATTACTTACGGCATCACACTTCAAGACCGAGTGAGGTATGTCGAGATCCGACCGCACCAAGGTGCAAAACGTCGGATAAAGGCGAAAACACACTTATCCCACGTACGCAACGTATGCAATGCATTATGACATCTGAACCCTGAAATTTGTATGCTTAGAAACATACTTGTCATACGCAACGCAACGCATGACAAGTATTGTTCTAAGCATACAACTTTCAGGGCTCAGATTGTCATAATGCATTATACCTACGTTGCGTACGTGGGGATAAGTGTGTTTTCGCCTTACGTCATCACCAAACTTAAATGGAGCTGGGCGGGACATGTTGCCGGACAGAGTGATGGCAGGTGGACCAAAATGTTGACGGAATGGTGGCCGCTTTCAGACGAAATGAGTACCTGACGTCCATTGACTCGTTGGGTGGACGACATTCGGAAGATTGCGGGTCACTTCTGGATGGGGTTGGCTCAGGACCGGGATAAGAGGCGTACTCGAAGAGAGGCCTATGCTCAGCACTGGGCGATAAAAGGCTGATATGATGATAATGATGATTACTTAAATTGTAAAAATTCAAAACTTACTGTAATTTGCACAAAGATTAAATCCAAATTTCGACAGCCTCATGTTTAACATCACACAATTAATTATGGGTACTTAAATATGTTTTTACTGATTATTGTGAAAATGGTAAAACTTTTGGGTTTGTGTAATTTTCTTGCTGGATGACAAATGTCATTTGGAAACAAATTGTTTTGTTTTGGAATAAACGCGCGTGACAGTTGATTTTAATTCAATTTTATCGCATTTATGGCGCGTAATTGTAATATCAAAGAGGTTTTGTTTACGAAATACTTCAACCTCTTCCGATACTTTAATGCGATAATGCGTAGGCCGAAAATGGAAGTAGAGTCTGTGCGGAAAGAGAAGAGTCGTGGAATGTATGGGGCCCAAATCATTCCACGACTCTTCTCTTTCCGCACAGACTCTACCGAAAATTATAGAAATGGCGTCTCCGTTTGGTTATATCCTCTAAGTGCGTAGGTATAATTAAACCGGCCAGGTGTGAGTCGGATTCGCGCACGAAGGGTTCCGTACCATTACGCCAAAAACGGCAAAATATCACGTTTGTTGTATGGGAGCCCCAGTTAAATATTTATTTTGTTACTATTATAGCGGCAACAGAAATATATAATCTGTGAAAATTTCAACTGTCTAGCTAATCTAGCTATCACGGTTCACGAGATACAGCCTGGTGACAGACAGACGGATGGACAGACGGGCAGACGGACAGTGGAGTCTTAGTAATAGGGTCCTATTATTTTGGGTAACGGAACCCTAAAAAAGAATAGACTATGGCTTTCTGCTTTCCACTAGTATATTATCATTTGAGGTCACAAAGCGAGTTGCGCCCGTGATTGTATTCCACGGACAATACAGAGTTTATGGGGCGCGCACACACTTGGCGTTTCACACGCCGACACCTGGGCACTTAATGGTGTTTGCGTGTTTGACTTAAAATATGTTTGCACATCAACTGTTAGAATCATCTTCCTAAATAAAAGTAATTCCAGCATTTTGCCACGGTTCATGGGAGCCTGGGGTCCGTTCGGTAATCTCAAGTATTGGCACAGGCAATAGCAAACCGATTTAACAACTAGGTGGTGCTATAATACGACTAATACGAGTACTCGAGAAAATATAAAACAATACAAAAAGTTAATTATAATGGTGAAAGATTTATTCAATAACAAAACTTATAAACTATTATTAAAATGAAGTATAAACTGAATAAATTAAAACTAATAAAATAAATAAATAAAACTTACCCACCTACCTTAGGTCCCCCAGATCTGTACCCTGCGGAAGGGTGCCCATAAGGCTGGCTACATTCCCACGTTGAATAGCTATGCCTATTCTTTGGCCTAGAAATGAGCCAGCCCTAGGGTCACCCGAGGTTTTAAATCGTTTTTTTTTAGGCCCTTAAAAAGATTGTGAGCGTCACGACACCACGGCCCCAGGGTATCTACCGCGTTAATTATTAAGTACTTTCAGTTAAGGTGGGCAAGATGTTTGTGAACTCCATTGAACGCAGGCAACTTCCGAATTTCGATGTCTATAAAGTTAGACCAAGAAAAGTCTGCAGCGATTTTGATAGCCCACGCAGTAGGTACAAAGTGTTATTATAATACGTCATAATTTCATAGAAGTTTGACAGCTGAGCTGAGCTTAAAATAACACATGCACTGCATAGGCTATCAAAATCGCTGCAGACTTTTCTTGGTCTAACTCTATTAGCCCCCGATTTTATTTATCGGACCGTAGGAACAACCGTGTGTCGCCGAGCGGTTAAATAGTGATCAGCCAGCAATTACCGCGAACAAGAACAGGGGAGCTGGTGGACACCGCCTTGGATTTATAAGAGTTCAGTTTAAATAGGTCATATATTAAGCCTTTAATACGGTCACGCTCTTGGAGCATTTAGTAACTGGAGACCTCATGGCTGTCATTTCTTGTACAAAACAGTCTGCCGATTTATGCGGGGGAGAGGACGTCAAATGTATTGCTATTTCTACATGATTTGTACGTAAGCCATGTCAGTCCATAAAAAAGTTTGCACAATAGGGGATATTACTGCAATGTTATGCCGCCAGAGTGCAGCACTACCGACTCAGTAAATTCATAGACTAACTTATACATACTGTGCCGTAAACTGTTTTTTTGACAAGTTTTCACAGACAATAAAATATGACATTGATGTGCATCAAGGCGGTTTGTTAACAAGGGCCTACCGGTAAACGCGAAAATCGAAATTTAGTTATCTGCCTCTTTATCGCTCGAATATGCAAGAGTGATAGAGAGATTAGATAACGAAATTTCGATTTTCTCGTTTCGCGGTAGGCCATGTGATTGACGTGACGTGTGATGTGTCAATGTGGTTCGTTTACTGTATGTGCCACAAAGGTGCCACCTACGCAGTGCTTTGCCTAATATTCCCTATTGTGCAAAGTTTGCACAATTGGCATGTTGGCTACGCGGCCTGTGTCCTGTTTACCAAAAGCTTGTAACTTGTAATACAAGTGGAAGTCTCTTTTTGACAGCTTTTGTTAGAAAGGGACTTCCACTTGTATTAGAAGTTACAAGCTTTTGATAAACAGGGCACTGTATTTGGAAATAAAGAATCTCTTCACTTTCTGATCACTCATTAATTTAATCTAAAATCTGTGTCGTCTCCACAGGCGCCGCTGTGCTGTTACCCGCGCTCGGCGTCATTGCCACGCCGCCATATTGCCTTCGTTGGGTGTTTTATTGGACACACTTTGCTTTATAACCAATAACTCCATAAAAAGGTCAAAAATGTGACAATTACACCTTGAGGGTTTGTTCACATCTCAGACTTAACGCTACTTGCACCATTCCATTAACCGGGGTTTAAGCGGTTAAACCGTTAACCCAGTATCAAATTGTACTGGTAACCATGTCAACTCCAGGTTTAACCGGTTAACCCCGGGTTAGTGAGTGGTGCAAGTGGCCCTTAGTTAGGTTAGGTTAGAATTTTTTATATTTTACCATACTTAAGTCAAATAGACAGTATTTTAAGGGGACTAAGTTATTATTTGACCCCTCGTGCTAATATTGATTCCCGAGCAAGTTAATCATTCTAAAGTGGAATCTTGAGCGTTGCCAGTTCCAAGTCACGAGGGTTAAATAAAATTTGCTGCCGAGTGAAACACAACATTTTTCACCACATCAAGACAGTATTAGTATAAAAGCGACTATGTATAATCTATCATCTGTATCTTTAGATATTTAAATAAAAGTAAACAAAATCTACCCATAAATGGCTCCTTATGCCAGTTGAGGGTAGATGAAAACATTATATGATCAAATAATGTAGGTTAAAGTCAGGTCGTTCAGTGACAGATCCAGGCGATTTTGTATTTGGTTGGTTAACCAATAAATGTTATAAACAAAAATAAATCGAAAAAATTGTTTATTTCAGATATTTTTTAGGGTTCCGTACCCAAAGGGTAAAACGGGACCCTATCACTAAGACTTCGCTGTCCGTCCGTCCGTCCGTCTGTCACCAGGCTGTATCTCACGAACCGTGTATTAGCATTTTATATTCTGTACTAGTTTTATATTATATAGTATTATTCCAAGCTTAACAACGTAACGGCTTAATAAAACAATATGGCTAATACAGTGTACCAACATAAGATGATTGTAATATTAGTTCTAATGACAGTTATTGACAGCCCGCCAAAAGTATACTTTTTGAGCGTGTAGGGCTGATATATGTTATCTGTGACTTTTGACTTTGCCTATCAACTTGTGAAGGATTACCGCTAAAATGAGAAACCAGCTTTGTAAAACTAATATTAATTATAAACCTGTCAAGAAGAACATCGTCTTTATATTTGAAAGCAGTATATGAATCCCCAGAACGAGGCTCACAGGGTGGGCTATCAATTCAGAAGCCGGGATAAGTTGGAGAAGCTTGCTTTGAAACCGACGCCCGCCAGTTGGAAAAGACGCTATTTTTATAAATTGGGAGCCAGAGGTCTGATAATTCCAGTTATTTTCATCTGTTTTCACCGTAATTTGGCAGTCAGAGAAGTGATTGCTCACTAACAAATCTGGGAGTTGGAGAAAGTGATATCCGTTTAAGGAAAACTAACCTATCTGAACAAACTACGTAATAAAAGAATAAAATAACATAGCGCGTTTTGTGTCGTAAATCTACTAACAAGAGCATGTTTCATGTGTTTAGCGTTTGTTCGTGTGCGTAATTTCTTTTTTTTTGGTGATTGAAATGCTTACAGTAACTCCAATAGCTATAATAGTACCAAGTGATTAATAGTATGTGTTAGGCTTCTCGTGAGCGTATTGATTGTGAATGGAATTAAATTTTAAGGAAATTCTAGTTCATAATTGTTACTTTTGAATTTCACTCTGAATTACTGGTTGTAACTATTATGTTATGTTATGTTATGTGTAAGTATGTGGATTTGTTTTCATATTGTCAGTTTTAATAGTAAAAGTGAAAAATGAGAAGATTCCATGGTTGTAGTAGAAAGTGTGACAGAAGAAGTAAGGAAAAGTCAAGTGCAAGGCAGTATTATATCAAATATCAGTATACACCATAATATAGCCAAGTGAGTAGGTCTCTTGATATGGATTGTTGTAATGGTCATTCATGCCATTCACATAGATGGTACCGAGGCCTGCCATCAGTTATTTTCACATGGCATAGAAAATTATTATCACAATAAAATGGCATTAGTTAATAAGTGAGATATCCAGTAAAAAGGCTGGTTCAGGTAACGGGTAGTTAAAAAAATAGGTAATAATTACATGTTAATTTATATCAGCAGGGTACAATACTAGGCATATGTTGATTTTGATAACTTGAGCATCTAAGCATCCTGAGAGAGAGAGAGAGAACTGATGCTTGAAATTTACTCATGGACCCAGTCAGTCCATGTCAACTTAATAATTTTATTGTGGGGCTTTTGCAATTTGTTAGTTAAACATGTAGGTAGGAAAGTAGTGACCATAGAAGTAGACAATGTCAGAATGATAATTAAATTTTTTTAATTATTACTGTAGTATGTTATAGAATGTTGTTAAAATGATTGATGACTTATGTTTGTATGAAATTAGTAAAAATGTTTTCCTGTTCAAGTCCTGTAATGTTTATGTATGGACTGCAGCATTGTACACGGTTACTTCTGATGGATTATGTACAATTCATTGGGCTCACAAGCTATTGCAGGCACTTTAGTCGCAGTCAGTTAGCGCCTTATGAAAGTAAATTATACTCTACAAATTATTAAAACACGGACCGTTGTGTACTTGTATGTGTATGTGTCCTTTAGGATGATTTAGGAATATATAAACCTTGCTAGACCCTTAAGGTAATAAATGGTTGAATTGCCATTTGCAGCACAGTTAGTAAATATGATTTCATACCTAGAGTTGCGCAATGATATAATTTTATGTCCGGTACAAGTTGATGTAGAACTTAATAGAGAGGGTACTAAACTAATAAACAAGGTGTTAAGGCTTACAAGAAAATTTATGTGGGAGATAAGTGTTCTAGTATACATACATAGTGATTCAGAGTGAAGGCAAAAGGGTAAATATGTTTACTATGAAAGCAATTGATATATGTTAATAATGTTAAAGATGTTATTAAATAAAAAAAAAATAATGATGATATATGTGAAAAGTAAGCTTGAGTCAGTCATTAACTATAGGAACTAAAAGACCGAAATAGTTCTTTTGACCGAGAGCAGAGCGGTCTCTGTAGTGAACGAGCAGGCGCAAGCCTAGGGAAAATGTGTGATCATGATCAATTTGAGGTTTATTAATCATAATTTAAAATAAAGTAGTATTCATAGCTGTTGCAAAATATTAATGCTTAGCAAACTAATATTTGTGATAATAACTTGGTATTTGGAATTCAAGAGAGTCAAGAGATTAAAAAACTTAAATGTTGCATGTGACTGTTGAAGATATTAACTATTTATCTTTATGTTGAAATTGTGATGAGATTACTACTAGAGTAACAGTAATATGAATATAATGAAATTGTGAAAGATATATTCAATACATCTTGTTAAGAAGTGAAACACAGAAACCTATATTATTGAAAGAGATAATTACCTGATCTGTGTAAGATGTTCCCTAATATTTATTTATTTTATATATAGGTACTTATCCATGATCATTTTTTTAAAGTGAGTCAGAGTATTTTGTGACCTTAAAGAGAAAAGGTATTGTATAATAATAATTTGCAACACAGGAGTAATTATAAAAGCGAATTTATAAAGAGTAATATATTTTGTGACCTTAAAGAGAAAAGGTATTGTATAATAATTTGTAACACAGGAGTAATTATCAGAGCGAATTTATAAAGAATAATAAGTTTTGTGACCTTAAAGAGAAAAAGGTATTGTATCATAATTTGTAACACAGGAGTTATAAGAGCGAATTTATGAAGAATAATGTAGCAATTTGGTAATATTTCAAACAATAAAGAGTGATTTAGTATTAAAGACATGCAACTATTGAAATTGAGTGAGCTATAAATGGTACATACATTAACAGTGAGGCATTGCAGGTAAAGAGCTGCATTGAGGTAGTAAATGAATAACAGTGAGTCAATGATATGTAAATCCATGTATTTTTGTATTAAATGAGTAACAGTGAGGCAATGGCATGTATTATGTACTTATTGATATAGTAAATGAGTAACAGTGAAACCAATGACATGCGAGTCCAAGTATTGATGTATTAAGTCAGGAACAGTGAGTCAATGACATGTTTGTCCATGTATTGATGTAACAAGTAATAGTGAGCCAATGATATATGTGAATCCATGTATTTTAGTATGAAATGAGTAACAGTGAGTAACTGACATGAGTCCATGTATTGATATAGTAAATGAGTAACAGTGATTCAATGAAATGCAAGTCCATGTATTGATCTATTCAGTGAGTAACAGTGAGTCAATGACATGTTAGCCCATGTATTGATGTAAGGAGTAACAGTGAGACAATGATATATGTTAATCCATGTATTTTTGTAATCAATGAGTATCAGTGAGTAACTGACATGAGTCCATATATTGATATAGTAAATGAGTAACAGTGAGTCAAAGACATGTAAGTCCATGTATTGATGTATTAAGTGAGTAACAGTGAGTCAATGACATGTTAGTACATGTATTGATGTATTAAATGTTTAACAGTGAGTCCATGTAATGATGCATTTAGTGATTAACAGTGAGTGAATGACATGTGAATCCATGTATTGATGTATAAGTATCAGTGAGTCAATGACATGTGAACCCATGTATTGATGTATTAAATGAGTAAAAGTGAGTCAATGACATGTGAATTCATGTATTAAGTATCAGTGAGTCAATGACATGTGAATCCATGTATTGATGTATTAAATGAGTAACAGTGAGTCAATGACATGTGAATTTGAGTCCATGCATTGATGTCATTTATAAGTAACAGTGAGTCAATAACATGTGAATGCGTGTATTGATGTAACAGTGAGTCAATAACATGTGAATGCGTGTATTGATGTAACAGTGAGTCAGTGACATGTGAATGCATGCATTGATGTAGTTTGTAAGAAACAGTGAGTCAATAACATGTGAAGGCATGTATTGATGTAGTTTATAAGAGTGAGTCGTTGCAGGCATTGGAGAATGCCTGTAATGATGTAGTTCATAAGTTGAGTAATATTGATTCTATTGTTCTGTTGTGTATAATGTGGATTATTTATGTTTAACTCTTTAAAACGCAGAGACGCGTTGTACTCCAGGATTGGCCGAATATTAGCATTTTATATTCTGTACTAGTTTTATATTATATAGTATTATTCCAAGCTTAACAACGTAACGGCTTAATAAAACAATATGGCTAATACAGTGTACCAACATAAGATGATTGTAATATTAGTTCTAATGACAGTTATTGACAGCCCGCCAAAAGTATACTTTTTGAGCGTGTAGGGCTGATATATGTTATCTGTGACTTTTGACTTTGCCTATCAACTTGTGAAGGATTACCGCTAAAATGAGAAACCAGCTTTGTAAAACTAATATTAATTATAAACCTGTCAAGAAGAACATCGTCTTTATATTTGAAAGCAGTATATGAATCCCCAGAACGAGGCTCACAGGGTGGGCTATCACGTGATAGCTAGACAGTTGAAATTTTCACAGATGATGTATTTCTGTTGCCGCTATAACAACAAATACTAAAAACAGAATAAAATAAAGATTTAAATGGGGCTCCCATACAACAAACGTGATTTTTGACCAAAGTTAAGCAACGTCGGGAGTGGTCAGTATTTGGATGGGTGACCGTTTTTTTTTTGCTTTTTTTTTTTGTTTTTTTTTTTTGCATTATGGTACGGAACCCTTCGTGCGCGAAGTCCGACTCGCACTTGCCCGGTTTTTTTGTTTTGTATTTGGTTGGTTAATCAATAAATGTTATAAACAAAATAAAATATGTTTATTTCAGATTTTTTTTAACAATCCATATTTGTGTTAGTCTACTTATATCTAAACTTAAAACACTACATGTTAGTAAATTATATATTATACATAATTAAATTAGAATGCTATGCCCTACCCGTCACAATACTGACCCAATATTTTAATGTTGGACAGTCGAGGCGTCCAGCCACCATCCTCAGGATGTTGTTATTACTGTATCTCACTCGTCGCAGCAAAGAGGCAAAGAAAGTTATAACTACCCGAAAATGTACAATTTTTTTTTATTTTTATTTAAATACCGTAAAACGGGGTGAGTAGGTTTCCCGGGAAGAGGTGGGTTATGAATGGGGAGAGAAGGTTTGAGAGGGGGTGAGAAGGGATTTTAAGGCTACTGCTACAAAAATAATGTATTCCAATTTAAAATGGAGCTATAGTAATACGCATAATAATAAAAAAGATCGATCCAACAATCTTCCAAAATCACCTTTGTATGAAAAGCCCTCTCACCCCAAATACGAGGCACTACGGGGTGAAAGTTATGAAATGGTTATCAATTATATACACCATTCAGTTTTCATATGTAAAAATAAAATGTTATCGAGGTTTCAATTTCAGTTTTGACCCTACTCACCCCATTTTACGGTACCTAAAGATACAGAATATAGATTGATTCATATTAGATCATTTTGAAGATAGCTTTCCTTTCAATGGTCATATTTACTATCCTCTAAGTATTTACTTAATAAAGTACTTAAATCAACAAATTTATTTAAACCCTGCTCACACTGTTATAAAAGCAATCACACCAACAAATACCTTAACAAAAAAGGCAAATATTAGCAAAGTTCCCCCTACAAAGAACCCACACAAGCCGTTAATAACACTTCATTAACAATTCAAAATGATCGTTACATTCTATGACACCGCGTGTCATAAGGCGCGAGGGCGGGGCCACACGGGCCAATCAGCGCCCGGGAAATGATCTAATAATTAGCGTAATAGCCAATCGGAGGAGCCGTGAAAATTACCTAACGACTAGCTTTCCTTTTGTAATTTAGTTGGTGTGAATTTTAGTTCGGTGGTGGTGTTAAAGTGTGGATAAAAACTGTATCAAGTATCAAGAATATAAGGTAGCAGGTGTTATATATTGTTTACTTTCGGCAAACCAAACATTAAATAAAAACAAATAATATAAGACTATTAAAACTTTAATACTAATTATTAAGTTAAAACTACCAACGATATATATAGGTACTTTATGAAGCTTGCTTAAGGGGCCCACTGATTAACGGTCCGCCGGACGGTATCGGCCTGTCAGTTAAGCCGGCCACTGACTAACAGTCCGCCGGACGGTATCGGCCTGTCAGTTAAGCCGGCCACTGACTAACAGTCCGCCGGACGATATCGGCCGGTCAGTTGTTCGGAACTGTCAAATTTTTGTTCTAAAGCCGACCACTGACTAACAGGCCGCCGGACGATATCGGCCTGTCAGTTAGAACAAAAATTTGACAGTTCCGAACAACTGACCGGCCGATATCGTCCGGCGGACTGTTAGTCAGTGGGCGGCTTAACTGACAGGGCGATATCGTCCGGCGGCCTGTTAGTCAGTGGTCGGCTTTAGAACAAAATGTTGACAGTTCCGAACAACTGACATGCAGATACCATCCGGCGGACTGTTAATCAGTGGGCCCCTTTAGACTCTAATAGGACAGGAGTCTAATAGGTCAGGTATTAGTCTCCTTTATATTGAGCATGCAATCCCTTAAAAATTACAATCGATACCTACGCTTAAATTCACTACAATAGTTTGTTTAACTTAGAATCTTGAGCGTAGCGATAGACTCAAAAACTATGGAGTGCGAGGTAGGTAGAAGTTAGACCAATAAAAGTCTGCAGCGATTTTGATAGCCCATGCAGTGCATGTGTTATTCTTTGTAGGCGCGACTCTTTCCAAATGATATTACGTTCTCTTTCGGATAAGGGGGATCGAAACTAAATTGAATTACAATTAAGATAACTAAAGCTAAAAAATTAAAAATATCTATCAAAATTTTGCTCCCTTGGTAGGGTGCCCATCACGCATGCAGCATTCCCGCGCTGGATTGCTATGGCCAATCTTTGTGCGAGGGTCACCTCACCTGTGGCCTCCCTTAGGCGTTTGCTGAGCGCCTTATTGTGGAACCCCGGAGCCCCCCTACCCCATGGACCTAGTGTTTCGGATAATGTTCGGCGATACTTTTTCTAGTGTCTGACCGAATCGAATAACTTGCCGAAACGGAAGCCAAAGGTTTCGGCAAGGTTTCGGTTATCCTGTCATTTTTATTAGTCTAGTTTCAGTGTGTGAGTATGATGACTCCTCTATACGATGGGCCATGATATTGGCCCACAAAGATGGGCCAGCGTGTAGAGGGTAGTGGTGTCGGATGGCTTATGGCGCGGCGGGATGGCGATGGGATGGCCGCGGTGTCGGTTTTTCGTCCGCACATCAAAGTTAGTGGGCCTGAAATGGCGCGTACGCATCTACACGTGGCCCATTCCATTAGTGCGTGCTCTCAACCATCGCACCCTGGCCATCTAGTTGGTTCAGCTCTGGGGCATCGTGTAAAGGAGCCATAACTATCGCATGCCCGTCTCGCTGGTCCAGCGCTGGGCCATCGTGTAAAGGAGCCATAACCATTGCATGCCCGTCTCGCTGGTACAGCGCTGGGCCATCGTGTAAAGGAGCCATAACCATCGCATGGTCATCTAGCTGGTACAGCGCTGGGCCATCGTGTAAAGGAGCCATAACCATCGCATGGTCATCTCGCTGGTACAGCGCTGGGGCATCGTGTAAAGGAGCCATAACCATCGCATGGTCATCTAGCTGGTTCAGCGCTGGGCCATCGTGTAAAGGAGCCATAACCATCGCATGGTCATCTAGCTGGTTCAGCGCTGGGCCATCGTGTAAAGGAGCCATAACCATCGCATGGTCATCTCGCTGGTACAGCGCTGGGCCATCGTGTAAAGGAGCCATAACCATCGCATGGTCATCTAGCTAGTTCAGCGCTAGGGCATCGTGTAAAGGAGCCATAACCATCGCATGGTCATCTCGCTGGTACAGCGCTGGGCCATCGTGTAAAGGAGCCATCTCTATTGCATGCCCATCTCGCTGGTACAGCGCTGGGCCATCGTGTAAAGGAGCCATAACCATCGCATGCCCGTCTCGCTGGTCCAGCGCTGGGCCATCGTGTAAAGGAGCCATAACCATCGCATGCCCATCTCGCTGGTCCAGCGCTGGTCCATCGTATAGAGGAGCCAGACGGCGAACGGCGAGCGATGCGGTGGTAGAAAGCGGGCGTCAGAGCAAAGTCTTTCCTCCCTATATGTGCTGCTACGCTAAAATTTCCATAATATTCTTAAAAATATAACTAAGTGGATAGAGAGACCAAGATAAGTCTGCAGCGATTTTGATAGCCCAGACTGTGCAAGGGTTATTTTAAACGTCAAACTTGTATAAAATTATGATATATAAAAATAACACTTGCACAGTCTATGCTGTCAAAATTGTTCCAAGAGGTCTAACTTTAAAATGTCAGTTTTCCGTCAGGTTTTGAAGAATAATATCTGGGAGACCGAGCTTTGCTCGGAAAACGTATAAAAACTCAAAAATGCGCGTTTTCCCAGAGAAAAGAACTAGCTAGATCAATTTATCGCCCCCGAAAACCCCCATATAGCAAATTTCATCGAAATCGTTAGAGCCGTTACCGAGATCCCCAAAAAATATATATAAATAAACATACGGCAAACGGCTGAAGGAGGCAACGGGCGACCCCCGCGCGGGCAGCTTTCTCGCGCAGAGAATTTCAATCGCAATCCAGCGCGGGAACGCTGCCTGCGTGTTGGGCACCCTCCTGAGAGCACCAAATTTTGATAGGTATTTTTAATTTTTAGTTTTAGTTATTTTAATTGTAGTTAGTTTTAGTTTTATATTCCTGTTTATCTTTTAATAATAATTATTAATAAATATCATTTATGAACTAGAACTACTAGAATTAAAGTTGAATTTTATTAAACAAAAAAAACATATAAATAAATAAATAAACAAGAATTGCTCTTTTAAAGGTTTTAGATAGATTTAGATAGAGAGCCTTTACCCTGGCTCCAATTTCACCACGGTGACAGGTGCGACAATTGTAAAACATCACTGTTGCTGACGTCACAGGCATCCATGGGCTACGGTTACCGCTTACCATCGGGCGGGCCGTATTCCTGTTTGCCACCATCATTGTTTTATTTAAAAAAACTTTATTATATCGGAAAAAAACAGATATTTCTCTTGCTAAATTTATGACAATTGTCACAAGAAACACTACAATTGTCACGAAATTCCGACATATAACTCATTACCTGTCAAGAATTACCTACAATTCTTCTAAATCTTGACAATTGTCAGAAACTTCGCAAAAGAAATATCTGTTTTTTTCCGATATAATAAAGTTTTTTTTAATAAACCAATGATGGTGGCAAACAGGAATACGGACCGCCCGATGGTAAGTGGTAACCGTAGCCGATGGATGCCTGTGACGTCAGCAACAGTGATTTTACAATTGTCGCACCTGTCACCGTGGTGAAATTGGGGCCAGCTGGTGTGATGAAAATAGAGAGGATTTTGATTACGCCTATATTATCTGCCAAAAACTAAAACAGAAATTTCGGTCGGACTATACTTAATTCACTTTTTTTTTCATTCTCAAATACGCTACGAGCTCTACGCCGTAGCTCGTAGCACCTGTAGTGAGCAAAACTCCGTAAATGTTTGTGTAAATTCCATGAGAACAGTTTTATTTTTCAAGAACATGTTTTTAAGGTCTTAAAATAGGAAAAATTTGATCTTTTTGTAGTTTCGTCGTATCTGTCCGTCCCCTTTTCATACAACATGAAGGTCCTCATTTTCCTCTCTTGATAATAATATAAATTAATAAGCCTGACATCGTGCTGATAGACCGACAGCTTGTGAGGGCGAGTCACCGTCTGCCGGAAATAAAATTGCATACCGTTTTATTAGGCAGGCGTCCGGTTTTTTACCCCATAGCTCAGTACTTAGTCCATCGCTTTCACCCAATAACCTAGTTCATTTTAGATTCCATCAACTCTCAATAGCCCTTACACCCTGGCGGGTGCTGCCTCTGCGTGCGTCCCATGACACGGGCAAGGGCAGCATCCGCTCGGTGTACCCCTTACATTTCATTAAAGTGTCAAAAGGGCCTCTACGTGTTGGCTTCGGCTCCACGCACGCCTCTCAAAGGTCCGGAACACCATTGTTCCGTGATGGGAAAGACATATAAATTAATAATATCTGGGAGACCGAGCTTTGCTCGGAAAACATATAAAAACTCAGCAATGCGCGTTTTCCCAGAGATAAAACCTAGCTAGATCGATTTATCGCCCCCGAAAACCCCACCCCCAACCCCATATAGCAAATTTCATCGAAATCGTTAGAGCCGTTTCCGAGATCCCCGAAATATATACAACGTGTTACATCAGCCACTGAAAGTGGAGTGGGTACTCGTTGTACCTATATATATATATAGGTCATACTGAGCATCTTTTACTACGGGACTAACCCCGAAATTGCGATAAAAAAATTGACACTCCCATAGAAGATATCAACATCAGCCAGCCAAAATGTATGGGAGAGTCAATTTCTTTTTCGCGATGTCGGGGTTGGTTCCATAGCAAAAGTTGCTCAGTATGACCTATACAACGTGTGCCTATCCCACTTTCAGTGGCTGGTGTAACACCTTGTATATAAATAAACATATAAATAAATAAATAAACAAGAATTGCTTGTTTAAAATTACATACACTGTTAAAAATTATGTAATTTTAAATTAAATTATGTAATTTTACGTAATTCAATTTTTACGTAAATTTCCCAGATTTTTCGGGAATTTTACAGGATTATGTAATTTTTTTGCATGTAAAATTACATAATTTTTAACAGTGTAGATAAATTAAATACCAATTGATTGAATCGAGCCCTATTTTAAATAGAAATATACCTATGTACTTTTTAAAACTTTGAACTGAAGTGAACATTGAAAAGTGCCTTAGTGAAGTGAAGAAATGGACCAAAACATAAACAATATGAATATGAACCTGCCTCTCTACGACTTGGAGCCCTGTTCGGCGCAGCACAGCGGCGCGCTGGCTGCCCTCCGCCTACTACGGAGCTACAACCACTTCTTACCACCAGGTAAACATGAACAATATCAACATGAACCTGCCCCTCTACGACTTGGAGCCCTGTTCGGCGCAGCACAGCGGCGCGCTGGCTGCCCTCCGCCTACTACAGAGCTACAACCACTTCTTACCACCAGGTAAACATGAACAATATGAACATGAACCTGCCCCTCTACGACTTGGAGCCCTGTTCGGCGCAGCACAGCGGCGCGCTGGCTGCCCTCCGCCTACTACGGAGCTACAACCACTTCCTACCACCAGGTAAACATAAACAATATGAACATGAACCTGCCCCTCTACGACTTGGAGCCCTGTTCGGCGCAGCACAGCGGCGCGCTGGCTGCCCTCCGCCTACTACGGAGTTACAACCACTTCTTACCACCAGGTAAACATGAACAATATCAACATGAACCTGCCCCTCTACGACTTGGAGCCCTGTTCGGCGCAGCACAGCGGCGCGCTGGCTGCCCTCCGCCTACTACGGAGCTACAACCACTTCCTACCACCAGGTAAACATAAACAATATGAACATGAACCTGCCCCTCTACGACTTGGAGCCCTGTTCGGCGCAGCACAGCGGCGCGCTGGCTGCCCTCCGCCTACTACGGAGCTACAACCACTTCTTACCACCAGGCAAACATTGTTTTACAGTACAGTATTAATTATTAATAACGAAAACAAGATAAGAAAATAGGTATACTTTTATCAATAATCACGATACAATGTTAATTTGCCTTCTGCGAAGTGTTTTCGCTACAAAACCGAGCATGTCTATAGCTAACACCATAGTCTAATAAAACATGGTCTTCCATTCCCAGAGTGACACGGGGCTACGTCACAACAACATGGCCGCTATATATAGCGCTATCGCATATTATCATATAGCGCTGTCGCATGATGACGTAAGCCCGTGTCAGTTAGGTGACCTAGAAAAGACGGGAATGGAGTACCAGGCGGAGTATATATTATACCATGGCTAACACCATAAAGCTATCAGAGCATCTACGACCGCGACCGGAGCTACTTAAGCGTTGTGTACAAAATAAGTATGTCATTCGTATTTTTAGAGTAGTTGTTGCGTTCACTGTGGCAACACTTTGTCACAGTTAAAATTCAAATATTTAAAAAATAAACTGTCGCTCTGTCATACAGTTGACAGAACCAGTGTGTCAAAAACCTACCACCCATGGTATAATAATAATAATATTATGGAAGGTAGAGTGTTTACTTCTACACTCCATAAATAATATACTCCGCCTGGTATTCTCTTCCCGTCTTTTCGTGGTCACGTGACTGACACAAGCCTACGTCATCATGCGGCAGCGCTATATGATAATATGCGATAGCGCTATATATAGCGGCCATGTTATTGTGACGTATGCTTGTGTCACTCTGGGCAAAAGACGAATAAAGTCTAAGGAAAAAACGTGCCTCGGAATTCAAGTAAAAGTCATTCTCGAATAGACGCCGCACACACCTTTAGCCTATCCTCGGCTAGATGGCGTGATGACACCGTTTCATATTTAACAATTTTAACACATAGATATCAGTGAATGAACATGGATCAAAATGATATAAAAATAAAAAAATAATTTATCCATATACAGGGTGGAAAGGCACGACGATCCTTTCCGGAAATGGGAGATAGTTTAGCCTAAGCTCTATATTTTCTCCATAGAAACTATGTTAATATGGGCAACCGTTTCTAAATTATGACCTTTTAAACATCCACGCAAAAAACTACTTTGTTCTAACCCTAACAGGTGACAGGGTCAATGAACTTACTTGTAAACAATCAGTATTCGACAGGAAATTATGCTAATTTGTTGCCATCTAACCATTCTTAGGTCTGCTTACAGCACCGTAAGAATCATTGCAGGATTTTCGCTTTCTTAGTGGTTCCACTTGTTCAATACTTGAATGAAATAGTTATGTTATTCCTTAATATTAATAATACTAACCACAACATTGTTTACAACGACAGTTCAAATGGTGACATTGACAACCACTCAAAAGTACGCAATCGTCTTATAAATATCTCTGGTTTCCTTGACTGATAAAAAGGTTTTAGTTTCTTAACACGTTTCACAAAATTATTTTCGAATAATTGGAAACTATTTAAAATAATAAAAAATTACATGTAGGTTGTGTTAGTTGCACCAAATGAACTTGCAAAAATGAAATACTAAGAATAAATCAAGAATAAATACTTCTTCAATACCAAACTAACAAACCTTCTTGCGTGGTAGGAAATAGACAAGACGTCTGATGTTTGAAATTAAATTTTCATTGAACTATACTTATTGAATGTCATATTCTTCAAATAAAAATGTTAGATGCTCGTGGCTATTTAAATTTGTGGGGCTGTGTAAAAGATATGGTGTACCAAACCAAACGGAATGTGAAACTGCGGACGAAATGAGACAAAGGCTAATTGGTGCTTTCTGCGGAGGATAAATGACGAAGAGCATACACTATATCGCATGTGCATCGACATACTCGGGTACGGGCTGCGGCGGCGTTGTAATACACGGAGGTACATTTGAACACCGTATGTGAAAAGAAGATAGTATTAAATATTGGAAAAAAGTAATTATCTAAGAAAGTAATAAAATTGTTTGTAATATTTTTGCATGCATTTGATTTATTTGACATTTATGCGTCATTCATACATCATTGCGATACTGTCAACGATCGGAAAAAAGTGTAAAGTCCCGAGCTTTCCCGACGGAAATCCTTAATCTAGCCGTCATGTGCACATGCTATAGGGTTATCACCACAGTTAAAAAGTAGTATTTTTGCAATTTTTATTTTTTACTCAATTAACGATTCTTACCATTACCAATAGTCTCTGTATCACTTAAACGACCTAATACTTCCGGGAAGGATCGTCGTGCCTTTCCACCCTGTATATACATTTTTTGATAACTTTATACGTTTTCATTTTGAGTTTTAGTCGTGTGTCGATAGATGGCAGTAAATTTACAGTGACTACAAAATTTACAATGACAGGACCCCTCTATACTATCTATTCTTTTTGCTCTGGGAAGAGAAAACCATGTTTTATTAGACTATGCTACCACCAGTTCACATCCCCTTTCGTTGTTCTCGTCTATTTTCGCACCTTTCATTTAAAGCACCACTATACCAAAGATATATATAACTCCGTATATACCCTATATACTTTCTGACTATACTAAGTACCTTTATATTAGTACATTATTAAGATCAGTGTTGTGATCGGAGGACGCCGAACTCATCCGTGGAGTGGAAATCCGAGGTCTAAGTTGGGCGACTGCAGTACGGCTACCACCAGTTTTGACATTGACATAACGCTCACGTTTACGTAACTTACTTTCTATGCATCTCGCTCGTACTCGCATATGCGAGCAATAGTGCAAGCGAGATGTACATAAAGTAAATTACGTAGACGTGAGCGTTATGTCAATGTTAAAACTGATGGTAGAGGCTCTGGTAACGATTTTACGCTTCCTCTAGCTTGCGACAGAAAGCCAGAATCACCACCAGCGGTCTTCAACGGTGACCAACGGTTTGATTCCCACAATTTCCGGATCCAAGGTAACTTCGTCTACACCTATACACACTTTAGTTTTAATTTTCATTTTATTTATTCCGACTTATCCCAACTTTCTTGCTCGGCCCTAAATCTCACTTTTTCTTTCGCCCCTTTCTCGCTATACAGTCTACCTTCGCTATCGAACACGTTGATTTAATCATTTTGCCAATTTTATCCTTGTTCGTTACGTTATTTAATTGACTACATTTCATATCTTCGAAAGATTTGAATTACAAAACAATTTCAAGAAAAGTATTATGAAATGAACTCAAATAACATGGTATTGAATTTTATTATGCAATTTTGGAAAAGAGATTCCGGCGCATCGTTTCCTATAGAAAGCATAACGTGATCGCCTGTCATTGCATAGAAAAGTAAGCGCCGGAAGCTCCGGCCCGGTCTAACGTGAGTCATCCTTTACTTTGCACCCGGATGTTATTTTCTGACCTTTCATTTTGACACCATGCCTACTTACACTGCTTTCTATCACCGCACCGGCTCGCCGTCGGCAGGGCGTTTATCATCAAGCCTAACCACCATTTGGTCGTGTAATTATGCTGTTTCAAAGCAAGTTCCTTCCGCGTATACGCTCCGGCTCTGAATTTACTCCCTGCCGAGGTTTTCTCGAGGGATACAACAATGGGGTTCTTCAAAAATTGAGTGTAGTAGGTACGGTCTACGGTTTTCTAAAGTGTCGGCAACGCACTGATTTTTTTACCTATTTTAAAAATATATATGATATACAGGGTGGAAAGGCACGACGATCCTTTCCGGAAATGGGAGATAGTTTAGCCTAAGCTCTATATTTTCTCCATAGAAACTATGTTAATATGGGCAACCGTTTCTAAATTATGACCTTTTAAACATCCACGCAAAAAACTACTTTGTTCTAACCCTAACAGGTGACAGGGTCAATGAACTTACTTGTAAACAATCAGTATTCGACAGGAAATTATGCTAATTTGTTGCCATCTAACCGTTTTTAGGTCTGCTTACAGCACGGTAAGAATCATTGCAGGATTTTCGCTTTCTTAGTGGTTCCACTTGTTCAATACTTGAATGAAATAGTTATGTTATTCCTTAATATTAATAATACTAACCACAACATTGTTTACAACGACAGTTCAAATGGTGACATTGACAACCACTCAAAAGTACGCAATCGTCTTATAAATATCTCTGGTTTCCTTGACTGATAAAAAGGTTTTAGTTTCTTAACACGTTTCACAAAATTATTTTCGAATAATTGGAAACTATTTAAAATAATAAAAAATTACATGTAGGTTGTGTTAGTTGCACCAAATGAACTTGCAAAAATGAAATACTAAGAATAAATCAAGAATAAATACTTCTTCAATACCAAACTAACAAACCTTCTTGCGTGGTAGGAAATAGACAAGACGTCTGATGTTTGAAATTAAATTTTCATTGAACTATACTTATTGAATGTCATATTCTTCAAATAAAAATGTTAGATGCTCGTGGCTATTTAAATTTGTGGGGCTGTGTAAAAGATATGGTGTACCAAACCAAACGGAATGTGAAACTGCGGACGAAATGAGACAAAGGCTAATTGGTGCTTTCTGCGGAGGATAAATGACGAAGAGCATACACTATATCGCATGTGCATCGACATACTCGGGTACGGGCTGCGGCGGCGTTGTAATACACGGAGGTACATTTGAACACCGTATGTGAAAAGAAGATAGTATTAAATATTGGAAAAAAGTAATTATCTAAGAAAGTAATAAAATTGTTTGTAATATTTTTGCATGCATTTGATTTATTTGACATTTATGCGTCATTCATACATCATTGCGGTACTGTCAACGATCGGAAAAAAGTGTAAAGTCCCGAGCTTTCCCGACGGAGATCCTTAATCTAGCCGTCATGTGCACATGCTATAGGGTTATCACCACAGTTAAAAAGTAGTAGTATTCTTACCATTACCAATAGTCTCTGTATCACTTAAACGACCTAATACTTCCGGGAAGGATCGTCGTGCCTTTCCACCCTGTATAATATAAGATATACACGGTGACCTTAGCCATTGGACAAACCCTGAAATCGGTAATATTTTTTTAATTAGAACAAAAGAAAAAAAAATGATCAAACAAAAGTTATTTCCAATAATCGACAACAAAAAGAAACATACTGTGTTAATCATTGGCAGTGCTTTTGACAATTTGTTTGAAAATGTGCGGCAATGATGACATTTGTCAAAAGTCAGAATCTTATTAATGTCATAAATAAAAAAGATAATGGAAACGGTATCATGACGTCTCCAATTACAATAATTATGCTCTAAGTTATGTTACTTTTGTAATAAATTAATCTTGAACTTCAATTACATCAGCGAACTAAAACTTGGCACCCATATACTTATCTCATATTTATATATATGTATATCTTTTGTGGTGCACGTGCCGCGACCGCTGCAGGGGACCATCGAGTGCGCCGAATTCTGGCCGAAAGCGTGTCGTGTTTCGGAGGTTCCGGGGCAAACTGCCGAATCCGACACAAAAGCAGCCGATGCAACGGACCCACGCCGTTTTGTCGAATAAATAGTGTTTAGTTTTAAGTTTATAAAATACATATATGTATGTCTGTAAGGTATTTGTAATATGGGCCTTGTTGCCTGAATTAAATTTCTAAATTTCTAAATAAGTAATATAGATTTCAATTAGTTTACCGGCGGAGTCAAAAACGACGTAGGTATATTCTTAATATTGAACTTCGTTGGTTGACCTCGAGGCCTAGTCAAGATGACAATGTCAAAAATGTATCGGGATGACAGATGCTACCAAAACTCACGTGTTTTCTATCAAAGATTGTCATGTTGGCTAGGCATCCTGTGCTCTACAAGCATTTTCAACACCACCATTGCCGCCGCCGGACTCCTACCTGCCAGCGCCTGACTGACTCGCCTGCTCTCTAATAACACTTTAAGGCCTGTGCACATCGGCTTGCGTGTGCGTGACGTGCACATGTGCGTGCGCTAAAATGTTGGAGCCGCACACGCACACGTCACGCAAGCGGTGTGCCGTCTCTCAGAAGGATCTGTATACTACAAAGCCGCACGCGCACGTGCACGTCACACACATTAAACTTTAACGGGTAACTGCAATTTCTTTGTCTACCCCGAACATTTTTATAAACTAATTTCGGGTAGTTTAACGGTGTTTTATTTATATCTCCATCGACATTTGCGGGGACGTCAGTCTCTCCGTGACCACAGCTGGTGCAACTCAGCTGAAACGTCGGAATTTAAGGTAAAAACAATGAAACTATATCGCGGTAGACCCGCTTGTGTAATTCAATATGTCGCCTGCTCTCTGCAAGCAATCACAACAAGCCGTTTACCTCTGTTTTACACCGTCTCCCTTCCTAATTACGGGAGCGTCCAGGTGGCCACCGTAATGACAGGGCGCGTAATGACGCACTAATGGCTCGGGTCGGTAGCTTTGGTTACCTGCCACGGAGTTCAGAGGTCAAACATCACCCTAGCAGTGATTTTGCGGCAATGGAGCACTGTCTGTACAGTCACCTGCAATAATATATTACACAACGGAGGCCGCAAAAATATCTGACACGATCTTACTTGTAGAGCCATAAGAGCGTGTCACATATTTTTGCGGTCTTCGAAGACGTTACATATTATTGCAGGTGACTATGCCAAGAAAAGGGTGTGCTACTCTGCAGCGGCGCCACCATAATGAATACCAATGAATCATATGGTGAAATGATGTATCTAACTGCCAAACAGTCTCGTCTTGGTAACAATTCAACCAGTTAGAGTTAGACCAAGAAAAGTATGCAGCGATTTTGATAGCCCACGCAGTGCAAGTGTTATTTATATGTCATAATTTCACAGACGTTTGACCTACCTACTGACCTAGCCACATGTATGTAACCTCCTAGTCCCAGCGTACAATTTTTTGTACATATTTACAAAATCTATTTTGAACTTTTATTGTGTAAATAAGGGTTCCAATTTCAAAAACAAAACAATTGCTTCTGGGTCTCAGGAGATTAAATGTAGAACAATGGCTATAATACCTAATTACAGCCATTGGCTAAAAAATAAGTGCATTCCCGTTGCCAGGGAGGTTTTGGGATTATACTGTGCAACTTTTACTATGGGACGAACGTCGAAATCGCGACGTGAAAATTTACTCCCATAGAAAATGGACCAGCCAAAATGTATGAAACGGCCAATATTTTATTTCGTGATTTCCGGGTTGGTCCCATTGTAAAACTTCCCACCAAAAACATTTTCATGTAAAATGTTGCGAAGACGAAACCGTAAGGCTCGCACTGTCAAAAAGTTATCAGATCTCTCGGTGAGCCAAGCTTCTAACTCTACAAGCCCTAACTTCAGAAACTCTACACCTTAGCCAAAATATGTGGCTTAGCCGTTTCGTTACTACAAGAACTATTGTATAATAAAAAATAATGAACAGTGAATACATTTTTCACCTTACACCCATGTCACGGTATAGCCTCAGACAGTAAAACCTCCCTGGCAACGGGAATGCAGTTAAAACACGCACTGTAGAGATTTTGCTCTATTCTTCAGTTTTAAAGTTCAAACACTTATAGTTAGTAACAGTAGCAACACTTAGAATTTAGATAAAACCCTACAAGTACTTTCTTAAAACCACAAAGCAAAATTTATGTTTTTTAACCCTCTTGATCACTTGCGTCAAATATTTGTTAACAATTAATGAGTTCAAGTGATTGCCGTATCGTAGCGTCATCGCCGCGTGGCACAGGGCTCCGAGGGGCGTGGAGGGCTATTACGAACCCCTGACAGGGGGTAATGACGGCCTGTGCAAATGTTTAACCAACTTTTAAGGCAATTGTCGACTATCTATCTGTTTATTTATAAGGAGATGTATTTTATTTATAATAAAAATCATTTATTTACATACAAGATACATTTAATTACATCATACCTTTAGGTTAATTGGAAGAGATCCCTCTTAGGGATAAGTTCGCCCTTGTACTATATTTATGTTCTATCGGATGTACCTGTATTCCTCACATCGGTACAATAAAGTGTTACTTACTTAGGTACTTAAGTACAAGATAATCAAGATATACATAAATATACAGTGGTAAGACTACTAAACGAAATTAATAAGTTTAATAACTAGCTTTAAAAAATGTAAAATAGGCCCTTGAGGCATTGTACCAAGGATGCTGGCGGCATTTCCTCGCTGTACGCAATGCTGATACGTTGTGCGAGGTAGCCGCCAGCTCTTCGGTCACCAGTTACGTCAACGCGATTTCTGCGAACCATAAAATAAAAAACCGGACAAGTGCGAGTCGGACTCATTATCTATAAAAACGGTCACCCATCCAAGTACTGACCCCGCCCAACGTTGCTTAACTTCGGTCAAAAATCACGTTTGTTGTAGGTATGGGAGCCCCACTTAAATCTTTATTTTATTCTGTTTTTAGTATTTGTTGTTATAGCGGCAACAGAAATACATCATCTACTTATGAAAATTTCAACTGTCTAGCTATCACGGTTCATGAGATACAGCCTGGTAGGTAACAGACAGACGGACAGCTATACCCTTTGGGTACGGAACCCTAAAAAGGGCAACGGATGAAACTGCATGTTTGTATCATCACCTGTTACGGTACACGCTACAATCATGACACATGTTGGTTTAGGGATCCGGCCAGGTGCCGGTACCCACGGCCCGGTCAAAGGGTTGCCCATACACTGGAGTTAATGTCGCTTAACGAGTAGTCCGCTCAGACATACCAGCGTAAATAGATCTAAATAGGTTAGTTCGTTTTTTTAGCATTAGAAAGAAGGTAAGCGATCTTGACATGTCTTTTAATTGAAAACGCTTTTTAAAAATCAGTAACTATTGCTTATGAAAGCTGAAGAATATAAATGACCGTATTAGATTCATAATTGTTACATATTTGCCGTGACTTATTTTAAAACGTGTTTTTCAATTAAAAGACATGTCAAGATTGTTTACCTTTTTTCTAATGCTAAAAAAAATCAACTATAATACTTATACTCTGTATATTTAGGTAGGTAGGTACTTCAATAAAAGTTTGATAAAAGTAAACAAATAGTTTGTACATTTTCGGGTTCAAATCAAAATCAAATCAAAAATATTTATTTGCATAAATAAGGGTACAATGGGTGGTATACAAAGTTTTCAGTCTCATTCCTTATTTTACCATAATATGGCGTACAAATATTCAATACGTTACCCATAGAGCTATATTCTGGCTATATTTACATACATGCATTCTTATAATCTAAGTATATGGCACAATTTTACACAAAGTCAAAAAAATAATAATTTAAAATTAAATTGATAATTAATGTCTTACTTGGTAAAATGTCTAATAAATATAAAATAAATAATTTCATAATCAATAAATACTTTATCAGGCTTACAAATTACAATTTTTCAAAAACTCATCGATCGAATAATAGCAATGTTCAATTAAATGTGTATATATATATTTTTTTAAATAAACTAAATGTCAGTTCCTTAAAACTATCAGTAAAACAATTAAATATTTGTATTGCCATTCCATATACATTCTTCTTAGGTAGAGAAAGATTTGTTGTCGGCATGAAAAGTTTGTAAATGTAAATGTTTGGGTTGTAAATGTTATACATTTATTGATTAACCAACCAAATACAAAACCACCTGGATCTGTCAGTGAACGACCTGACTTTAACCTACATTATTTGATCATGTAATGTTTTCATCTACCCTCAACTGGCTAGTGGCTTAAGAAGCCATTTGAGGGTAGATTTTGTTTACTCTTTTTTAAATACCTACCTAAAGATACAGAGTAGGTATAGCTATATATACTCTTAAAAAATAAATAAAATAAAACCATCTTCTTCTTAAATAACTGACCATCCGTGGATGCGTGGATCCGGGGTTTACGAAATGTGAGTTACTACAGGACAGGTAGGTATCTTAGTCTTATAGAAATATAGACGATAGACAACTAACAATTAAATAAATATTTTTTCCATGAAGTATTTGTCAATGGGGTGGTAGGCCCCTATTTCACCACGGTGACAGGTGCGACAATTGTCGAAATCACTGTTACTGACGTCACAGGCCTCCATAGACTACGGTAACCGCTTACCATCGAACGGGCGGTGTGCTTGTTTGCCACCAACATATTAATTAAAAAAAGAAACTCCTTTATATCGCCAATAAATAAGTACCTACTTATTTTTCGAATGACAATTGTCACAAGATACACAACAATTGTCACGAATTCCGACACAGAACTCATTTCCTGTCAAGAATTACCGAAAGTTCTATTAAATGTGTGACAATTGTCATCATCATCATCATAAACTTCGCAAGGGAAATACCTGTTTTTTGCCGATATAATAAAGTTTTTTTAAATAATACAATGATGGTGGCAAACAGGAATACGGCCCGCCTGATGGTAAGCGATAACCGTACCCCATGGATGCCTGCATGTGACGTCAGCAACAGTGACATTTGTCGTATTGTCGCACCTGTCGCCGTGGTGGAATAGGGGCCGGTCGAAGTTTTTTAAAGATGGCGCTTTGATGGGTTTCTCCTATCAATCCTACGAATCCTTGTTTTTTTACTTTTAAGCGAAATCACATACAACAAATCTAAAAACACGGGAAATCTATTTTAGCGACATATATAGAAAAACTTTTGACAGCAGCCATCCACATTTAGTGAATGGATCGGAAAACCTTTTAGACCCATAATACCTTACGTGAGTATCTAATCAAATATAAGTTGAATTATCGAGAAGATGGAATTGCATTTGTAGTGGTTGTATGCTGATAGTACAAGAAAATAGAAAATTCAAATATAGAATGCCTGTAAACAAACAATACTACTACATATGCAATTCCACGCTCTCGATGATTCAACATACCTTTAAACGAGCAATTCTTGTTTATTTAATATATATCGACGGCGAAGTCCCATGAACTCCTAACTAACATTTTTAGTAATACACATTTTCATTCGTTTAGTAAAAATAGTTAGGAGTTCATACGAATACACATTTATTAATATAAATTACTAAAAGACATAAACAGGAATATAAAACTAAAAGTAACTACAATTAAAATTACTAGAACTAAAAATTAAATATACCTATCAAAATTTGGTGCCCTCGGGAGGGTGCCTAACACGCAGGCAGCGTTCCCGCGCTGGATTACTTGCGATTGAAAATCTCTGCGCGAGAAAGCTGCCCGCGCGGGGGTCGCCCGTGGCCTCCCTTAACGGTTTGCTAAGCGCTTTGTGGAGTTCATGGTACTTCGCCGTCGATAATATTTCGGGGATTTCGGAAACGGCTCTAACGATTTCATTGTGCTATATTATGGGGGTTTTCGGGGGCGATAAATCGATCTAGCTAGGTCTTATCTCTGGGAAAACGCGCATTTTTGAATTTTTATATGTTTTCCGGGCAAAGCTCGGTCTCCCAGATATTAGGGCGTTTCTCAGAGATGACCTTCGGTGCCTGACTTCGGTGCCAAATTTTTTTTTTAACTTATTTGATATGCGACTTTATTTCCTAAAATCTAGCCTTAATATAAAAAATATTGGTAGTGGAGGCCTCCATTAGAACCTTATAGTTTTTAAGATATTTGAGATTTAAAAAACACCGAAATCATGTGCAGGCACTGAAATCAATTGGCGTCACCGAATTCAATAATGCATACACAAAAATCACATTTCAATTTTATATCTCAACCATATTACATTTTAATCATATTTTTCATTCTTATTTGATTATAAGCGATGTAACAAGGCTAATGATGTCGAAAGCTTACATAAATGTAATAGATATAGACCCAAGATTTTAAAGTAATCTAATTACGACTTGTAAAACAACATCTCTAGAAGATATCCCACACTATTTGACTGTCCTCATATAATAGGGTGATGGGCGATGTATGGTCCTGGAACGAGTTTCAGACATGTCGACCACAAATTCGCACATTAGTGCCATAAAGGAGAAGGTGTTTGTTTCACACAATCCGACCGCACACGCATCAAAAAGAAACTTATGTTACCTACACCCGATAAACAAGAAACTTTTGATCAATGCTCAAAAAATATATAAAGCAATGTGATGCAATACGGAAAACAAGTATTTTTGAATAACAGAGTTTTAACGCGTGAACTCCATCAATTTAAAACTATTTGAAGTGGTCGACTAATGCCTGAAGATCTAATTACCCGTTACTTATTTGAGGGTGCTGGAGATCTCCAGCACCCTCAAACACTTGAGCTAATTTGTAACTCCTATATTTAGACATAAAGACATAAGACATTGAGGATTGTTAAAACATTTGCTATGTTCAATTTGGGTCTATGTCTAGGTCTCATTGCCTTTGAAGCGATCTCGACATTAGAAGGCCACTTTATTTTTAATCCCTTGTTCTGAACATCCTGTCCCTTGGGTGTGCATAGTACTTACATATACAAGTTATTGTAAAAGAAGTGGGATCTAATTGACTGCATTCATTTAACATGCCTGACACGTTTAAAGGTATCGAGGTGTAGGGCCTCAGGTGATACAGAGGACAATTAACATAATTTACTTCATTGGTTTGAAGAGAATATCAAGACAGAGAAAGAAACATTGGGTCTTCAAGTTTCAACACACGTCTGGTTTAAAAAACTACTCATAGTAAACTAGTGATCTTTTGTACCTATTATGACTTAATTTATTTACAAACATAATTTTACGTTTATACTACGTATCTTGCACTTTTTAAGTGTGATAAATTAGTACAACAAACTAGGTTACAAAGCAGGATTTGAATTCAGTGATCACTTTTTTGATATCGGTGGTCAAAAAATCCACCGAATCCAAGGAAATCAACACCAGCGATGTCAAAATTAATCGCTTTTTAGCAATTACAGAAATAGCATGAGTGATACAGAGGAGATGTAATAATGATGGATTTACGTACTTTCGAGGATTTCTTAATCACTTGCATAACGATAAATGCACTAAAACTTTCGGAGTAAATTGCACCACCGATCTCAAAAAAACATAGAACCAAACCCACCGAAGGACGGTGAAACCTTTAAAAAATCACTTTATTATACTGTGACTGTACCTCTGCTCTATTCAACGGTTAAGGCACAACTAAAGCATACTATGTTTGAGACACTGAGTTCCTGGTTTACAACTTTGAAGGAGTACCGACATGTTTTGCAAATTACACCGAAATCAGGCACTAGCCCGGGACACATCGTAAATTTGGTTTTATTCAATGAGTTGAGCAAACACATTATTGTGATATAAAGAATATGATAAGTTAACTAATACCCTATGCGTGAATACCCATAATAACTCCGATCTAATGCCCCATCTTGAGTAATAATTTTTTGTTTCATAAAATCTGGGTGCGGGACACTCCCACCGAACATCATTTTGGGCATTTGAATTTTTTTTTCTTGTATTATATAAATAATAAATAAATAATTTGATAGTGCCCCAGACAGAATATAGGCTGAAGATCATGCCTAAATTAATTCAGATTTATTGAACAGTAAATTCAATCATTGATTGCCCCGGACACGTAAAAATGGCCCTCCTGCGAAATGCCCATTAATAGTAATACGAGGTAATGCTTATACTGGTTTGTAATCATGGCTTAGTTAGTGTAACAAACGGGAATAGGGGAGGCCAGGGGTCGATGCCGCGGCGCTAACAATTAAAGGAGGGTTAATACAGGTGCATCATTGACAGACACTTTAGAACTGTATTGATTCTGTTCCAAAATTTGTTTTTGATTATGAGGATCTTCGAGCAACACGGAAGGGAGGCGGCATTCGCACAATTTCCCCTCTGCCGAGGTACAAGATTAGCGCGTCAATCTAATCTAGCGCGGGTAATAAAACTAGTTGCACTTGGATTTTTCACTAGACCGAGTCCAGACGCGCGCGTGAACACTGCTGCACAAAAATGCCTGTTTGCTCGGTTTTTTGTTATAAAAAGTGGTCGGGGACATCAAATTTACAAAAAGAAAGTGTTACATTTCACATGTAATATTTTTTTTTTACATATCATACGTTTAATTACATTCAAACACAATTATTATATTTTAGTCTCATATAATTGTTGGATTTATCGATTTTGCTCGCTCAGTACAAATTGCGGATCGGTCGAGCGACAAATCCGACTTCTCATCTCTCAGAATACAATAACATACTTCAACGAAAATGTGTTAGTGTGCGTGTTGTCACTCGTCCGTACACAAAAAGAGATCGAGGTTTGCAAGATTTGTCTTTGACGTGTGTCATTTTCTATGTATTTGTGTCGTCATTACAGATTGGATTTTGTATGTAAGTGCGTGAGAAGTGCGACTGTGTGCACCTTTCCCCCCGCGAAAAATGGCAGAAAGATTTGTACGGTGAGATATCGCTTGGGCCCCTCCCTTCCGATGTGTCGGAAGCCGGTGTTGCTCGAAGATGAGGATTCATTTATTAACATTAAAGATATAAGGTAAACGTGTGTGCCCAATAGATGACACCTTGCTGACACCTCTATTTTCAAGACGATTACGTAGTGACTGAGGAATTAGCTTCGTAAATGTCCCAATACTGGACACTAAAGAGAAGTACCTACTAAGCCGTCTTAAGATTCTAAAGAGAAGTACAGTTGGCAACAAAGCGAATTTGAAATAGAGGAATATTGTTAAAGTAAATTATATAGTCAGTACATTTACTGCCATCTTTTGACACAAATGATTAAAACGTTTAGAACGTCATTTGACTTTGATCCTTATTCTTTCATATGTGTTAAATTTGTTAAATGTCAAAAAGTATCGCCATCTACTCGAGGATAGGCCAAAGGTATGGCGCCATCGCTAGAATAGAGGGCGATAAAGACTTTAATTATATATATATTACATCGAATTTGCTTTTGACATAAACTTATGACTTTTTGGTAAAGGTCGCGGGAGTCCGCTGGATTTGGGTGACGCAAGACCGGTCATTGTGGCACTCTTTGGCGGAGGCCTATGTCCAGCAGTGGACGTCCTCTGGCTGATATGATGATGATGATGATAATGATGATAAACTTATATTGTTTTAGATGTGCCCAGCGTGGTGGGTCCCCTGCTAGCCGCGCTGCCGCCGCCGCCGTGCCTGCCCTACTGCCAGCACCTGCCCTTGCGCAGCCCGCCACGTAAGAAAAAGCTTACGGCTTGGCCACGACATTACGCAACTGGCGACGGCGGCAGCGACAACCATAGATGGGAACGAAAGGTCCGATCGCTGTGTCCCCAACTTACGGTTATCGCTGCCGCCGTCGCAAGTCGCTCAATATCGTGGCCGAGCCGAAGCGTATGCTGAGACGCAGGCGACGCAGTTCACACAGCGCAGCGCAGAGCAGATTTTGTAAAGTATGGAATCCTTGCGATGCAGCGTGCGTAGCTAAAGGACGTTCTATACTTTACAAAATCTGCTCTGCACTGAGCTGCGTTAAATGCGTCGCCTGCGTCCCAGCAAAGATAATTTAGTTAGACTAAAGGAATATTGTCAAAGTAAATTATGTAGTAGTCATAAGGTATTTACTGCCACCTTCGACACAAATGATTAACACTTTTAGAACGCCATTTGACTTTGATCCTTACTTTTTCACTGATAATACTGATATGTGTTAAAACTTGTTAAATATCAAAAAGTATCGCCATCTACTCGAGGATAGGCCAAAGATGGCCAAAGGTATGGTGCTATCTTTTCGAGCGATGGCGCCATACCTTTGGCCTACTGTCGAGTAGATGGCGATACTTTTTGACATTATGTGTCACTTGGTGTCACACACATGCTTTGGAGTCGGTTCGAACCAACTCCAAGCTCTGTTAGTTAATGAGCTAGAGTTAGACCATGAAAAGTCTGCAGAGATTTTGATAGCCCACGCAGTGCAAGTGTTATTTTAAACGTATAAATAACACTTGCTCTGCGTGGGCTATCAAAATCGCTGCAGACTTTTCTCGGTCTAACTCTATACATATATCTAGTTCGGGCCTATCGTGTCTTTTGACACTGCTGCCACAGAATAAATAACAGTACTGCCGTACAGAAAGAAAACTTCCTGCAAAACCGAAGTTTGACAGCGGTTCAGGGTCGAATCATGCTATCCCTTTCTAATATATGGCACTATCCTTTTCGGCTATTTAGGGTTGTCAAAATTCAAGTGATTGTCTTATCTGTGGTCGTGCACGCAAAAGGAAGTCAAGTGGTGCCAACCCTAATAATTGCTCGGAGCAATGCTGAGCCGAGCGGAGCCGAGTTTGGCCGAAGTCAGGAGTTTCGCACCCCTGCTGCTGCTATACTTCCTACTTAGGAAGGGTAGTATTCCAACTGTCCAATTTCTTTGTCCAATGTCAGTGCGTCTCACTCTCTCATTAAAGCAAAATGTGAGACGCAAGACGTTCTAGCGAGGGTCATCCTTCAGATCCCATTCACACGAGCGCTTTTTAAACGCGCGTTAAAAAAGCGCTTGATTCCGTCCGCACGCTAAATTCGATTTAACGGCCAACGCTTACAATCGAAAATCCAACAACGCTTGATAAAAAGCGCCACCGCCAATGAGTGAATAAATATTAGCTAATAAATACACATGTAATATCCATTTGTGTCGTTCTAACGTTCGCGAGTTGAACGAGCCTCGTGCCTATGGGCAGTGGGGAGACACTCCTCCTTTCGGGCAAACTCGGCTCCGTTCGGCTCAGCATTGCTCCTAGCAATTCTTAGGGTTCGCACCACTTGGCGTCCCTTTGCGTGCACGACCACAGATAAGATAATGACTTGAATTTTGACAACCCTAAATAGCCGAAAGGGATAGTGCCATACATTAAAAAGGGATAGCAATTATTCGACCCTGAATCGCTGTCAAACTTTGTTTTTGTAGGAAGTGTCCTTTCTGTACGGTAGCACAGAATAAATAATAGTACTAGATTCTTTTTGGTACTAGGTACAGAAGACTCACTCTCTAACAAAACGCGTCTGTTACGATCAGGATCAGGACAGATATGGCCGCTAGGTGGCGACAGCGCCACGCGCGGCTTATGGCTAACCATCAAAATTGGTGTGGAACGGATGTACTTGTAGCTACCTGTTGCAAAGCGACGAAATCGCGGGGTGAGCCACGCCTGACGGTAGTACTATTATTTATTCTGTGGTATGGGGCCTTAACGTATCCCTGTTTTTATCCAAGCGCTCCACGGACTGTCAGAAGAGGCCCGTCGTCGCGGCGAGAAGCGACCAATCCCCGCCGAGCTAAAGGACGAGAAGTACTTCGAGCGGCGCCGCCGCAACAACCAGGCCGCCAAGAAGTCACGAGACGCGCGCCGAGTGCGAGAGGACCAGGTAATGTGTCTCTCTATTATAAGTGTCTATGTCTAATTTTATCACAGACTAAATACGTTCTAATGTCACTGACACCCAACAGTACATCTGCTGGCTTGAAATACTTGAAGTATTCAATGGTATAGTCACAAAATTTCCTTCTTACCATTGTTAATATATAGTTAGGGCCAATACGAGTAAGTGGTGGCACAGGAGCAAGATGTGGTTAGTGGTAAATGTATGAATTCGCAATAAACACTAAACAATGTGTAAACAGACCCAATGTGAGGGCCATGCAGTTACGCTTATCCTGGAGCCCACTGATCAGTTAAACGCAAAATTTGAAAGCTCCGAACAACTGACAGGCTGATATTGTCCGGCGAACTGAGTCTATGGGCCCCTTTACTCTTACTTAAGAGCCAACAGGAGTGGTAATTTCTCCATACAAACGTACTCGACTGTTTCCTCCGTGGTTTTTGAAGCTAGAGCAATGATTTTTTCAACACAGATTAATATTGTCAATATCTGTGTCGGACCGTTTTGCTTTTTTCGATATTTTTGTTTTTTAAGGCGCTAGACCCCTTCAAAAATGGCCAAAATGGCCTAATTGATTATGCCGCAATGAGAGGCGTGGTATTCAAAACTGATATCAATTAGCCAAAAAAGCAAAACGGTCCGACATAGACAATTTCATAACCATTTAGATTTCCAAATTTGGTTACGATTGGTTAAGTTTTGGAGGAGGAAACAGTCGAGTACGAAACCTCGATTTTTGAGATTTTTACGCAGGATTTTTCGCCTAAGCTGCAGTTGTCCCTATCGCACTAATTTTAGGGGCGGAGTCAAGTTTCTAAATACACAGACAGAAATGTGATGGGCAATAGTCGACATTTAATGTCGATAATCTAGTGATGTAAGAAGTTATCGATAAACGAAAATATCGTTGAAAATATCTAGATCCTCCTAAGACACAAGGGGTTTTGGGTTGAGAGTGAACACATTTTTGTAGTTACAATATATGTACAATCTATTTTGAACTTTTTGATTCTAATATTTCAAATTAGAAATCAAAATCAAAAATATATTGCATGGTTATGGGCAGTCTTGGCCGTAATGGTTAATTCTAATTAACAATTAATCAATTGCATTAACCATTAATTTCGCAATTAATAAATTGCATTACGCATCAATTTAATTAAAGTTAGTTAGAATTGAATTTTGAGTCGTTTAATTACATTGATAGTGAATCTAATTGCTTATTTAATGGCATTAAAGTTTCAAAATATGTATTAAAATTACTCCGAATTGCATTAACGTGTAATGGAATTAAATATTTTTACTTTTTTTATAGAGAAAGAAGAGAAATGAATAGAGAAAAAGAGACTTTTTTTAGAGAGAAATTTTATAGTTTCTGCTTCTCAGCTGAGTGTCACGGAATCATAATCAATTGTCATTGGTGCAACTAGCCCTAAGTATTACAATTTTGACAGAAAAATCTTTTTCAGATTGCATGGCGAGCCTGTCTTCTCGAGCAAGAAAACGCGTCATTGCGCGCACATGTGGCGGCGCTCAGACAAGAGACGTTAGCGCTGAGGGCGCTACTAGCGGCTGATGAGCCCGCCGTACCTACTAGCACCACCGCTGACTAGCGCTAGCAACCCCGCCGTGACCACTACCATCAAAGCTGAAAATGCCCCTACTACTGATACTGATACCTACAGGATGCAGACAAGAGGCGTTAGCGCTGAGGGCGCTGCTAGCGGCTGATGAGCCCGCCGTACCTACTAGCACCACCGCTGACTAGCGCTAGCAACCCCGCCGTGACCACTACCATCAAAGCTGAAAATGCCCCTACTACTGATACCTATAGACAAGAAGCGATAGCGCTGAGGGCGCTGCTAGCGGCTGATGAGCCCGCCGTCCCTACTAGCACCACGGCTGACTAGCGCTAGCAACCCCGCCGTGACCACTACCATCAAAACAAAAACGCCCCTACTACTGATACCTATAGACAAGAAGCGATAGCGCTGAGGGCGCTGCTAGCGGCTGATGAGCCCGCCGAACCTACTAGCACCACGGCTGACTAGCGCTAGCAACCCCGCCGTGACCACTACCATCAAACCAAAAACGCCCCTACTACTTACACCTACAGACAAGAAGCGTTAGCGCTGAGGGCGCTGCTAGCGGCTGATGAGTCCGCCGTACCTACTAGCACCACCGCTGACTAGCGCTAGCAACCCCGCCGTAACCACAACCATCAAAACAAAAATGACTTCAGCACGAAATACCTATAGTGTCCAGCAAGTGTCCAGTTAATTTTGAACACCTAGCCCTATTAGCAACTGCGGCTGACTCTTGAGCGCTTCAGGCCGGCCGATGCTCTGCCTTCCAAGGAGACTTGTAATTAATTTAATTACTTATTTAATATAACTTTAAAGTGTTTTGACTAGTCCGTCCTAATTGTGATCTCGTTAGATAATTATTATTACCTAGTACTTAAGTAAAATGAAGTAAGTATATTAATAGCAATAAATAAGATAAATACCGTGTGTACCTATATGTAGACTAACTTTTTTTTTCTTTTTAACAACACGAAATGTGAACCTAAGATGTCACGTAATGGTGAAACTGCGTTTTATCAATAATAGCCAAGCGACCAAGCGTGAAATCGACATCGGCTCTAAGATAGAGAGGTACCTAGATTTAGAAATTTCGCTTTTCGCGGTAGGACTTTTGGGGGCCTAGCCAAGCTCGATTGTCAGCCATCTTCCATATAGTGAGATATAAAGGCGTATCCAAACTAGTCATTTTTTCGCCAATCTGATTAAATTGTCCGATCGAATCAGGACGTGCGAACGCACACGCCAATTTGGCTCGCCGAATTCAACCGCCGATAATGACCGATATTACCGATAAAATGAGGCGCGGGCGCAAGAATACCAATTTGTGACGCCAGTATTTTCGTTCTGGGGCATTTTTTCAATTTAGAGGGCTCTAATATCACCATAAATCTAAAATTGGTGATCGAATTGGAGATTAACGCCAACTTCATTTCTGTTCTGATCAAATCGGTCGATTTGATCAGCCCGTCTGGATACCGCTTAAGGACAGACAGCGTTTCGTTGTCGTAGCGCAAACGATTGTTCATCTTGGCTAGCCCCTTGGCTAGAGGCAAACGATGGTCTACTCTGCAAACATTTGACTCATTTATCCATGATACGATGCTATTCTAGCAGTACCGTCTTTACCATAAGGGCACAAGGGGCCCATGCCCAGGGCCCCCATCCTCAGGGGGCCCCGAAGGACAGACATTAACAGTATATTTGATTACCCATAATAAATAGAAGACCATGGTAGAAAAATTTTAGTTTTAATTCGCCTTCTATACTTTCCAAAAGGGGCCCCAAATTCTTATGTGTCCAAGAGCCCCAGCATAGTTTAAGACGGCCCTGTATTCTAGTTTTGCTTATGAGTAAGTTATGAGTTCATGACATCATTTATTTATTTATTTATTTGGAAAGCAAACAGAAATAAGTGAGCAGGAGATAAGTTTACAGAGACACACTAAGGACATTTCACTTATTTCCTTAACAGCTCTATCATCATGAGCAATACAAGAATGTGTTATGGAAATGCACTTTACAGATAATCTATTAATGCAATATAACATCACTAATAGCACAGGTGTTTACAATAGGTATTTTAATGAGCAATTTTTAAATATTTTGCGCAATTTTTGAATAATTATAAGTAGCACGTACTCGTCGTACTCTATACTACCTATTTTTTTGAGTGTTAATAAATTGTTATAATTATTAATACAACGGTTAAAATCTTATTTTATTGTAAATAAAAGCAATCAACATTCATTACATTTGCATTTTTATTTTGATATATAATTAATTATTTTAGCGCCCTCTGTTGACAACTTTTAAAGTTGTGACTTTAATAATAAGACCAGATTAATAGCGCCATCTTCTAAAAATATTGTGAACTATGAAAAATATCAAAACGCTAGTATACAAAAAGTTTAATACCGCCATCTATACACAGTTTTCTGAACCTTAACGACCACTGAAAGTTGAGAAAACAATGTCATCAACCGTTTCAGCTCCAAATCGCTAGATGGTGTTCTAATTAGAAGTTGCGGCACCTGTTGAACATCCTAGAAAAGGTTGTCATCAGTTTCATTGTGAAATCGCTAGATGGCGTTTATAATCATCCATCACAATTATTACGTAAAAAATAAAAAATAAACCGGCTAAGTACGAGTCGGACTCGCGCACTAAGGGTTCCGTACCATTACGCAAAAAAACGGCAAATAAAACACGTTTCTTGTATGGGAGCCCCTTACATTTATTTTATTTTGTTTTTACTTATTTGTTGTTATAGCGGCAACAGAAATACATCATCTGTGAAAATTTCATGCTATGCAGTTATGGGGCTATTCATAAATTACGTCATTTCAAATTAGGTGGGGGGGGTCTGGATCGGATGATGGTAGCATGACGTAGGAGGAAACGGGGTCATTCGAAGCATGATTTTTGGATGATTTTAGGGGGGGAGGGGTCAAAAATCGTCAAAAATCGATGACGTAATTTATGGACAGCCCTGTGGCGTCTAGGTTCTGTTGTATTACAAGGTGATAAATAAAACTCAGTTGGTCAGTCAGGTGTGCTCCGCGACCCGCCTGTACGCCATGACAGTTGACAACAGAATGTCGACTTGCAGGTAGTTCGCATTGCACTTTTATTGTATAAACGTCACATCTCTTCCTTTTTATAATGATTTATTTATTTTATTTTATGCGTTAGCCATGCAACAATAGTTCAGTCATCTCACATCTGTTTATCTTATAACTGCTAGGTTAATTTAGATTCTAATTCCGACATACTACCACCGGTTCGGAAAACAGCGTTAACCTCAGACCCGAGAAGAACCGGCGGAAGAAACTCGGCGAGGTGTGGATATATTCATTTCTCAACCGTTCAACAATAAACATTTTTTAACAATATAACCTTGGAATATTTACACTATTCCTAGTATCTCTCTCAGTTGCTTAGCGGTCAGCTGGAAGAGATCCTTTAAAGGGATGAGTTCGCCTTTGTACACATTTATTCTATTCTCTTATTGTTATGTACTTGTTTAGCGTAATAAAGTGTTTTAATACAATTATGGTTTTACTTTTACAATATCAGTCTCTCTCCTTCTCCTTTTTTCAGTTTTGAATTTTGAGTCTGCTTTCTTTTATTCAAAATGATAATAACTCGAGGTTTAAATATCTTACGAGTTTAACCTTAATTGATACATATTTTCTTTGGATGCTTACACTTTTCTAGGTATTTTCATTAGCGTTCAAGCTATATACACGTTTCACACAATTAATACCTATTTCGTGAATTTCCAATAAAATTGTAACATACAGGTCGCTTTCCAATAACATCTCGTACATGTACATTATTTATTGGCAACAACTGATTTCCTCAGTTTTACTTGGCTGTTTGATAGGTAATATAGTATAATATATAGATATAATGCAATTTCTAATATACGTAAATGGTCCAATGTTAAGTAAGGTAAAAAGTCATACCAGATATCACAACCTATTTAGTTTTACTTGTGTACTGGTATGTTATTTACGCAAACCATGATCTATACAAATAGATTTCTATTACTCGGGTAAAATGATGTAAGTACCTACATATTTGACCGTTATTATTATAAATTGCATTGGATACATTATTTTATTACCGTTTTTTAATTATAATACTTGCTGAATACACTCAATTATATTCAAGTATGGTATATCGACCTACTGTTAATCTAGCAACTTAATGTTACTTATACAATGAATGATATTATTTATGTTATGAAAACAACTTTAATCCCTGCTTACAATTGGAAGTTGATTTTAGCCTTGACTATAGTCTACAGTAGCCCTTGACTACAATATACACAGCCTTAATTTGACCATGGTTACAGTCACATTAATATTTTTTTTTTAGACATTTTGCTTCCCTTAGGTTCAATTACTTACAGATATATTATAGAGCAAAACTAGCACCTGTGTATGTTCATTTTGATGGTGGCATATATTGTTTAACTCTAATTATGTATATTTTACAAGGAACCAATGGAATTTCATTACCATGAACACGGTTTCACCGAGTACATTGTTCGAAAATTTACTTTATTATTATTCCGTTGCTTTAATAAAACCCTAGGCCATTTGGGGTCATCCATTAATTACGTCACACGAATTTCTAGGTTTTTTGACCCCTCCCCCCCCCCTTGTCACATTTGGTCACATTTTGGCAAACCCCTCCCCCCTAGTGTGACGTCACATTTTTTCTACGAAATCGCCAAATCGAATTAAGTAAGTACCTAAGTATTATTAATATTTTTTCAAAATATTTTTCGACGATATAAATATTAGTAATTTTATAAGTTTTATAACCCAAAACTGCTTAGGAAAGAAAATTAAAAGAATAAAAACGATTATCGTTTTAAAAACTTGTTATTTAAATGTACAGCGAATAAAATAATAAAAAAAAAATTTCGGTTACTGATGAAGTTAAAGTGACGTCACAAAATTTGTGTCTCCCCCCTCCCCCATGTCACAATATGTCACATTTTCTTGACCCCTCCCTCCCCCTAAGCGTGTGACGTAATTAATGGATGACCCCTTTTGGGTTTTAGTTCATACTTGGTACTTAGTACCTGTACGATAATTAAACAACGACTTAAGTAAATAACTCTTTAATAATATATATGTACTCTTGCAAATATAGAGGCTCGATCTGCAACCTCAATTTACAAGGTTTGTTTGATTTTGTTAGTTTCAACCTCAACTAAGCAAACTGCAATTTGGTGCAATCAAGATCACGTCTGGTCCTTACGTTTTTATACGTACACAGTATAAATTTCCCACTAACGTGCCTTTTTATTACACTTAATTAAAACTCATCTCTATCTGGGTAACTGTCCGATATTGACGCCATCGCTTGGCCGTCCATTTTACGGATTTGGTTACTATGTTCGTATGTGTATGTTTTCACTATTAGGAACAAGTCATATATAAAGTAGCGCAGTGGGAGTGCAAGGTTTCACGCATCGTCACTGATTGGTACTTTGTATTCTTTTCAGCATTTACTTTAGATACCTACACAATGTGTGGCATTGTGACGGACCCAGCGTCTATTTATTTACCTTAAATTGACCTTTAACCTGATTGTAAATTTATAGAATTACTATTGTGTTCTTTTGGCACTAAAATTAGTTGATTGGCTTTAGGTAATTTATTTATTTTTGGACTTTAATTTAGTCGGCCCGTCGACTTTTATCGGTACTCATTTAGTCCTAGTGCAGCTTTGCATTTTGAATTGGCCTTTGTAGGCACATTTATCACATGCCGGCACATTTTATCTTTTAGGGGGAAGGCGGCGCCATTATCGCAATCCTGTCTACCTGTTTGTTATGTTTGCCCAAAAACTCTTTCAGTTGCCTCCTAACATTTTATCAAATTTGTTCCCATAATCACTTGTTTATTGTAACTGAAACCCCTAGATTCAATATTTTCCTTTAGATCGGCGGAGGCTCAATTTTCCGCATTGAAATCACATTTAGAATCATTAGGAATAGATTAGATTAGAAATTTCCAAAGTACAATTCTTGTTGCATCAGTCGAAACACGAATCGTTCATACAAACTCTGTTTTTGCGAAAAGTATTCTTATAATTTGTCGACAGCAACTTTAAAAATGTCCATTTCGCTAGCTTCTGAAACGTGCGTACTTGGAAGAGTGCTCGCAGTTAGCAGGCACACGACACTCAGGCACATTCTAAAGCGGACAATTAAGACATCATTGTAATACTATCGGTAAGTAAGCACGGAACATGTGCGTTAGGTAAGTACCTTCTAACTACCGAGTTTCTGTACTTAAGGAGTTATCGAAGTAACCTAACGTGTAACAAACAGAACAGGTAGACACATATACATAGGATTGGACCCCAAGACATACATTAAAGTTCAACGAGTCTTTGTGACAATAACCTGAGTTTCACTCCTTAACGTTAATTATAGTCACAATTACTAACAATTTAAATTTTATGGAATTTTTCCTGAGCTATATTTATTTTTAATTCTGAAGAACTTATCATTTGCACTACATGGGCCGATATCCCATGCAGCACTCGCGGAGTTTTCACTCCAATGGTATTTCCTTATTCGGACTTAGGTTCCACTCACGGAGTCTTCACTCCAATTGTAGGTATTTATTTATACGGAACTCGTATCTTGCATAAACTATACATTAATACCATTGTCTTTTCAGCCTATGAAACTCGACTTTTCTAGTTTTCATATTTATAGACAAGGTTGTGTCAATGTCTAGTTAGTTATTTTAAATACACCATAGTCGGCATCAGCAACCCCGCCCCACCACCATAACCGCGGTACTTGCATTTGAAAACTCGTTTAAATAATTAAATAAAGAACTTATTTAAGGAGGACAAGGTAAGCATTTCATGAGTTTCCAAATGTAATCGATCACCGCGCAATCATTGCTGGCGCGGCAGAATTATTAAGCATAGCCATACCTTCCCAAGGCCCACGGTCCTACCAGCTGTAGTAGGTACTTTCTAAGTTCGGTGGAAGATTTTTTTACATTTATTCGGAAAATGGTTTTTTTTATTATAATTATTTTCAACAAAATCTGTTTACTGCACACATGTACGACTCTAGATTCTTCAGACTCTGAATACCCTTAGACCCTTTAGACTTCCTTAGACTATTTAAACTCTTACAATCTTTAGACTCTAACTTAGATTCTGTAGTCTCCTTAGACTCTTTAGACTATTTAGACTATTAAGACTATTTAGACTCTTTACTTTTTAGACTATTTAGACTCTTTACTCTTTAATCTCTTGAGACTCTTTAGACTCTTTAGACTTTTTAGACTATTTAGACTCTTTAAACGCTTTAGACTCTTTAGACTATTTAGACTATTTAGACTCTTTAGACTCTTTAGATTCTTTAGACTCTAGACTATTTAGACTATTTAGTCTCTTTAGGCTCTTTAGACTATTTACTCTTTAGACTCTTTAGACTCTTTAGACTCTTTAGACTCTTTAGACTCTTTAGACTCTTTAGACTCTTTAGACTCTTTAGACTCTTTAGACTATTTAGACTCTTTAGACTATTTAGACTCTTTAGACTCTTTAGACTCTTTACTCTTTTAACTCTTTAGACTTTTCAGACTCTTTTCACTCTTTAACTCTTTAAACTCTTAAGACTCTTAATAAGACTCTTTAGGTTCTTTAATCTAACTTATTTTTATTTTTTATTTCCTTATACATATATTATGTGATGTGAAAAGCAGTATGGGTCACATGGTAGCAAAATTATTTTCACTTTGGGCGTTAACACTTGAATCCCTCACTACGCTCAGTATTCCATTTAATACCTCGCTTCGTTCAGGATTCAATGTTCGCCGTCGCCGTAACCATGACATTTTGCTCCTTAGCGACACAACCTAATGTTTAATTGAAGCAGAGTTGCATCTGTTTTGCTTCGTTCCATTTTAAACAAAACAAAATCAACCCTGAATCCTACACTATAGATTCAAATTTCAATAGCAAATTTCAGACTTTTTCCTTGTATGGCTGGGCCCCAGGAGGGTGAGTGCAATATTAACACAACAACATTTACAACCATAAAAGTATTCCATTTTTGGAGAATACTCGTATTAAGCTTAAGCTTTACGACAAATTTCACCGACAGTATCAGTTTGTTTACTTATTTTTCCTTTTGCATTATAGAAACAAGACCCAGATAATATTATGCTAATTTGGATAAATAATTTAAATGCATATCTAACTAGCACACGTAAGCTAAGTAGCACCATGTTGTATAGCAGATGATCTGTTGATTTTTATTGAGTCTGACGCTAAATAAAGCGTACACTTATTATTTATTTAGGTAGATAACTTCTGGTTAAAAGTGTTAACCCTATTATGTGAACTATTATTAAGGATTTGTCGTTAATTTGATACATTTGTGAGCTAATAATAAACTACAGCGCACCCAGATATTGTTTCAACAACCGTTAACGCAGAGAGCACCACGTTGGTATACTTAGTTACCTGTAGTAAATTACCGGTGAACAGACATATTCAGCACTATACAGCAATATGCGCGACAGTATATTTATTATACGTATAACTTAATTATAGTTTTACACGCCTCCTTAAATACACAGTCGCTATAAAAGTTTTATTTCTATTTTATAATAACTTATTTTACTGTATTTGGCTTCACTTCTGTTCACCGACCCGTTTTTTGGAAAGGTAAAAGCATTTAATAGTATTTAAACTGAATAAGACGTTGAAATGTGCCCTATAGTAATAATATTAGCGTAAAAATAGTTCTTTTCTCGATCAAAATATAGTTTAAATACCAGAAGTGTACCTTATAAAGATGTTTATGTGCTCAGAGCTATAAATTAAGTCCACAATGGGTCCATCATACCTGTGCTATTTGGGTCATTCGTCTCCCTCCCTTTTATTGAAAAAATAATTTCAAACTGATAACTTTTTGTCGGTTATTTAGCAACTACATCGATTTTTTGTTTTTTCTTACGTTCTTTATCCTCGTCGCCATTGTGGCGTCTAGGTTCTGTTGTATTACAAGGTGATAAATAAAACTCAGTTGGTCAGTCAGGTGTGCTCCGCGACCCGCCTGTACGCCATGACAGTTGACAACAGAATGTCGACTTGCAGGTAGTTCGCATTGCACTTTTATTGTATAAACGTCACAAGCCCCTATCACGGTTCATGAGTTACAGCCTGGTGACAGACAGACAGACAGACGGACGGACGGACAGACGGACAGTGGAGTCTTAGTAATAGGGTCCCCTTTTTACCCTTTGGGCAATTTGGGTACGGAACCAAGGCCTGTTCACTTCCTAAGAAAGTTATGTCCCCAAATAATTGCGCATGTGTGCGCCTTAATCTTCTATGTGTGCGTTGGCCTCCGGGAAAAAGTTGCGAGTAATAAAAATAAAAACATTTTTCTACAGCAACATTGCTCCCAACTCTGATTTAAATTATCACGAATTTTATACAATATTAATCATAAAACGGGACTTAAAACGCTTAAAACTTAATTACATGCGATTAAGTTTTATAATGAATATTTGCTTCCAACTGTCTTTATCAATGTTCATAAAATATATGGAGGGTAGGTACGTCTACCCACCATAATAAAAAATATATTTGTCAATGACTCTGTCCAACTGCTGTGGTTAAAGTTCATAACGAAAATTTTATTTATTAACTCTTTAAATAATACATACAACGTGTACCGCTACGTACCACTTAAGACTGTAAGTCTGTACCTACATGGATTACAGCAATGCACATAGAAAATGTGCTAAATGCGGAGCAACGGCTGTTGAAGCAGCCAGAGTGAAATTTACAACTTTAGTGGGTTCAGAAGGAACCGAGTCATAACGCATCTGGAAAGCGTATTAATTAACCGTGAAGAAATGTATGAATACAAGTTGGAAATCTGTGTAAAATGCCGTATTTAAAGTGTAGTGTATCTGTGTGTAAAGTGTAATAGGTAGGCATGCCTAATGTTATTTGTATAAAAGGTACTGAAAACTTTGTGAATGCGCTTTATTAATGTCTATTTTTTTATTAAGTTGCCAGTTGCCAGTTTTCAGTGTATATTTTTATATGTAAAACATTTTTTAATAAATAATATATATAATGTTATAAACATAAACATGCCTTTTATTTAAATCAATTGATAATACCACAAACAAGGGGATTTGCATCTTGCATATATTTCGTGATATGAAGATAACAAATATGTTTATCAACAGAATTACTACCTACCAATACCCGCCAGGCTAAACCGGTTGTCAACTTTAGTTCCATTGGTACACAAAGACGGCGCCACTAGTATAAACGTATAAACGGTTGGGGACATTTTTTTGTATGGAGTTACCGTTCTTCTCCTAGTGAGTATTATATTCTTTGTACGGAACCCTAAAAAACCTCTTACAGTTCGATAAAGGTGCAAAGCTCACGACCACCTCACGACTTTTTTACTTAGTCTATTTAAGGTAAGGGCTCATTTACACAATGCGAGTTTCATTACATTGCGGTATTTGATCGGCCGCTGAATTGGATGTAACCTTCGAGCAACACGGAAGGGAGGCGGCATTCGCACTATTTCCCCTCTGCCGAGGTACAAGATTAGCGCGTCAATCTAATCTAGCGCGGGTAATAAAACTAGTTGCACTTGGATTTTTCACTAGACCGAGTCTAGACGCGCGCGTGAACACTGCTGCACAAAAATGCCTGTTTGCTCGGTTTTTTGTTGTAAAAAGAGGTCGGGGACATCAAATTTACAAAAAGAAAGTGTTACATTTCACATGTAATATTTTTTTTACATATCATACGTTTAATTACATTCAAACACAATTATTATATTTTAGTCTCATGTAATTGTTGGATTTATCGATTTTGCTCGCTCAGTACAAATTGCGTATCGGTCGAGCGACAAATCCGACTTCTCATCTCTCAGAATACAATAACATACTTCAACGAAAATGTGTTAGTGTGCGTGTTGTGACACTTGTCACTCGTCCGTACACAAAAAGAGATCGAGGTTTGCAAGATTTGTCTTTGACGTGTGTCATTTTCTATGTATTTGTGTCTTCGAGCAACACCGGCTTCCGATACATCGGAAGGGAGGGGCCCAAGCGATATCTCACCGTACAAATCTTTCTGCCATTTTTCGCGGGGGGAAAGGTGCACACAGTCGCACTTCTCACACACTTACATACAAAATCCAATCTGTAATGACGACACAAATACATAGAAAATGACACACGTCAAAGACAAATCTTGCAAACCTCGATCTCTTTTTGTGTACGGACGAGTGACAAGTGTCACAACACGCACACTAACACATTTTTCTTGAAGTATGTTATTGTATTCTGAGAGATGAGAAGTCGGATTTGTCGCTCGACCGATCCGCAATTTGTACTGAGCGAGCAAAATCGATAAATCCAACAATTACATGAGACTAAAATATAATAATTGTGTTTGAATGTAATTAAACGTATGATAAGTAAAAAAAATATTACATGTGAAATGTAACACTTTCTTTTTGTAAATTTGATGTCCCCGACCTCTTTTTATAACAAAAAACCGAGCAAACAGGCATTTTTGTGCAGCAGTGTTCACGCGCGCGTCTGGACTCGGTCTAGTGAAAAATCCAAGTGCAACTAGTTTTATTACCCGCGCTAGATTAGATTGACGCGCTAATCTTGTACCTCGGCAGAGGGGAAATAGTGCGAATGCCGCCTCCCTTCCGTGTTGCTCGAAGATTTGTGTCGTCATTACAGATTGGATTTTGTATGTAAGTGTGTGAGAAGTGCGACTATGTGCACCTTTCCCCCCGCGAAAAATGGCAGAAAGATTTGTACGGTGAGATATCGCTTGGGCCCCTCCCTTCCGATGTGTCGGAAGCCGGTGTTGCTCGAAGGATGTAACCAATAGTTCGCAATGTAACTAAACTCGCATGCGAGTTCGCGCGTCGTCTATATGAGCCCTTAAACTAAGGCCAAGTTCAAGAAACACGGCTCAATTTATATTGGGTAAATGTAAATTTATAAATTACAATCAAGAGTTACGTAGGTACCTATTAGATAATTCTTCAAGACAACCTTTTTCATCATTTTGTATTGCATAAAATACAAAAACTATAAAGAGTATTGACTGACTTGAAATCTTTTGCATCTAATTAAGTAAAAAAGTTTTGAATAAGTAGGTAGGTACCTATCATATTTATTAAATGCAAGTGCATTTTGAAACTAACACTAATTTTATTCAAATATAATAGAGTGTATTCTCTTAGTTGTAATGTAAAATGATATTTGGACTACTTTTGACGTCTACAACGGGGCCACCAATAAAATGTTAATTGTACGAGAATAACTTTAGCAAACTCGCTAAACAAATTAATAACGTTAAATTCATAATTTCTTCTAATGCAATGTGTACCTTGATGCGTAGCAACAAAGTTAAAACTGCAAATACAATGCATGTAGAGTTACGTCTTTATAGTTCTGAGTTGTTCACGCTAAAGTTTTTTCAAGTTGTTTTCGATATGACAACTATTCGAGCAAAACGAATTAACTCGCATCAAAATCGCGATGATATCTCAATTCTAACTCATTGTATAAAAAATCATTTATTTACATACAATATATATACAGTGGTACTACTAAACGAAATTAATAACTAGCTTAAATCTAAAATAGGCCCTTGAGGCATTGTACCAAGGATGCTGGCGGCATTTCCTCGCTGTATCGCAATGCTGATACGTTGTGCGAGGTAGCCGCCAGCTCTTCGGTCACCAGTTACGTCAACCAGACGCTTCGCGATTTCTGCGAACAACTTATGCGCGCTGGGACCCCATGGACCTAGAGTTTCAACACCAAATGGTACAAAATGGTACTCTCTACCGAGGCTCTTATATTTGTTACGTTTTAGAATTTCGGCGCTTTCCGCCGCTCCGCCCGCTTTTACAGTAGTCCGTTGGAGGTGGGACGGTGCCAGTGTGTCTACGCAGGTAGCATCCCACACCAACATCCGTCCCAAGCTCCAAGGAACTAAGGACACTCCATCGGGCCTCTTGCCATCATCTCTGATAATGCCAGTCGGCTCAAGAAGAGCAGGCACATTGATGGTGGCAAGAGACCGACGGACTATGTCATTAAGCGACGCATGTCTCGAAAAACGGCCTGCACTTTTTTGACAAGATAATCCGTGGTGTCCCAGTCGGTCCACGTCCGTGCCACAAGAGCATATGTGTGGCGTACACACCGAAACCCCGAGTCGCAAACCAGTCGCCAGTCTAAGGGAGGCCGGATCCAAGAAAGTACCAGTATTGGGCGAAGGATGGGCATGTAGCCAGTAACCGGCTTCCCGGGCTCCGACCGCCAAAAGCCTCGCGCGGTCTGGACCTGTACAGTTGTTTAGGAGAGTATTGTAAGTTAAATCACAGTAAACATTATCCCAACTCCTTTGTGAATTTGGGTTGTCTGGAAATTGTTTGCCTGGGCAAGCAATTTTAAAAGCATTTTTGGCGTCCTCAAAGCCCGCAATCTCACAGTTTGTGGGCAAAGCCCTTAAGATATTTCCTATGAGACCAGACGTGCTATGAGTGGACGCCAAAAAGGCTGGGGAAGCCACACTGGAAATTTTGCGAATTCCTAAACCTCCAAACCGAATGGGGAGGGACGCTTGAGACCAGGAAGGCTCACTTAGCTGAATGTTTAGAATCGTCTCTAAACTAATTTTGATCAAATCATCTATGGGCGACAATAAATTTTGATGTTTCCAGAAAGGACAACAGCGGAGCACATACGTAAATTTAGGGACAAAAAGGCAGAATTTAAGAATCACAAGAGCATAATGAGGGCTAATTTCGAGTAAGCGATCCGTGTGACTTTTGAATTTAGTTATGGAGTTAGAAATATAATCGGGAAAAGATTCTTCGAATATAGGAGAACCCAGGAGGCAAAGAGAATACTTGTCTACTGATTTGATATTGGGAGTCAGATCGTCAAATTTGGGTTGTAAGTTGGTCAAAGTACAAGAAGATTTTTGAATAAAGAGTTCGCATTTACTGAAATTCAGTTCTAAACCAATATTTTCGAAACTACTCTTAATAAAAGACAAATCAGAGAGTACAGTATTCACGTCACCTCCTAGGGTTCCGTCATCTAAGTACCACACATTGAATTTTGATTTTAAATTTTTGATAATTGGATTTATAGCCAAACTAAAAATTGCTGGCCCGAGAGGGTCACCCTGCTGACAGCCAACCTCGGAAGATAATTCATGTGACTTGTACATTAATTTAGATGAGTCTGAATAGCAAAAGAAAAGGTAATTGTATAGTTCCGGAATTTTGTCCTTAACTTCTGTCAGCAAGGTGTCTCTACTAACCGAATTAAAAGCATTTTTAACGTCAATTTTGACAACAATTTCGCAATCATCGAGTGAAAGGTAGGTCCTTAGGGCATGGACGGCTGCCTCGCACCCACCTTTCGTGCCGAAACCTAGCTGTATTGGTTCAAAAAGGGATTGTAATTTTGATCTAATGTGTCTAACCGCAATTTTTGATGCCAGACGTCGTAAAGTGGACCCCACCGCAATGGGTCTCACCCCTCCGTCCTTTTTGGTTAGGGCGATCAGGTTTGCCCCGTATAGAATCGGGACGATATCAGTGTTAATTTTGCCTGAAAACATAAAATTTATTAATTTAGTAAGGGAACAGACAAGCTGCTCCCCTGCAACGCCCACGGAATGAGAAATAAGATCTTTCAAATGTTGGGGCGAGATCCCATCCAGGCCGGCCGCCGAACCGGTTTTGAAAGAAAATATGGCGTCAATAACGTCTTTGCCTTCGATTTGGAGGCAGGCCTGGTCAGCTGTAGGTGGGGCAAACGAGTGTGGTACTGAAGGAGCCGGGGGATGTTTAGATCGTAAGGCCGAGAGGGTATCGGTACTATACTCATTGTATTAAAGTTAAAAATTAATTGAATCGATTGTGGTTTTACATCGATTCATTGTATTGTAGATTGCAGATTTTTTGACTATAAAATGGCGGATTTTTATAGGTCTTTCTAATTTGGTCGCTAGCGTTTAAAAATAGCAGCCACGCGTTATCTTATTATTTTGTAAGGTTATTCGCTCCGGCACACGTGCGCCGTACGCTGGCCTAAACTAGGCTAATCACAACAGAACAAACCACTACACCTCGTATACTGGCCTCTGAAGGCTCTGATCGCGTATTGTTATAACGAATTTTGGGGTCAAGTTATATTAGAGTTGAATGAACAGGAGGGATTTGTGAACTGAGCACTATGTAAGGGTTAGTGCTTAGGATTCGGTGAGGAAATACTCGATTTCGTGCTGTTAATGTCACTGAAATACGGATCTTTACATGCTTTTTAGGGTTCCGTACCTAAAGGGTAAAACGGGACCCTATTACTAAGATTTCGCTGTCCGTCCGTCCGTCCGTCCGTCCGTCCGTCCGTCCGTCCGTCCGTCCGTCCGTCCGTCTGTCACCAGGCTGTATCTCACGAACCGAGACAGTTGAAATTTTCACAGATGATGTATTTCTGTTGCCGCTATAACAACAAATACTAAAAACAGAATAAAATAAAGATTTAAATGGGGCTCCCATACAACAAACGTGATTTTTGACCAAAGTTAAGCAACGTCGGGAGTGGTCAGTATTTGGATGGGTGACCGTTTTTTTTTGCTTTTTTTTTTTGTTTTTTTTTTGCATTATGGTACGGAACCCTTCTTGCGCGAGTCCGACTCGCACTTGCCCGGTTTTTGTAAGTTGATTTGTCCTGCGACCCAGGTATAAATATAAACATGTAGTAATATCAGTAAAGCACGTTATACTTAATTATAGCATAGTAGAATACAATAATTAATGTGCACAATAGATATGACTAAGACCAACTTACTCTCTTTCAGCTAACCTTGAATTTAAAATTTAAAGTTTTAAACTGCATAACATAAACAAATATACCAAATCATCAGTGTTAGTTTTGTATAAGGCCTTTTTCAACACGGAACTACAATTTTGTCTCAAAATTGTCCGTCCCCGCGGGGTCAACGGCCGGATTTTCGCCGCGTCATTTTGGAAAATCTCCATACTTTCTCTACCGCACGCTCATGTTTAATCGGTCTATTTTTATTTTAAACCTTATTTATATATTATTAAAATAGCTTTTTGTATTCATGCTTTCAGGGCTTAGTCAAAAAGCAATATGTAAAGACATAATTATGCATGAATATTTAAAATGTTTCCATTAAACTTGGCCAATGTTTTTAAAACCCTAACACCTAAATATATAATAGTAATAGTCTATTAGAAGTAAGTAATTTAATACTAAACTAATTTACGACTTTCCACGACATATTTTATGGTGTATTCAGGTAATTCGGAACACTGAGAATTCAGGTAATTCCGAAAATAGTCTTTAATATGAATAAGTAGAATAAAATTATGGGTTATTATCGGAATTAGTCGACATTATGAAGCATTGAAAATAAGAAATACTTACCTAAATTTGAGGTAGGTAGTCGAATAAAATAAATACCTGCGGTCGGATTGATAATTTTCTCCTTTTTTGACGTTGGAAAAAATCAGAAAATCTTCAATGGGGCTGTCCATAAATTACGTCATCGATTTTTGACGATTTTTGACCCCCCCCCCCCTATAATCATCCAAAAATCATGCTTAAAATGACCCCTTTTCCTCCTACTTCATGCTACCGTCATCCGATGTCCAGACCCCCCCCCCCTAATTTGAAATGACGTAATTTATGAATAGCCCCAATGAAACAGGGTGGACTGGTCACTAAAGCCCCTTTTCGCTTAATCCTTTAAACCCTTGAGCCAAAACCCCACTTTTCCCATCGTGGCGAAAACTCTTTCCATTTTGCTGTATCTTGGCGGGGGGTTCCCCCCGCAGGGTAGTAAAATTTTTTATATCTCGCGTCTGCGTGGAAGGCAAAAAATAATTTTGAATCGATACACGATGGGTGTCTAGAAGTCTGCTTTGCCTTTTTTATGAAGGCAGGAAAGTGGCTTACCTAATTTTTGTATAGTCAAGTGTAAAAATATGGTGCATATACCTAACTGACACAAAAATATGTCCCATAATTCTTGATTCAGTGACATGGGACATCTTTTTACAAGCTTTTATTTACTTTCACCTGACCGTTGTCTGTCTGTCTGTAATCAAATCTTGCAAGTTAAATTTGACCCACTTCCCGGTTTCCGATTGAGCTGAAATTTTGCATGCATGTATAAAGTATAAATCGGATGACAATGCAATATTATGGTACCATCGAGCTGATCTGATGATGGAAACAGGAGGCGGCCATAGGAACTCTGTGATGAAACAACGCAACCTAATTTGTGTTAGGGGTTTTTAGAATTGTCTCGATGAGTAATTAGTTGCCTGTCGTAAGAAAAGTACCTACAGTCGGCGATAAAAACTTGTACCAAAAATGAAATTTTTTCCAAAAACTTATTGAGTATGATGTGTGCACCCCTGAGGTGCACCCATATTATTACACTTGGCTGTACCTAATATTGTACAATACATACTATATGTTATGAGCACGTCCGTGATGGATAAACTGTTGGTTCATAATTGTAGTATTGTCAACATCTAAAAAAAAAAAAAAAAAAAAATTAAAATTTAAACTGTTTATTTAAAAAAAAAAAGAATAAATATACAGGCAACTTAGAACTAATCTTACATTTTTAAGATTATTAGAACTAAGGGACATGGGGAGCAACCCCTTCACACACCTTTGTCCACAGTCCCTTCATCTTTGTACACAGTTATACGATAAACTATTATCTTATCTTATCAGATCATGTGTTATATAATGATTTAATACCTGGGAGACCGAGCTTTGCTCGGAAAACATATGAAAACTCAAAAATGCGCGTTTTTCCAGAGATAAGACCTAGCTAGATCGATTTATCGCCCCCAAAAACCCTCCTATAGCAAATTCCATGGAAATCGTTAGAGCCGTTTCCGATATCCCCGAAATATATATAAATAAATAAACAAGAATTGCTCGTTTAAAGGTATTAGATACATTAGTTAGATGAGACTTAATGAGAACCGATTTTTATTAGTGTCGTCGTTATTTTTTTGGCTGCTTTGAGCAAAATTTGGTTGGTTTGAGGAAACTCCTCATTCTTGGACGGTTAATACGAAAGTTCCGAAAAAAATGCACATACAATTTCCGATGAGTGACGTAAATAACATGATTTCTCGATTACCTATATCTTGTAACTCAGTGAAATCTCGTAGAGTCAGTCCATGAAAAGTCTGCAGCGGATTTGATAGCCCACGCAGTGCACGTGTTATTATAAACGTCAAACTTCTATGAAATTATGACGTATAAATGACACTTGCACTGCGTGGGCTATCAAATCCGCTGCAGACTTTTCTTGGTCCGACTCTAACTTTAGTTAGACGTCCCGTATCGTCATAGTATCAAAATTTAACTAAATTTTATACAAAGAAAGTAGAGCGAAAAAGCGTTGGTGTGGTGAAATATTTTGTGTTACACTCGGTAGCAAAGTTTCGCCTTCAAACTCTCGCAACGCTCAAGATTCCACTCTCTCGCTACGCTCGTAGTTCAATTTTGGAATCTTTCGCTTGCTCAGGTATTAAAGCCCGAAGAGTTAATAACGACGTTGTTACCTGTTAAACAAGTAAATAGGTATTGAGAAGTCATTTTAATTAATGTTCTTCTTCTTCCTCGCGTTATCCCGGCATTTTGCCCCGGCTCATTGGAGCCTGGGGTCCGCTTGACAACTAAACCCAAGAATTGACGTAGGCACTAGTTTTTACGAAAGCGACTGGCATATGACCTTCCAACTCAGACGGGAAACTAGGCCTTTTAATAAGTCGTTTTAATTAATCTCAACTTTAATTCAGTTTTAGGAAGCTCTATAAATTTAGGTGCATTCAAAGAATTTCATTTCAATGCCATTTTCGTACCTTGTCAAAGTGACAATCAATATGAAAGATAAAAGTCGCTATAAGTAATAGCCCAGAATAGGCACAGAAGAGTCACTCTCTCTCTAACACAGACCAACATCAGGTCAGATATGGCCGCTAGGTGGCGACAGCGCCACGCGCGGCTTATAGCTAGCCACCAAAATAAAATTGGTGTGGAACGGATATACTTGTAGCTGTTACAAAGTGTAGTGTAGTGTAGCTGTTACTGTTGCAAAGCGACGAAATCGCGGAGTGAGCCACGCCTGGTAAAAGTACTACCGTACATGGTATAATAATATACTCCGCCTGGTACTCTCTTCCCGTCTTTTCTAGGTCACCTGACTGACACAAGCCTACGTCATCATGCGACAGCGCTATATGATAATATGCGATAGCGCTATATATAGCTTAGACGTAGGCTTGTGTCACTCTGGGAAGAGAAGACCATGTTTTATTAGATTATGCTACCGTACAGAAAGGACACTTCCTACAAAACCTAAGCTTGACAGCGATTCAGGGTCAAATCATGATATCCCTTTGTAATGTATGGCACTATCCCTTTCGGCTATTTAGGGTTGTCAAAATTCAAGTGATTATCTTATCTGTGGTCGTGCACGCAAAGGGACGTCAAGTTGTGTCAACCGTAATAATTGCTCGGAGCAATGCTGAGCCGAGCGGAGCCGAGTTTGCCCGAAGTCAGGAGTGTCTCCCCACTCCTATTTTCACTGTGAAAAGGTGCGAAATGGTTTTGAAATTAAATTCATTGACCGTACCTCAACATCTTCCCAGCGTTGTCCCGGCTCACTTGGGGAGCCTGGGGTCCGCTCGGCAACCCAATCACAAGGATTGGCACAGGCAGTAGTTTTGCACCTGGTCTTTTAAGGTTCCGTCACACGGGCGCGTTTTCCGGGCGGGGCGTGAGCGCGGCGTGAGCGTTTTATATGTAAAAGCGGCGCGCCCCGCTCACGCGCCGCCCGCAAAACGCGCCTGTGTGACGGAGCCTTTAGAGGGATATCTAGACTAGACCTCCTTGTTGGGACTAGCCCGGTTTCCGCGCGATGTTTTCTTTCAATGAAAAGCGATCGGTAAAATATTATATGATATAGAAATTCATGAAGCAATCAAATGTAGCTTTGATAGGGGTCATCCATTAATTACGTCACACGAATTTCTAGGTTTTTTGACCCCTCCCCCCCCCTTGTCACATTTGGTCACATTTTGGCAAACCCCTCCCCCCTAGTGTGACGTCACATTTTTTCTACGAAATCGCCAAATCGAATTAAGTAAGTACCTAAGTATTATTAATATTTTTTCAAAATATTTTTCGACGATATAAATATTAGTAATTTTATAAGTTTTATAACCCAAAACTGCTTAGGAAAGAAAATTAAAAGAATAAAAACGATTATCGTTTTAAAAACTTGTTATTTAAATGTACAGCGAATAAAATAATAAAAAAAAAATTTCGGTTACTGATGAAGTTAAAGTGACGTCACAAAATTTGTGTCTCCCCCCTCCCCCATGTCACAATATGTCACATTTTCTTGACCCCTCCCTCCCCCTAAGCGTGTGACGTAATTAATGGATGACCCCTAATATGAAGTAATTGGTACAGCATCGAAAGTAGCGTATCAGACTATGCGTCAAAAGTATCTACCGTTCTCTAATAACAGTAATAACTTAACAAAAACAGTAAGAACCATTAAAAGATTCTAGATTAGGTAGGTAGTATTGAAAGCGAACTGTAGAGATAAATCTCTATTTGGAAAAGTATTCCAGGGTGGGGTGGCAGATACTATTGGCAGTTTTATCCGTTATTTTGATGCCGACTGTGACTGTACGAGCCGTGGTTCGAACTCGTGACTTTCAAAGCCGCATGCCTCACCGCTAGCACAGTATAATAAATAGTACCCGCTAGGCTACTACCCTACCCACGCCCTTATAGGTACTACACCTACCTACTTCAAAAGCAAAACATTCTACTCAGGTGTTACTCAGAATGAAAATCCAGAGCAACATAATCGCTAAAAGCTTCTAGAACTTACCAATAGCAAACTCAAATAAACCTAAAAAGAACGTAAAAACCCAAGTATAAATTTCGAAGAAATCTATGCCTGGCTGGAAGACGTAAAAATATAAAAAATAAACGTTGGCCCGGCCCGAACTGACGTCTTGAAGAAAAATGCAGTATCTTAATATAAAGTACACAGAGTTATTACGTTTTGGATTTGGAAGACCACCGCGGGGCGCGGGGCGCTTCAACCGCCATTTCGAAAATCGATCAGACGGCGCGTGTGTGACTCTTTTGGATTTCGAACTGAGCTATACAAAATTGTACAAAACTTTTTCATACAAGGTGAATGATACTCTATTATCAACGCGTGAAGACTGACTTCCGCTCGGTTTTCGAATCTGTCTATGTGTGCGTGACCCCACACATACTTTGCCGTCGACCAAAATATTAATGTCGGGGCCGCCAAAATAGATTTTTTGTAAGTATTTCGATACGAAGTTATACCGGTGGATATGGATAATAAAATTGGACCTTTTTAGGCAACTATGTTTAAAATATAGTTCACTTTACTTATAGCTTAATTTTCTCATACGACGCAATAAATAGTGATGCGATAGTTTTTTCAGAATGTGCACGGACGCGTTAAGGCCAAGTCTTTGAAAAAGTGTTTGTCGTTTTTGTAGAGTAGTACCTAATGCGGCACGTGTAATGAACAGTAACTGTCATTGGATATTTTTAGACGCGATGTGGTTTGTGGCTTTATAAAATTAGACATAATTTTGTGGAAACTGCTTTTATGTTGCGAATTATATGTTTTGTATTTAGACATATGTTGTTATTGATATATGCTATATTTTTTATTGTATATTGATTATGATAATACATATATAACTAGTAGGCGGTTTTGAAGTAACCGGTGAGCGTGTCCTTGACAAGCTAAAAACCTTTCTAATTTATAATATACATATTTGTTTTTTGATTAAACATGTAGACTATTATTACATAGTATTTTTTTATTACATGTTTTGCCCCGGGATTTTGTCCATATGAAAACAAATAAAATTAATCCATAGCATTATGTACATCGGTTTAGCGGATGTGAAGAGGTATCTAACAATGATAGATGAATGAGAAATGAATGATGCGCCTCCCTGACATAATATACCTCCATGCATATTTCTAAGTATTCCATAATAAATAGATAATATTGCAATTTGGTATCAGAGACTTTCTAGACCTTGGAATATGAGCTTATAACACATATAGCTCATATTATATACGTAGGTACAATAAATATAGGTTTGTCGTCGTGTGTACCACACAACACACAATACTCTAATTTTCACATGCCTAACGGCCGAATGTATTAAGGTTCAGTATCATTATTGTAACATCTCATGTACCATATGTTCTTGTGAATAAATGACAATTCAATTCAATTCAATTCAATTCAATTCAATACCTTTCCATTTGTGGTCTTTGTGGAATATGTTACATCTGGTAAATCTAATGTAAGAATTATAAGTTCTAATTTTGGAGGATGGAATAGTTAAGATAAGATCAAGACGTTAAAGATTGATAAGTAATCATTATTAAACTCGTTACATAATTGCCGTATATTTGACCTGTAATACAAATCATTTAATAATACGAGATGAATTTTGTTACTTACGGTAACGAGTATTCTCTAAACTAAAAGTCTTTCAATACAACATAATCTTGCAACAATTCAATGCCTATTACCACTATGTCATCCCAAACTTGCTTTAGAACATCGTTTGTCGGCCCACAATTGGTGTTAAAACGACAAAGTACCTCAGTTATTTCCCATACGTGTTAATTATTCATCGCCTCCGAAATAAACAGAACGAAGGGCAAAGAACTTGACTTTTTTGGACTCTAGCTGAACCATTAATGTAATACCTTTGAGATCATTCTTATGTCACTGGAATAAAGTTCATATTGGCTTGATTGGCTTATAATATAGATTTAAATTAGGTATTTGTATAATGGCGTGATGACGTCATTCTCCTGTATAATACCAAAATGAGATAGATTAATCAAAATCTTAACTGACCATTACATCATGTAGCTTTGAGATTTTATGATGTCACAATGTATAATTGTATACCCAACCCATAACGCAGGGGATTTTGTTATGTCCCTATATTCCTATATATGGGTAGGTATGTGATGTTCCACGGGTAAAGGTACCTTATGGCGGTTGGCTCTTACGTCTTGTAGCAGTGCAATTGTATTGGAGAGTCATTAATAACGGCATAAGCGCCAACCGCCATAAAGAACCTTTAACCGTGGAACATCACATATTTATTGTATTTACAGTGTTTATACTGATAAATTATAACTATTATAGTATTTATGTATACATGTAGTTATATTTTGATCATAATTTAGATATTTTTTCTCACTTTGACGCTTTTCTGTTTAACCATAGGGCTGGTAGAGAATAAATGTAGAGAAATAAATTTCGTATCGTAATGACATTCCAAAAAGTAACAGTCAAATTGACACTCTTTTCCTACTTTAAAAATAAAAAATAACGCCTTTCTAAACTGACGTTCCAAAAAATTCCACTATGAATGACTGAGCCAAAAAACCGACTCAAACCTGTTATCTATTTATAGCAACTAAAATCGAATTATATTAATGATATGGTAATTAAATTTGGAAATAGCTGCCTAGTAAATTTTCATACTAGTTACTTAGTAACATACAGCATTTTGACTTTACATGTCAAAATAAAAATATGTAGGTTAGACCAAGATAAGTCTGCAACGATTTTGATTGCACGCACAGTGCAAGTGTTATTTATACGTCACAATTTCATAGAAGTTTGACGTTTAAAATAACATTTGCACTGCGTGTGTCATCAAAATTGTTGCAGACTTGTCTTGGTCTAACTCTAGAAGAATACGAAGACTAGAAATAGACTAGATGCTATGTGGAGTACCTACCTAAAGTATTCATTAATACTTAATGCGTCTATTTGTCATATTAGCCCGATGGTCTCGGAAACTGGTTGTGATTTTGACCCGTGAGATTTTTTCGATATGAAATGTTTGAATAATGATATGCAGATTGACACGGAGCACTCGTTCTTCTTTTTAGGGTTCCGTATCTCAAAAGGAAAAATCGGAACCCTTATAAGATCAATTTATTGTCCGTCCGTTTATACTACGTCCTACAAATACAGGAAAAAATTTGAGAACAGTAAATTTCAAAATAATAAAATAAAAAGTTAAATTTGTACGGAACCGTCGGTGGGCGAGTCCGACTCGCACCTGGCCAGTCCTTCTCATCATTTATGATAAGGTAAAGAAATATACATCTAAGGATAAAGTGTAAGTACCTTTAAAACAACACATACATCACACACACTACATGTTCTGTGTTTGGCCCGAGGGTTAACTGGTAGAGAATGCCTTCTGGCATTAAGTTCGCTTTTTTACAATTATTACTGCGTAATAAAGTTTAAATAAATAAATAAATAATAAAACAACGTGTAATTGAAATGGTTTTAACAGAGAAGTCGTTGAACGACACAGATTTAAATGCCGGCCAAGTTGTCATGGCAATGAACGCAATTGCCCTAGCCGTTCTGTTTGACCCTTCCAAATTTGTTTGATTTGCGCTTTTTATTAAGAGAAATTGTCAATTCTTAATTAGGCCTTGAATAGGTAGCTGTAAAACCAATTAAAGAGAAAACAGCTTAGGAAAACTATAATGATGTTACGACACGCCGATGAGTGTATTATATCTGTAAAAAATAAAATTCTAAACCAAATATTGTACACAAAAGTATTACCCCGCATTATAAATCTTTATTCATAAATAATTTCAAAACTTCATTTTTAATATTGACACTTGGTCGGTTTTTTACAATTATATTTGTAGGTTCTCAGATACCCATGGCAAAGCGTCAGATAACGGCAACTATGAGTTTTTGGAGCAACGGTTTACGACACACTCTTAAAAGAAAAAGGTACCAAGTTTATATAATATTGTGTGCAGTTATTGTTTTCCTTCTCTAAGAATACGACATTCCTTGTAGTCTGGGTCTAAATCTTAATGGTTGTGATTATAATTTTAATTTATACGAATATAGTAATTTGGTTTTATTATTTTGCATATTTAGATTATTCTATAAAAGTAATATTTTAACGTCAAAGAAAGAAATATCTATCTAATATTTTGTCTATTTAATACATACGTTTAATAAAGTTGTACAACAATAAACTTGGGATTATTTAAAATAAATGAAATTTAAGAATTATCTATGAAAGATAATTAAGTTTATCAGCCACAATTATAATATTTATAATAAAAAAAATACTTTTAGGCGGTTTACAGTTACAAGAAGTACCTAAAGTCGCACCAATAAAGGTCTGCAGCGGATTTGATAGCCCACGCAGTGTAAGTGTTATTTATACGTCATAATTTCATAGAAGTTTGACGTTTAAAATGACACTTACACTGCGTGGGCTATCAAATCCGCTGCAGACTTTTCACGGTCTGACTATACCTAGTAATCATTCGGGCATCTATTCAAGTAACAAAAAAAATTGAAACTTTTTTGAAATCGGTTGAGGGTGTTTATCGGCTTTGACCAGTGAAGGTCTCGGCGGACATTTATTACGCAAGTGTGAAATAGCGGAAAAAATCAGGTCAGCCTGTAATTTGTCACGGTGCTGCGCCGCGGGACCATTCACAAGAGCTTCACGCCGGGACAGGGCAACACCACTATAACTCTGATCCCTGATAACGCATAATTTCTACTTATACAAAGGTCAGTATAATCTATTACCCCTCTGCATTGACGGGCTGATATATTTTTCTGAATAGTTATAAAGCTCAAGTCTTATGCCAAAAGGATGTAAAGTTATATGGAACGCGTTTAAAGATATGACGGTCTGGTTTAGGAATACGGTGCAGCTGCACTTCTTACTTACCTTTCCGAAATAGGAAAATTATCTAAAAGTCAACCTTTTTTTGATGAGGGACTTTTGTTATTGGATTTCCTGTGAAAATGCATATGTACGCACTGAAGGTAAATTTCAAGTTTAATTAATTTGTATGATATTTTCAGGTAAATTTATATGCCATTTTCGATTGCCTATAAGGTTTATTATTAAATGATTTTTTTATAAGATGCATTTGCCGATACATTTGTCTACGGCGAACCACATACATACATAGTTAGGTCATATCAATCACTAGAGTTACTTACTACATTTTAGATATTTAGGGGTGCACAGATTACCAGTTTGCCTGACGATTTCAGCCTGTCAGTTAAACGCAAAAGGTGACAGTTTCAAACAACTGACAGGCTGATATCGTCAAAATGGTAATCTATGGGTTCCCTTTAACCTTGTTGGGTTATATAGTATATCATAGGTAATTGGAACGAGCACACGTAGAACTGGTGCAATTAGGGCAACTTTGATTAGAGAAAATTGTTATACTTAACGTAAATTATACTCGTATAAAATTATACTCCCATAAACATCAATTTACTTAAGCTAATTAAAAATTCAACTTTATGAAGATATTAAACAAATAATATCCAGCGAGGCGAGACTTACAAGAAAATAAAATTACATACCTTTTGTCGTAACATTGGAAGATAAACCAAAAAGCGTGTGAATTATAGATGCGCTAGATTTTTTCTTAATAATACTAAATGAATATAAATACTAGTAATGCTTATAAAAACTAGTTATTATCTATAACAACTACAATAAAAACAAGTTTTGTACCTAGTATTGTATGACATAAATGGGGGACATTGTGTGAATCCAGTTAACCAGTTATTTTCCCACCTTTCTCCTCAAGTACGTGAGGAGGCTGCAAACGCGACTAATCTCAGAATAATACAAGTATGTTGTCTAATTAAATAAAACAATAGTATTTAAGTATTTATGTTTTAACGGTTTTCCATAAAGCTACATTTTCTAGTCAGAAGCTTAATTTAACCGGGGTAATTTATAGAAATGAATACACGAATGAATAATTAGTAGCATGATTTACCCCTTTTTGGGGTACAAAACTCCATATGGCTACTTGCATATGTTGAGTAACGCAACCCCTCGTCATGACAATAAATTCCGTATCAAAATAACTGTTGAATGCAGGAGGTCAAACTGGTGTAGTACCTATACCTACTTGGAAATTTCCCCTGCGTTTTATTTCTTTCCGATATTTTAATTTCCTACCATTTGCAATAGAAGCGTCAAAAAACTGCGAAAATTTCCAATTAAAGTGTCAAGTTCAGACGCAGTTCATTTATTTAACGTATATTTTCAAAAAGGAAACAAATAGACGTTGCCAACGTCCTTTTTAAGTGATAAAACAAAAAAAAGGATAGGTGGCTAGAAGATCCAGTTATGGGGGGTTTTATGTAGGTATTGTAAGTCTGAGCGGTAGTTACCTCTTTTTTGCTCTATTCAGTCCACCCACGGATAAGTGGATTTAAGTAGGTAGCCGGTGAGATAGCAATTTCCAGAATGAGACGAGATGATTTAGTATCGTTTTAACTTTAACGTACCCAATTGACACCTTTGCTATGCTATGTGTACTTTTTGTGGAGTAGGTATAGTAGAGGCGGAGCATATAATATAACTATAAAATTTATTCATACTAACTGATTTATCTTGTTTGAGGCATTACTTGCAATTTTATTTATACTTACTTTATACTTTACAAAAAATGTAGGAAAATTGGGTCTCATTATTTTTTATGATGCCCCAGTGCCCCACCAGCATAGTAGATCAATGTAATCACGGAATACGAGATGAATTTGATTCTAGTAGACAATTGTGGCTTTCCATCACTGAACATAAATTCTGGTAGAATGGTCCTTATTGCACATGAAGCATGGAAAGCCACAAATTGCTACCTACGTGTTTGTTTAATTCCAGACTTATTTTAAGCAAATATTACACTCTTATCTGCGGTATTTGTAAAAATATGTTTTTGTATCCGTTTTCCTCAAATTTACACAAAAGTACAAATTAGATTATATAGTGCACTCGAATGGGAATAGGTACATTCCGTACACTTTTTGAAGTTAAACCGACATTAATCATTATAGTAACTTAGGCAAAGTCTAATGTCTAATAACACAACAATAACATTCAAGTACACATACATAAAGGCAACGCGTATGTGAAACCTTTGGTTGGAGTAATGCCCGGAATCAATTACTGTCAAACTAGCAGTGTTGCCAACTCGAATTTTGAAAAAATGCTAGACTAATGTCTAGATCAGTGGTGGACAAAGTACGGCCCGCGGGCCAAGTGCGGCCCGCGATAGGATTTATCTGGCCCGCCGCCGGTCATTTAAAAAAATGTATAATATGGCCAGCAATATAATAAAAATACATTTTTGCTGTAAATCTGGCCCTCCTCTGAAATTCCTTCAAGTTTTGGCCCCTCATGAAGAAAGTTTGCCCACCACTGGTCTAGATTCTGCCAACGTTATTTGAAATATGCTAAAATGTAACTTGAACATAGACACTTTAAAATAATATGGTGTCTAAAAATATTGACTAAAATGCCGACTGCTGTCCCATCCCAGCAAAATAGCAAAACAGAGATTTGGCTAAATTTATGCAAGTACCTAAATACAAGATCAGAGAAGGCCATTCCAGATGGGGCAATTTTCGCCCAACCTGATTAAATTGTCTGATGAATTCTGCAAAATGGAACTCAAATATGTCAATCCACGAAAAAATCAGAGGTCAATTTAACTGAATTTAGTTGCCATTTAAAAAAATATACATATATAGTCCGCCGACGACGCCGACGTCCATCCGCCCACAAAAGTCAAAATTCATATGAAAATAAATTAAATAGGCTTAGACTAAATTATGCATAAAAATTATATGCCAGATGCTTAATGGAAAATTTTGGTGCCAATGCCAAAGCGAGTGAAAATATGCCAGATCTTGCATCATTTATGCCAAGTTGGCAACACTGCAAACTAGCAAGCGTGCCTTTGCAGTTGTAAGTAACTGAATTATCACTGCTTGAACCCTAAACGGCTTAATAATTAAAGTTCGTTAATTGGCTATTTCATAAGTACATTTTGGATGCCTGACCTTGACATTTTCTATGGGAGAGTTTTTTTTCGCCAATTCAAGGTTGGTCCCATCGTAAAAGTTGCTCAGTAGGTATGACCTATATATTCAGCCAGTAAATTATTGCAGGTGACTAAATAAACACACTAAACAACGTAATCGATGCGTAATAAAATACCTACCCGCACCCGCACTAAATACCACAGTAAATTATAAGTAACTTAACCAACGCTCTTTAAATAACTTACTGACAAGCATAACTGCTTACTTCCTACTTATATCAACATATACTTACTTAGCTATCATACGCAACCATATATACTTACTTCCTTAATTTAAGAACTTGGCTGAGCGCGCTACGATCGAAAATAAAAATGAATTTTTAGTTTATTGATTCTATAAGACCGCTTAAGGCCGTCCCTATACATTCAAATTTTTATGTAATACAAAACGCACACTAAAGCAAATTTTATCATACGATAACTACACGTACGGGAAGTAACGCACACAGGCGCAAGTATACATAGAAAAACAGCTATTCTCCTAGCTGTGTAACTAACATTCTATCTATAAGCAAGTAATATAGAAAAAACTTCAAAATAGTATGGCTTCCCTCACTTTCCAACAACATTACGGGACAATAGCACGAAAATGTATACGACTACCTCGACGTTAACGTCGAATTTCGTTCGAAGTTACCGGCGCTCCGTCTCTTTCTCGCAACCGAACGGTTTCGAGTTTTCCCGTTCACGATCCAACTCAAAATACGCCAAAAATGACGTCGTGCCGAGCCAATGTTTCGAAAACAGTGTCTCGCGTTTCTGTCCACGGATACAGACACCGCGCGCTCGCTCGCTTCATTTATTTGGAATTTTCCAATCCACTGATTACTGCTTGTTGTAAGTTTTACAAAACAAATTCATATCCGTTTCGTATTTTTCGCGATTAGCGCCAAGTAGGAAAGTCGTAAGTGGTACAAGCGTTACGGTCGAATATCGCTCGGCAAGCATGGTAAGCCGGCCGATTGCAAGGGTCGCTGTCGCGGTGCTGTCATCGCGCTGACGGAGTGTCAATCAAATCGGTGGGGGTTATACATAGAAAATTCTGACAGCTAGGAACCGTCACAAGAAAATAATGTCGTTTTTATTACATTTTTTGATAAAATATTATTCCAGTTTAGAACCGGCGACGACCCAACGGCACCATCGATTTTCTTATTTGGCGCGCGACTATATTTTGTACTTTTTCGAAAGGTCCACGGCCGTGCGTCTAGGCGCTTTCGAAAAACGTTTTATTAGTATTTTCTCAGCGGCGAACGGACGTCGAGCGCGGTGCCGTAAATTGGTAATAATTCCGTTGATTACACAGTAATACGACGCCCGAATATGGGTTAGTGCTCCGCGAGGAATTCAGAGTCCGCGCGACATTGGACTTTTGATAGATAAATTGTTTTGAAATGTTCGGTGATGATAGTGTGGTGCACAGTTTCTCTATTTTGTTTGTTTGATAGTTGTGTGTAGTGCATTCTTGTCGTGAAAGTGCGCGGTTGAATTGTGTTATTGTGGTGTATTGCCGCTTTTGGCGGCGTTACTGTGAGCTGGTGGATTGGATGCAAGGACTTCGTCGGCGCGAGCCAGTAAGTATCGTCCCGTTCGCGTTCTAAACTCAAACTCGTTCACTTTTAGTACACCACAGGTGGCCAAGGCAGCATGACATTCAGCCAGCCAGTAAACAAACTTCTAGTGCTCATAACTAGTTGTACAATACATTACATAGACTCCTGAACTTATCTAATTATAAAAGTTGTTTATTACTGAGATAACACTATCTGCCGCATAATAAGTGTAATATTTAAACAGTGTACAAGAACTTCTATATTTGAATGAGATACTTACTTGCCTTGTGTCCAAATATGGCAAACTCATTGTAAAAACAGTGTCCAGGTTAAGGCACAGTCACAGTACATTTTAGGCATTCTTGTGTCTTGTGACTCATATGTGTATGTTTTATAACCTTGGTTAGACCTAAGCAATCAGCTGAGACAACTTTTTACATTCTTAGCCATTTAGGAAGTTAAATTACATTTGGCAAATGCAATATAAGATTGTCTATCTACCTTCTAATTTTATTTATTAAATAAAGTAGGCAATTAATAAACCAACACACCTAAGAATATGCTTGAAACAATATACAAATAACTTTATTTTGCATGAAATATATGTAGTACAAAAGGTGGTCAGACGATATTATACTTAACACATATTTCACCAGCATCTGACATGCAAAAAACTAAACTTACTACTAAAACTAAGTTTAAATAATTATAGTCAAGGCCTATATCATAATATTATCACCTACCTCAGCCAAAAGATGCCATGTATTCCTCGATGGAATAGACAGGGCCGTCTTAAACTATGCTGGGGCCCTTGGGCACATAAGAATTTGGGGCCATTTTGGAAAGTAAAGAAAGCGAATGAAACTAACATTTTTCTACTATGATCTTCTATTTAGTATGGGTAATCAAATATACTGTTACTGTCTATTCTTCGGGGCCCCCTAAGGATGGGGGCCCTGGGCACGGGCCCCGTGTGCCCTTATGGTAAAGACGGTACTGGGAATAGAAGGCCTTTTGTATGAGCCATGATTATAGTCTCCCTTTAAACATTTTCGAAGGCAACTGTTGGCTATAAGCTCACTAATGAAGTTATTAATAACTTAAGTACAAGTAGTCATTTGTCCAAACCAAATAGGTAGTTCAAAAAGTCAATAGTTTTTTCCTCAAAAGAAAAAAATTGAGGATACATTTTAAAATGCGCCTAATTAAAGTTAATGCCAAAAATCAAACTTGTAAACTAAAAAATGTGTTAATTTTCACTGAAAAACTGATTTAAGTTAATGAAAGTTAGGTAAAATCAATAAGAACCAATCATTTTTGGTTAAAAAAGGTTATTGGGTTCGGAGTATGAAATATGACAAATTTTTCATTTATTTGTTAAGAAAGTTTTACAACCCATTTCTTTGTAACAAAATTGTACATCTGAATCTCTTTATAGACTCATCTGATTCTCTTGAGAGTATGTAGCAGTGGCCAAGCGTACAACTTGTTCAAAATGTCCTGAACAGATCAGGTTCAGTGTGAAATAAATATAAATATTAGGGAACATCTTACACAGATTAACCTAGCCCAAAACAAAGCAAAGCTTGTACTATGGCTGCCAGGTGACGATATACATACCTGTATAGATAAATACATACTTATATACAGAGAAAACACCCAGTTCATCACACAAATAAATGCCCTTACCGGGATTCAAACCCAGGACCATCAGCTTCACAGGCAGGGTCACTACCCACTAGGCCAGACGGGTCGTCATGTGTCATATTGAACACTTCTCCTGCTTAGAGATGCCTGCTGCTGACTAACCTAAGTGCACGTTTTAATGTCTCATGGTTGGTACTAGTTTTTATTGCCAAACTATTCTGTGGACAGTCAAAACTCATCAAAATTTTGCCCGCAATCAAAGAGGTTTTGAAGTGTTACTAAAATCATAGTTCAATAGTATCCAATATTGTACTGTCACTAGATTTCCATACATCCCCACTCCACACTACAAATTATTAAAAAGAAATTAGAAAAAGTGAAGTTAACCTTTCATGGGTGTGGTAGTAAAAAGTTGTGGATTCAAAACTTGGTTGTGCTGTATACAAGAACAGAAAAATCGTTTTTAAAAAAAATACAAAGAGAAGACTAAAAATTCAGTCAGGATCCTTAAAATATAATATAGAAGAGAGGTTAATTAACATGAAAAATACTAACAAATACTTTACTTTAAAATACTTTTACATTACTGGCACAGTTGAATGTTGTTTGTCATTACTATGAGTTTCCTCTTTCGGTGTTTCCCTAAATTTGTCCTATTTTGGTGCCCATTCCGAACCTGTATGCAGGGTTTTAAAAATTATCAGTTAAATCCGGGACTGGCTGGACATTTTCAGTCATAGTAAACCCTACTAAAACTCGTGTAATCACTACACCTTATAAAACAAAGTCCCCCGCCGCGTCTGTCTGTTTGTGTGTTTGTTTGCCATAAACTCTAAAACTACTGAACGGATTATTATGCGGTTTTCACCTATGAATAGAGTGATTCTTGGGGAAGGTTTAGGTGTATAATTTGCTAACCCGTGTGAAGCCGGGGCGGGTCCTAGTATAGCATAAAAATTTTACCCAACAAATTGTGTTTTATCCAAATATTTCCAAAATTTAAATACCTATAATTAAAGTTGATTTATTATGAGCAGCATCAGTGTACCTTAAGAAGTGACACTAGCAATTATCAACCTTATTGTATTGAATTAAGGTTTATTATGTTTGATTTTATTGATACTTATTGCAGTCAGCTATGTCACTTATCAGAACACTTGAGACTTTTCTGACTCGAGCACTGTACAGTCGCCATCAGATATATCGGAGCGGCCAAGGTGTTCACAATATCTGAACACGCACTCTAACGCCTTAACAATAGAGGCGTTTTCAGATATTTGTGTACCTTAGCCGCTCCGATATATCTGATGGCAGCTGTACCTATCTAAGATGTCCATTGACACCCAAAACAGTAGGCAGTAATTTTCAGGGACCTTACAAAAAAAAAATCCTGATGATGCGTATTCCTGATGATATTTAGAGACTAAAATGTCCTATAAACTTTTTTGTAATTCGCCTAGTTTCAGAGTTAATACCGATTTAAAAAAAAACAAGTTTTTATTGTTACATAGCGCAAAACGCCTTTTTGATGGCGATGTTGCTACTATGGGACGTAGTCTAAATATCCTTATTGATAGATGTCAAAAAGTGACAAGTAACACTTTGCAAAAACTAAGTTTTACGAAAAAAAAAGCGAAAATCCATTTTAAGTGACAAGTTTACCAATAATATTTACTTTTTATGCACAAATACATTCAAAAACGTGAAAAAACCTAACAAAAATAAAATTTTATTTTTTTGGCGAAATTGACCTTAACTCATATTACATTTTTTCCTTATTTTGACCTCAGAAATGCGTGGTTAAAATCTTTCGCATTCCTCGTGAACACCTTGTATAAGATAGGTACAGTCAGCAGCAGAAGTTGCTAAGCGGGCGAGGTGTTCAAAATTACCTTGACGCGCTCTTATTCTCTTGACAATAAAGTCGCGTCAAGATCATTTTGAACACCTGGCCCGCTTAGCAACTTCTGCTGCTGACTGTACATTGTGGCACAGAATAAATAATTGACCGGAGCGTAGCGAAGGTCTACGTTTCGACTGGAGCATTTTGCTTTTGTATGTCCGGATGTTCTCCTCTACAGGTCGTAATTCTTAACCGAATCTCGTGAAATTTTGTGACTGGATTCTATGTCTAAATAACATTTTTTTGTCCGTCCGGTTTTTTGATTTTTTTTTAAATGGCGGAGTTGTGATAGCTCGCGCCTAAACATATAGTGGTATCGGTACCATACGAGTGTTTTCTTTTTGAGATATGTTTATAGATTAAATGGCCAAAACTACAGAAAATTTATTTCGCTGGTTTCGAAGGTATGGAGATATTTAATTTTAACTAATTTTAATTTGAGAAGGAGTAGCTAAATTTCGTCAACCCACACTGAGAGAAAAATCACCACCAGGAATTAATAAACAGTTCTGTACTGGGGGAAAAAATGAAGTTTTAGTAGTAATCATGGAAGTTTCACTATTTCTGTAAAATTTATTTATTTCTACAAACAGCTCAGTAATACTAAATCTAATTTCAGCAAACAGACTTTAGTAAATGGAGCATTAAACAAAGTTCAGTATTTGTTACAATCCATTTTTATTACTACTAAAATTCTCCGATTTTTACTAGTAAAGTTTGTGATTTTTGGAAAAAAAGCATCTGTGATTTCAAGTTATGATTTTAGTAAATGTCTCACTTACATAGTTTTGTAATATCTAAAAAACGAGTTCGCGGGAATAACATTACCCCATTTAAAATAACAATTCAGTTGTTACTATAGCGACATTACAAAGTTTACTGGTATTTAATAGATAGACTTGTTGTGTTTATGTTCATTGTTGTACCAATCACTAAACGAGTTTTGTAATACCAACACAGCTACTTGCTACGTTCATTTGGTTAGAGTTAGTATTGTGTCGGATGTCGGGCGGGCGTGTCTCGTGTCTTCTTTGTTTAAAACATACTTAAGTTAAATAATAAATTTAGGATATATTGTGGGCCATGGACATATTAACCCGCGACCTACTGTGTAGTTGGGGTCTACAGGAATATATTGTTCTGCAACTTCGAGCTAGCTGTTGTTATTCTAGTGATAATGACATCAAAGGTAAATCTAAACTGTTTGCAATTCCAACCTCCCTAGCACAGGTGCGCCGCGAGAGCATGTTGTGCGCGTAATAACTACTAGTCTCTTTCTGACTGTATGAATAAGAAAGGAATGGGTAGAATATCTCGACAGGCTTTTATAGTGCCTCTTCAGTACAGAGATATACTACCAAATGCTTTTTTATTCATACAGACAGAAATAGAGACGGGTAGCTACCACGCGCGCGACATGCTCTCGCGGCGCCCGTTTGCTAGGGGCGGAGGAATTGCAAACAGTTTAGTTTTTGCCTGTGACGTCATTATCTCTAGAATAACAACAGCTAGCTTGGAATCGCAGTACAGTTTAGTAAAACCTATGACGTCATCGTCTCCGATATTGCTAAAGCACGCTTAGAATTACAAAACGGCTAGTTTTCACCCATGACGTCATCACCTCCGATATTGCTAAAGCACCTCTCGGAATAACAAAACCAAATTTCTGAAATTACTCTAGCATACTTCAAATTACAAATATAGAAGTTGTATTTCCTACTAAATGGAAATTGCAAAAGTCAATTTGTTCCTATTAGTTGACTCTCCTTGTCCCCGGATTAAGTTTTATTTTTGTAATTCTAAGTGTGTTTTTGTTAGTTTTTTCTCTCAGTGCATCTAAGAACTATTTGGCTCAGTTTGTAAACGTTCGCTTTTTCTGTTTGCACAGAGGGTCTGGGTTCGATCCCCAGTAATTGTATGCTGGGATATTATTATAACTTTTTGTATTTTTTTACACATACATTTCGCATTGTTTTTTTTTTTAATTTACTATATTTAAAGCTCTTAGTACCATGTTATTTAAAGCTCTGCTCGCGAGGTCTACAGCTCACAGAGCCACTAGTAGTATTAGGTACAGAAGTCTCATTCTCTAACAAAACGCGTCTGTTACGATCAGCACAGATATGGCCGCTAGGTGGCGACAGCGCCACGCGCGGCTTATGGCATTCCCCAAAATTGGGGCGGAACGGATGTACTTTTAGCTACCTGTAGCAAAGCGACGAAATCGCGGAGTGAGCCACGCCTGATTGTGGTGACATTGAAAGCGGGGTAATTTTGATAATGGCAAATGTCTACTAAACTAGAACCCTGACCCTGACCCACCCTGACCCGACCCTGAGCGTTGGGAGGAGCTTGCTCTTGCTGCAGACAGGTCATCCTGGCGGTCCACCATCTTTAACCACATCAAATCGTTTGAGGATATCCGCCTACCTTATATCGGGTGTACACACTCGTCGAGACACCCCGGGACAGGCCGAGAGCGAGTGTGTACAGGCTACTCTCGTCTTGTCTCGTCTCGCCGTTCTCCGCTTCTCCGATTGCGGTCGGTTTTTGGGACCGAGTCAAAGGATCTCGCTGCCCTCGCGACTTGACTAATATTTTCCTATCAAATTATCCTCCTACTATACATACACAATAATCTAGGAATACCTACTCTAATCACTAAGATTATAAAAGCGGAAGTAACTGTCCGTCTGTCTGTTTGGTAGACACAAGGGCGTCATGAACAGCTGCGAGGTCGATGACCTTTAGGTTTCGTTTTCGTTATAGCACAGAATAAATAATAGTATCCGTACAGAAAGGACACTTCCTACAAAACCGAAGTTTGACAGCGGTTCAGGGACGAATCATGGTGTACCTTTCTAATGTATGGCAGTATATAGGGTTGTCAAAATTCAAGTTATTTTCTTATCTGTGGTCGTGCACGCAAAGGGACGTCAAGTTTTGCCTACCCGAATAATCACTGAGCAATGCTGAGCCGAACGGAGCCGAGAATGCCCGAAAGGAGGAGTGTCGCCCCACTGGTAAAACTAGTAATCTATAAAACTAGTGGCTCTGTGAACTTTGGTCATCGCTAGCTAACTCTCATGCTCATGACACAGAGTAATTAATAGTACTACCGTTACAGAAAGGAAACTTCCTACAAAACCGAAGTTTGACAGCGGTTCAGGGTCGAATCATGATATCCCTTTCAAACTTATGGCAGTATCCCTATCGGCTATTTAGGGTTGTCAAAATTCAAGTCATTATCTTATCTGTGGTCGTGCACGCAAAGGACGTCAAGTTGTGCCAACCATAATTGCTCGGAGCAATGCTGAGCCGAACGGAGCCGAGTTTGCCCGAAGTCAGGAGCGTCTCCCCACTGACACAGTCTCTTCTTCCTCGCGTTATCCCGGCAGTTTGCCACGGCTCAGTTTAGTCTAGTTTTTACGAAAGCGACTGCCATCTGACCTTCCAACCCAGAGGGGAAACAAGGCCTTATTGGGATTAGTCCGGTTTCCTCACGATGTTTTCCTTCACTGAAAAGCGACTGGCAAGTGTCAAATGATCCCCAATGACAGAGTATAGGCCTAGACTAGATTATATCGTAACAGAGGTTAAAGACGCACCCGGAAGGACTGTGATTCAAATTTGCATGATCCATTGTACTATTTGTGCTGCACTGAATGGGCATAAAATACCTACGAACAAACTGTATTGCGCAGTTGTACTGACATGAATCAAATATATAGGCACTGTTAAAATTCCTTTACCTTTTGTTAAATATACAGCCCGATTCGAACTAAGATACGTCAATTAATAGATCTAGAAACGATCGCAAATCACCCCAAATTGTCCTTTCCGGGTCATCACGTTTTAATAATATTAGTATGTGCGTGACGCTCCGGAAACTCAAACAACCATACAACATTATTCCACTTTTTATTAATTGCCTAGATCTACACGGTGTAAAATGAGGAAACCGAATAATTTTAACAGCGTATTCCTGATCATATTTAGAGACAAAAATGTCCTATAAACTTTTTTGAAATTCGCCTAGTTTCAGAGATAATATTAATAAAAAAAAATAAAACAAGTATTTATTGTTACATAGTGTAAAAGGCCTTTTTGATGGTGATGTTGCTGCTATGGGACGTAGTCTAAATATCCTTATTGATAGATGTCAAAAAGTGGCAAGTAACACTTTGCAAAAAGTAGGTTTGACGAAAAAAAAATTAAAATATCAATTTTAAGTGACAAGTTTACCAATAACATTTATTTTTTATGTACACATTCAAAAAACTGAAAATACAAAACAAAACAAAATTTTTTTTTGCGAAATTGACCTAAACTTATATTACATGTTTTCCTTCTTTTGACCTCAGAAATGCGTGGTTAAAATTATTCGGTTCCTCATGTTACACCGTGTATATGCCTAGTATACATAATGCTGTAATCATTCTGATTTACAGTCAAAGAATTTGTATATCAGTACCATTTCGTACCTTGTCACAGTGACAAATAGCAGGGGTGCGAAACTCGTCCCTTCGGGCAAACTCGGCTCCTTTCGGCTCAGCATTGCTCCGAGCCATTATTAGGCCGGCGCCCCACTGCTGCGCACGCTACATCCACGGCCCACGTTTTAATACAAACCGTGGGCAAGCCCACGAAATTTTGTATAGGAACGTGGGTCGTGTACATAGCGTGCGCAGCAGTGGGGCGCCGGCCTTATGTTGACACAACTTGGCGTCTCTTTGCGTGCACGACCACAGATAAGATAATTACTTTGTGTTTTTGACCGCTGTCAAACTTCGGTTTTGTAGGAAGTTTCCTTTCTGTATGTTAGTACTATTATTTATTCTGTGACAATAGTATGAGGTCCCTCGCGACTTTCATATCGTAGATCGATAAATGCTGAAGATTGTAAGTAAGAAATACCCAAGGGAGGTATTCCACATGCCCAATTTCTTGTTCCAATGTGTCCGTCTCACATTTTGCTTAATGAAAGAGTGAGTCGCGATGCACATTAGACCAAGAAATTGGACAGATGGTACCACTACCACCCTAATGGCTCCTCTACACGATGGGCCAGCGCCGGCCACTCCAAGGGACGCAGCCATGCGGTATAATGAGATAGCAATATCACTTGCTCCCTCTAACGCATAAATGCGTCCTTTTGAGTGGCCGGCGCTGGCCCATCGTGTAGAAGAGCCATAAGTTTTGAGTTTTTTTTTGTTAATGTCTAACATATCTACACATATTTCACTACTTCCCATCCCATGACACTTTATATTAGATCTTATTTAAAAAACCAGCCAAGTGCGGACTCGCGCACGAAGGGTTCCGCACCATTACTCAAAAAAAATCACGTTTGTTGTATGGGAGAACCACTCAAATATTTATTTTATTCTGGTTTTAGTATTTGTTGTTATAGCGGCAACAGAAATACATCATCTGTGAAAATTTCAACTCCCTAACTATCACGGTTCATGAGATACAGCCTGGTGACAGACAGACGGACAGACAGACAGACGGATAGACAGACAGATGGACAGACAGACGGATAGACAGACAGATGGACAGACAGACGGACAACGAAGTCAGTAATAGGGTCCCGTTTTTACCCTTTGGGTACGGAACCCTAAAAACGGCTCTGCAGAGGACCATATCCAAATGTAAAATTACACAATCGATTTCGACCGTCACAGTCGTCACACTTCATACCTTTTAGACGTAATTAGAGCTAGCTCGGTGCGATTGCTTCTTAAATCGCAACTGTTGCTGTAACAGTTGCGTAACTGTACCGGAAACTGGGGGATACCTGAAGTTTACATGCAACTTTTAAACATACTTCCGAAATAAATGTACCTTTTCGGTGTAGGTAGGGGATGGAACACTTGGACACAACACCGTACAAACGTCTCCATACATCAAGAACTCAAGGTGAAAGAGAGGCTCTCAGCTACGGTTAGCGCGCGTATCCTCAGATACTTCGGACATGTGACGCGACGTGGAGAGCAGGCCAGGCATTGTTGTCCAGGGAGGGGTCAATGGCTGTAGGTCAAGAGGACGTTCCCCAATGCGTTGGACGGACCAGATAAAAGCCCTTACCAACACCCCACTTAACACATGTGCCAGAGAAGCATCTGCCAGGGAGAACTGGCGTAGAATCGTTCGTCGTTCAACGTGACCACGACTGCTCTGCCAAGAGTAATTCGACGGAGAAGAAGGCGATGGAACCTCAAGGGGATGAATTTTTCTATTTCTGGACGTTCGACTTCCATATACCGAGTTTTGGTTGTGGGTTTGAAACTCGGCTGTATAGTATAGGCTCGCTGCAATATCTTTCTCAATGGAGCGTCCAAATATATGTGACAGGCTTATGGCTACAAGTAAGTTATTATTGCGCGTATCGTCGTTATAAAATCCAATCCGTTATTGCAAGTGACTCAACCGAGGAGTTTCCCGGAGCTTTGTATTATATTTCTATGTAAAGATAATTATCATTACTCTAAGTTAATACGACTAGTTCCACTAAACGCTAGTATCCCTAGTTCCCTTCTGGTTTGGAAGGTCAAATTGAGTAGCATCCTTGAAAATTAGCGCCAATTCTCGGGGTGTATTTTTTATCTCAATTTCTTGATAATTATCATAAAAAAAACCGGACAAGTGCGAGTCGGACTCGCCCACCGAGGGTTCCGTACTTTTTAGTATTTGTTGTTATAGCGGCAAAAGAAATACATCATCTGTGAAAATTTCAACTGCCTAGCTATCACGGTTCATGAGATACAGCCTGGTGACAGACGGACGGATGGACGGACGGACGGACGGACGGACAGCGGAGTCTTAGTAATAGGGCCCCGTTTTTACCCTTTGGGTACGGTACCCTAAAAATTACCTACACAAACTTTTAAGTACTCTATATAACATTACCTACTGTCTGTATATAACGAAACAGGCTTTTCAAAATCGGTCCATTAAATGACTGGTAGTGATATAAAACAGCCAAATCGATGATTGTAGTCGATTGATATGAAACTTACAAACAATACAGAGGAAATGGTCTACTACCTATTACGTTAGACACGAGTGAATGAACGGTGAAAACTATTACTAGCACGTCTGTGGGGGTGCACACATAGACGTAGTAAGCTGGAAATGGACGAGATACAGGCGCGAACACAGTATTTTGACTTAGTTTTTAAAAGTAAGGAAGATTGGGGTAAGTAGTTCCATGGAAGTGATATCATGATATGTCCAAATATGGACTAAGGTCTAAGTTATTAAAACTAAAATACCAAATACCCACTTCATGGGTTTTTGAATATACCTGTTACCTTATTTTGGTCTTAATTATTACAATTATTAGGCTAAACTGTTGTCAGCTGTTGTTGTTGTCAGTCGGCCGACTTAAAATCCTCACGACATCTTTATATGTAATTAAAAGATGGTTTTAAACTCGGTGCTTTAATGCTTTTTCACGCTTGCATTCGCTGATCAGTGGATTCCGCGAAGGCGTTGTGATTCTGGATGGTTTTCGATGATTTTAATCGAAATAAGGTGTCATCTGAGCGGAATTTCATCACAAAAATCGAATTTCTCATTTAAAAAATATCTTAATTCAACTCCTGAGAAGAAAATGAATAAATTACAATACAACTATAAAAAAAATAGGAAACCGCTACCGTCAATGGGTCCAGTCGAAAACGAGAGTTTGAAGCGCTTAAACCGCGAGCGTTTTTCCAAAGTCAACATACTGTACACAATACGCTGCGTACGCGCACCTTGCGGCCAGTTTTTGTTATCCCATTGAATTGTAAATGGAACAGAAAAACCGGCAAAATGGAGAACGCCGGGTTTCTAAACAGACTAAAGTTTCACACGGGTCTCTGTTTTGAGCGCTAGTTTTTATAATGGCGAATAGGTGGCCTGTGGGCGCAGCATGGTTCCATTTTTATCGCCTGTCACTATGCCCGTCACTTTCGCACTTACCCACTAGTTAGAACGTGACAGGCATGGTGACAAGCTATAAAAATGCGACCGTGCTACCGCCGCTGGTCAACATTAAGTAGCTGCCCGATTCGAACTATGAGTCAAATATTACGTCTAGATACGAATGATACGATATGAATTAGATATGTCAGTATCATAAGTGACGTCACGTCACGTAATATTTGACGTATCTTTAAGTTCGAATCGGCCCGTTGGTATGTGGTAATGTGTAATGGACCCTTCAAAATCTTAATTTAAGAGGGAGCTAAAGAAAAATGTTTATATATTGAATATTTACACGTTTTTCCACGGGAACATGCCATGAACAAAATCACTCGAAAAACTAGACTTTTTTGCTAGGGCAGACTGTAAAAAAAAAACTTAAGAGCGCTATTACATTTCGGCGTTGAGCGAGTTTAGGTATTTTACGCGCTGCGGCAGGCCGTGCGAGCTCAGTACGCCGATCCCTTCTACCACACTCGCACTACAATGATGGATTAAACATTCTTGATCCTTCGCGAAGCATATTGAAATCAACCATAACAACACTAACTGTACTTAACTTTTAAAGTTCTAAAACTGTTATTTGGTAAGTACGAAAATACTAAATGCAGTGCAAATGTACATAGGGGCTGTTCATAAATTACGTCATCTATTTTTGACGATTTTTGACCCCCCCCCACCCCTCAAATCATCCAAAAATCAAGCTTCGGATGAATCTGTTTCCTCCTACGTCATGTTACCATCATCCGATGTCCAGACCCCCCCCCCCCACTCCTCCCATTTGAAACGACGTAATTTATGAATAGCCCCATACTCGTACTTATGAAGGTATATTACTCGATAGAAATTATAGGTACCTACTCGCTTATTTACATGTTTCGTCATTGCATTTGGTACCTATAGGTTGTAAAGTTTGTATCAACGAGGGTTTAAAAACGAACTGGTACTGAGGATCTGATGATGATTAAGGTGGTCACGGATACCAATCAACCATGTAGTAACATGATTAGGCTCGTTTGATTCGTCTCAACAAGATCTTTGACACTGAAGATACACAGGGTCTGATGATGGAGCTGGAAGGTGGCCACGGGTACCAGTCTATCATGTAACTAAACAACTTCGTGTTTGGGCTCGTTTGATTCGTCTCAACAAGATCTTTGAGACAAGACAGTACTCAGGGTCTGATGATGGAGCTGGAAGGTACCATTACCAATCAACCATGCAACTAAACCACATCGTGTTTAGGATCGTTTGATTCGTCTCAACAAGATCTTTGACACTAGGTGATACTCAGAGTCTGATGATGGAGCTGGAAGGTGGTCACCGGTACCAATCAACCATGCAACTAAACCACTTCGTGTTTAGGCTCGTTTTATTCGTTTCAACAAGATCTTTGACACAAGATAGTACTCAGGGTCTGATGTTGGAGCCGGAAGGTGGTCACCGGTACCAATCAACCATGCAACTAAACCATTTCGTGTTTAGGCACGTTTTATTCATCTCAACAAGATCTTTGACACAAGGTAGTACTCAGGGTCTGATGATGGAGCGCGAAGGTGGCGACGGGTACCTGTCAATCATCATCAGCTCCATCATCAGACCCTGAGTAGTATCTTGTCTCAAACATCTTATTGCGAGGAATCAAACGAGCCCAAACACGAAGTGGTTCAGTTACATGGTAGACTGCTACCCGTGGCCACAGTCCAGCTCCATCATCAGACCCTGAGTACTAACTTGTGTCAAAGATCTTGTTGCGACGAATCGAACGAAGCCAAACACGAAGTGGTTTAGTTGCATGGTTGATTGGTACCGGTGACCACCTTCCGGATCCATCATCAGACCCTCAGTACTACCTTGTGTCAAAGATCTTGTTGCGACAAATCAAACGAGCCCAAACACGAAGTGGTTCAGTTACATGGTAGACTGGTACCCGTGGCCACAGTCCAGCTCCATCATCAGACCCTGAGTACTAACTTGTGTCAAAGATTTTGTTGCGACGAATCGAACGAAGCCAAACACGAAGTGGTTTAGTTGCATGGTTGATTGGTACCGGTCACCACCTTCCGGATCCATCATCAGACCCTCAGTACTACCTTGTGTCAAAGATCTTGTTGCGACAAATCAAACGAGCCCAAACACGAAGTGGTTCAGTTACATGGTAGACTGGTACCCGTGGCCACCTTCCAGCTCCATCATCAGATCCTGAGTACTATCTTGTGTCTAAGGTCTTGTTGAGACGAATCAAACGAGCCTAAACACGAAGTGGTTTAGTTGCATGGTTGATTGGTACCGGTGACCACCTTCCGGCTCCAACATCAGACCCTGAGTACTATCTTGTGTCAAAGATCTTATAGAAACGAATAAAACGAGCCTAAACACGAAGTGGTTTAGTGGCATGGTTGATTGGTACCGGTGACCACCTGCCGGCTCCATCATCAGACCCTGAGTACTATCTTGTGTCAAAGATCTTGTTGAGACGATTCAAACGAGCCTAAACACGAAGTGGTTTAGTTGCATGGTTGATTGGTACCGGTGACCACCTTCCGGCTCCATCATCAGACCCTGAGTATTATCTTGTGCCAAAGATCTTGTTGAGACGAATCAAACGAGCCCAAACACGAAGTGGTTTAGTTGCATGGTTGATTGGTACCGGTGACCACCTTCCGGCTCCAACATCAGACCCTGAGTACTATCTTGTGTCAAAGATCTTATAGAAACGAATAAAACGAGCCTAAACACGAAGTGGTTTAGTGGCATGGTTGATTGGTACCGGTGACCACCTGCCGGCTCCATCATCAGACCCTGAGTACTATCTTGTGTCAAAGATCTTGTTGAGACGATTCAAACGAGCCTAAACACGAAGTGGTTTAGTTGCATTGTTGATTGGTACTGGTGACCACCTTCCGGCTCCATCATCAGACCCTGAGTACTATCTTAAGTCAAAGATCTTGTTGAGCCGAATCAAACGAGCCCAAACACGAAGTGGTTTAGTTGCATGGTTGATTGGTACCGGTGACCACCTTCCGGCTCCATCATCAGACCCTGAGTACTATCTTGTGTCAAAGATCTTGTTGAGATGAATAAAACGAGCCTAAACACGAAGTGGTTTAGTTGCATGGTTGATTGGTACCGGTGACCACCTTCCGGCTCCATCATCAGACCCTGAGTACTATCTTGAGTCAAATAAATACATATAGAATGTCAGGTCGTTTCAAATATTTTTAATCCTGTCCGGTAGTTTATTAAACTGTACCATTATAAATTATAATACTATAAAAACAGTGCTAGGATCAAAGTCTCTCGTTGCGGCTTACACGCACACAGTATAGCGTTTTACACGGCGCCCGCCGCACACAATGATAAAAAACCTCGTCGTCGCCGTTGAAAATGTGCGGAGCCGACCGACACACGTCCTGCCTCTACAAGCTCTGCCGCGGCACTGAGCTGGCGCAGCGCGCGTCATCGGTAATATAGAGTAGTTTTCAAAAAATTGCCAAAAAATTATAGTAGAATTTCATAAACACTAATGTATACCAACAGTATAAGCAAACGTTGCAGATTGCTTGAGTATTAAAATGACTTCGATATTAAGTAGATTTTCGTAGGAATTGACACTTGTTTCGGAGAGAAAATCGAGTTCGTTTTACTTTGATTTTCTCTTTCTCAAAGGTATGTAGGAAAAATATAGTTTGATATGCCTAAAGTACAGGGTATTAGTAATACAAAATAGCCAGGTTTAGCAGAGTAAAATTCTCAACATTTCCAAATAAGAGCTCGCCATTCAGTGCTTCACGGGGTTTTTCGGAAACGACCATCAGAAAAAAAATCATTACTAATTTAATAAGTCCTTTTTCTAATATTTACAACGATATTTATAAAGATAAGAAGACGCTTTTACTGGAACAAGTACTCATTGTTTCTAATAATGAGCGCAAAGTCCTGAATTTCGTCGACTAGTATCATCAATTTTGCATTATTTCGACTTTTCTTGTAAGAGCGCTCTTAAAAAGCTTAAATTTGGCTCAACAAAAAAGTTAATCTGTGTGTATTTTTCATTTACAAAAATTATCCCGCTTTCGAAGTCATCCCAACCGTCGTTATACAATAAATTAAGAACATTTTATCAATAGGTACACCATAAAATATTCTTATTGAACTTAAGTTTAGAATTTAGAATATATTTCATCATAATATAATAGAATAATTTATTGAGCTGCGTTATTTTAGTCCTATTTTGGGGCAGCGGGGGTTTTGCAAAGCTAAAATTATCGACCTATTTCCATCCACACAGCCAGTAGACACGGCACAACACGTTATGAACTCAATATTTAACATTATTTTATAAATTGAACTACCGGAACGTATTCCTCTCCTAAACTAGGGGTGCAAAACTCCTGACTTCGGGCAAACTCGGCTCCGTTCGGCTCAGCATTGATTTCTCCGAGCAATTATTAGGGTTGACAGCCATTTACTCTGTAAACATGTCGCAAAAAGAAAAAACTTATAATATCGATACGACTATTTGTTTAGGCGCAAGGTATCACGACTCCGCCATTTTTTAAATATTCTATATCCGGATAGACAAAAAAAATCTATTTAATCATATAATCTGGACACAAAACAAAATTTCACGAGAACCGGTTGAGAATTGTGACCTGTAGAGGAGAACATCCGGACATACAAAAGCAAAATGCCCGAGTCAAAACGTAGGCCTTTGCTACGCTTACTTATATAAAATGATTTCACAATAGTTGCAATATTGGTATGTATTTTAAATACCTACCTCGAGTACTTGTAGTTAGCGTAGTTACTCTTAAAGATTGTCAAACAAACTGTTATATAAAACAATAATTATAACCCAATTTACCCAATGTTGTTTTAATAATGTTACTCACAGTGTTAACAGTGTATCATACTCATAACAAAATTAAAAAAGACGTTATATGAATCATACACAAGAAGTAGGGTCACGTCACATGTCTCCTGTGAATATACTCAAAATTAACTTAAGGGGCTATACCCGAGGTTTTCATCGATTTTTGACATGTTTTGAATCGTATCTCCTTTTTTGCACTACAGACAGAATTATAAGACAAACTGTTATCGGTTTTTCAATCTTTTATCTCCGGTATTGTCCACCGGCTTTTTGAAAGAAATGAATAATACTTATTTTTTATGAATTTTTAAACATTGTCTAAAACTCTAAAAAACACTTTTTCGTATCTAGTTTGCAGGATCTTACATGTACGAAATCAACATATTTGGGTTCGTCTTGGACGTCTCGAAAAACGTGTCCAGGGTTTTAATTTTAAATTAATTAACACAAAAGTTATGGCCAGGAAACCAGTCTTTTAGCCTATTAAAATTGTTCAACTTTGATGCCAAATATCTCGAAGACAATGAACTTTGAAGTAAATATGTGATACTATATTGCCTAAAGCCGTTGCTGTTAATATAATAAGCTACAAAAAACTTTAGAAAACTAAGGGATTCAGATCGAAGGTCATTGGCGTGGGGGAGCCCCTTAAGAGCTTAAATGGATAAGGCTTGTTGCCACAAGTTGCATAGTTTTGATTTGACAGGTTTATTTTTTTTTAATTAGTTTTGTAGGATTTCGCTGAATATATATAAAAAAATGTACCTATTCGCTCCGTGCATGATTATTATGAAATTAGACTATAGTAGAGAGGATATAGCCTTTGGGGTCAAAATAATTCCCACAAAGACGGGGTTTGATGTTTTTAGTTCTTTGTGTGTATCTTTATGACATACTAAAAATATATCAAAATATATTCATGCAAAACGCATTTATTGACATTTGAAATTTGAAAAATCAAAAATAATATTAAAAATCGTGTGTGGTATCAAATAACAGGAAATTACACGCTAAAAAAGATTGTGAGATTGATTTTACAAAATAAAAATAAAAAACAAAAGTAGTGGCTTAAAAACTGAATTTTTTTCAATGTTGAAAGTTATTTTCTACACTGAAAACAAAACTAAACTATTATAGTTTTACACATCAAAATACATTGTGTAAAAGAAAAGAATATTTAATTCATGAATACTTATTTTTAATTATATTATTATAATATGAAAAATATAGGCTCACAGGCTCTATATTTATTTCAAAGTTTTATCAATAAACTGAACGCACTTCAAAGGAGGTGATTGGCAGAATATAAAAAACAAAAAACGATTGTAGACTAGTCATCCGAATTTGCTCGATCGAATTCTTGGCCGGAAGTGAGATATTTGATATTAAAGGTCCCTTTTTTAGTTTTTCGTAAATAACTCTTAAACGGTGGCGCCTAGCAAAAAATGTTCTAATACATAAGTAATCTGCATAAAATTGGCTACAAGAAAGATTCAGTACAATTTTTCGCTAGGATCAATATACAAAGAGATATTAACGCGGGAAATTTAATTATAATCACTTCTAAGGTCCCTTTTTTTTAGATTTACGTAAATAACTCGTAAACGGTGGCCAATATAAAAAAATGTTGTTAAATGTTAATAATCTACACAAAATCCTCTATAAAAAAGATTCAGTACACTTTTCGCAGGGATAATTACTTAAAAAGATAATAAAGAGGGAAAGTTAATTATAATAAATTCTAAGGTTCCTTGTTTATACTTTTTCGTTAATAATTTGAAAAGTATGACTCATAGCAAAAAATACTTATACATAAATAATAAACATAAAATTTCCTACAAGAAACATATGGAACACTTTTCGATAGGATCAATATTTAAAAAAATAAAGCAGCGAGTAAGTTAATTATAATAAACTTAAAAGCCCCTTTTTAGTTTTTCGTAAATAACTTGTAAACTGTGGCCCATAGCAAAATAGGTCATACTTTACAAATTATTTACGAAAAACTAAAATAAAGTGACCTGTGAATTAATTGTTATGAACTTTCTTCCTTTAATATCGTTTCTAATATTGATCCTAGCGAAAAGTGTTCTACATGTTTCTTGTAGGAAATTTTATGTTTATTATTTATGTACAAGATTTTTTTTGCTACGAGTAATACTTTTCAAATTATTAACTAAAAAATAAAAACAAGGAACCTTAGAATTTATTATAATTAACTTTCCCTCTTTATTATCTTTTTAAGTAATTATCCCTGCGAAAAGTGTACTGAATCTTTTTTATAGAGGATTTTGTGTAGATTATTAACATTTAACAACATTTTTTTATATTGGCCACCGTTTACGAGTTATTTACGTAAATCTAAAAAAAAGGGACCTTAGAAGTGATTATAATTAAATTTCCCGCGTTAATATCTCTTTGTATATTGATCCTAGCGAAAAATTGTACTGAATCTTTCTTGTAGGCAATTTTATGCAGATTACTTATGTATCAGAACATTTTTTGCTAGGCGCCACCGTTTAAGAGTTATTTACGAAAAACTAAAAAAGGGACCTTTAATATCAAATATCTCACTTCCGGCCAAGAATTCGATCGAGCAAATTCGGATGACTAGTCTACAATCGTTTTTTGTTTTTTATATTCTGCCAATCACCTCCTTTGAAGTGCGTTCAGTTTATTGATAAAACTTTTAAATAAATATAGAGCCTGTGAGCCTATATTTTTCATATTATAATAATATAATTAAAAATAAGTATTCATGAATTAAATATTCTTTTCTTTTACACAATGTATTTTGATGTGTAAAACTATAATAGTTTAGTTTTGTTTTTAGTGTAGAAAATAACTTTCAACATTGAAAAAAATTCAGTTTTTAAGCCACTACTTTTGTTTTTTATTTTTATTTTGTAAAATCAATCTCACAATCTTTTTTAGCGTGTAATTTCCTGTTATTTGATACCACACACGACTTTTAATATTATTTTTGATTTTTCAAATTTCAAATGTCAATAAATGCGTTTTGCATGAATATATTTTGATATATTTTTAGTATGTCATAAAGATACACACAAAGAACTAAAAACATCAAACCCCGTCTTTGTGGGAATTATTTTGACCCTCACCTACAAGTTTTCATACAACTCCTCTACTACTAGATCGCTGAGCCAAAATATGTAATTAGTTAGTTAGACTAGACATAAGTTTTTTGTTAGACATAAGGCTACTAATGCCCACCCAAACCCAAACACAATTAGGTTGCGTTGTTTTATCATAGAGTTCCTATGGCAACCACCTCCCGTTATCAGATCACCTCGATGATATCATAATATTGCATTTAGCTTGCAAGATTTTATTTGATTTGCATACGTATTACAAACAAACATTGGCTATTTACAATCACGGTGCTATATCCTTAATTTAAAAAAATATATGAATATATTTATTATAGCGCTTTAAAATTGACTAGTCGATAAACAGAATGGGACTCAGGCGTGAAAATTGCCGTGCCCGAATTTTTCGCAACTTTCGCCGAGGGTTATTTTGTGATGGATGTGTCATCGTGCTTATTTCTATATATGATGTTGAAGCGCCTAGTCAAATGACAATATATCGCTGGTCTGCGGAGTTTTGACGGGGTCGTGCCTCTCTCAGTACTCTACCTTCTACAAGTCGACCAAAAACAGCGGTAACACTTGAAAACGACACGGCTGTGCAAAAATTAATTCAAGGTGACAGACATATGACATAGTTACGAGCAAATCCGGACAACTATGGGCATTGGAATGACTGTAATCCAAACTATTTTACATAGTTAATTGGGTGTCAGAAACCTGTTTTCCCGATGGGTACCACATAATTTGTCAGAAGAGCAAAGTATGGCTTGTGTTGTTTGGTACCGATCTACTCTGAAACGGAAATCTGAAGGGAAATCAAAAGCCGTGAATAATATTGTCTCAGGTTATCAATCGAGGGTTTATTCCTATGAACCTTAAAGGAAGCATCAATCGGCAGTTTGGGTCTTCGAAGCCAAGGTCAAGCCAATGAAAGTCTACAAATCGGCCATTTTGGTAATGGCTACTTCAGAGTACAAAAACTGCTTTAATTAATGGTTCGAAAGAATGCAGAAATGCATGGATTCCAAAAGAACATACTTTAAAAATCAATAAATCATAATTTATGTCTAACTTGCAGCTAGTTTTACCGATAATTTCGGTGTACCCCTCGTACGTCGGTTCCTCACTCTGCGGCCCTGACCACCAGCAGCTTTGGCTAAGCCCCGCTGCCGGCGGCACCCTAGGTTAGGTTTTTTATAATGTTGTTTATATGTATTTTTTTATTGTTTTGTAAGTGTTTTTCTATTTTAATTTTATATTCATATTATAAATAACCTAATCGAAGACATTGAATGAATAAAGAATCAAGTATAAAAGTAGAAAACCGTTCAGAAACCTCGGCGGTTTTGCATGAGCGGCCAAGTATTTTGTTTGATTGATGTTTTTGTGACCGTTTTGAAACCTTTTCCAAATCGCGTTTTTACGATGTGATGCAACACTGAAAACCTATTATTGTAGATAATAGTGCTGATTTGTTTTGAACGCAAGTTATTAACCACAAACAGTGTTGAAAAAGTACAATCAGCAGCAGAAGTTGCTAAGCGAGCGAAGTGTTCAATATGATCTTGACGCGACTTTATTGTTAAGAGAATAAGAGCGTGTCAAGGTAATTATGAACACCTCGCCCGCTTAGCAACTTCTGCTGCTGACTGTACGGAGCGAAAGCGTTTGAAAATAAACGGTCGTTTTAAACGTTGAGGCTTGATAGACCAGATAGATAGTCCTGTCACTTGTTGGAAAGTAAATATTAATAAGTTTTTTAAACAACTAGATAATATTCGTCGACACAATTCCAACAAACCCCAACATTTACATTATTTAAAAATGGACTATTTAAAGCTTATGTATATAGCCTATATAGGTATCTTATGTATTCTGTATATGTACATGGATAAACAACCAAATTTTATGATCGCTTTACAATATTAGTTGCCAACTTATTATTTTAGACGCCAACCTATCAATTCAAATTCCCTATAATTTTTTTTGGTCGCTTGGTTTTGCTGCCAGTTTTTTAATAATATGATGCTTAAATTTGAGGCTATTATAAATTTATTGGTGCTAAAATATTAATGCACAGCCAAATTATATTATTATATGCCCAGTGAAAGTTCGTGTTCCTTATGGCCAGACGGAATAATATTCCGTAAGTTTGTTGATTTTAAAAGTAGAAAGACTAATAGTAACGAAATAAAGTAACTAACATAATATATTTTATGGAGGACAGATCTTTGATTGATTGAATTTTTAGCTGCCCGGTTAATAATAAGCCCATACATATTATTGCACCGCAAGATTAGATATCATAGGAACCCTAGCATTTCGGAAGAAAAAGTTAATTGCCACTACTTTTGTTAGAAAAATTCTAATCTTAAAAATGCGGGGTATATTGTGTCAAACTCAAATGTTCTGAGCTCACACTGTCTGACCACGCCTTTATGAACATGTTGTTGTATCATCTTTGACACATATATTTGATTAATCCTGAACCTTATTACAACACGATAAAGCCTACGAATGGTCAGTGAACATTGTTGTACGTATTATAAGCCGTTACGGGATGTTACGTTACCGTATCGATCGTGAAATAACGCTGGCATCGTATACTATCCGTAGACATAATGTCATACTATTCTTCTTTGTAGGGGTTTCCAAAAATGTTATCATAACTACACCTTATAATTATAAAACAAAGTCTTCCGCTGCGTCTGTCTGTTTGTATGTTTGTCCGCGATAAACTCAAAAACTACTGAACGGATTTTCATGCGGTTTTCACCTATCAATAGAGTGATTCTTGAGGAAGGTTTAATATAATTTGTTAACCGGTGCGAAGCCGGGGCGGGTCGCTAGTTTTAATCATAAAGTCTATATTGTAAACGTCATATTTGGCCGGCGTGCCTTATTCTGTCGTTAAGGTAGAAAATCTTTGAAAAAATATTACACAAAGAAAAGAAAGAACTACACTCTTAGTTTTAGGTGCTAAAAAATAAAAAATTTTTTTAGGTACCGTAAAATGGGGTGAGTTGGGTGAAATTTGACTTTCAAACCTCGATAAAATTTTATTTTTACATGTGAAAACTGAATAGTGTATATAATAAGTGGTTCGGACGTTTGTATTTTAGTTTGTATTTTATTTTGGGTAAGTAGTTCCATTTCATAACTTTGACGATAAAGAGGAAAACCCACCTCACCCCGTAGTGCCTCGTATTTGGGGTGAGAGGGTTTTTCATACAAAGGCGATTTTGGAAGATTGTTGGATCGATTTTTTTTTATTATGCGTATTACTATAGCCCCATTTTAAATTGGAATACATTATTTTTGTAGCAGTAGCCTTAAAATCCCTTCTCACCCCCCTCTCAAACCTTCTCTCCCCATTCATAACCCAACTCTCCCCGCGAAACCTACTCACCCCGTTTTACGGTATATAAAGTCATTTCTTTATACGTACTTTGTCGCTATCAGATATATCGGAGCGGCCAAGGTGTTCACAAATATCTGTACCTCCAGAATATAAAATTGTTCTAAATACCCATTAATTTTACAATTTACTAGTCATTGTTAAATAAATCTGCACACGCGCCGTTACGCGTACAGCAACACTTTAATTAACCATCATTGGACCTTATGTGTCTACAAATAAGATTCAATATCAGTTAACAGCGAGTTTACTTCGAAAGCAACTACATAGACAACACAATACACAATTATGTGGATAGATATGGCTTCGTACATTGACGTATATCTTAGGACGGGCCTTACGGGCGCTAAAATGGTACTAGTTCAGCGGTGTCACTCACGAATTCGAGCCAATCGTGCAGTCTAACGCAACTAGTTGCGACCAATAGCGCGCGTGATGCGAACTCGTCAATCAATCGAGTTGTAGCGGTGTCACACCGTTACTACTCCTGTACTGTACTGGCTCCATTCATACCTAGGGTTACCAGATGACAGGAATTTTCCAGACATGTCAGGAATTTTGGCCTTTTGTCAGGAATGGGGACGGAACACGAAAATGTCAGGAATTATTATAGTACCTTTTTATTTACTAATTTAATAAAACTTAAATTAATAAAACGCGGCTATAGGCTCAATCGGGTGGCCATCGCTAACGGCTAGACACCCCCCTCGTCGTCAAAAAAATAAATGTCAGGAAAAATATTGGGATCTCAGGAATTTTGGCAGGAAATTCTAAATTTGTATCTGGTAACCCTATTCATGCCGCATTCTTATTGCCCGTAAGGGGCTGTCCATAAATGACGTCATCGATTTTTGACCCCCCCCCCCCCTAAAATCATCCAAAAATCATGCTTCGAATGACCCCGTTTCCTCCTATGTCATGCTACCATCATCCGATGGCCAGACCCCCCCCCCCCTAATTTGAAATGACGTAATTTATGAATAGCCCCCTAAGGCCAGTCCTGAGACATACGTCAATGGCTTCGTATGAATGAGGTATTGACCGATTGAAACGTTTTGACGTAAAAATATTACGAGACAGGGCTGTCCGCTGCAGATACAACCGGCACTGAGTTTTTTTTTTTTTTTTTTTTCATTTATTTATTAACACAAAATATTTACATACATTCAAAGAATTATGACAGCGAACAAAGCCCCCTGAGGCTTAACTGCCGCTGTAATCGCTCTTATTTACTCTTAATATTATATTAAGCTGTATTGTACTGTATTGTACATTTTCGTATTCCTCGAATAGATTTAATTCAAATGATTTATTTCAGATGCATGTCTAGTCAGCACCAATAGTTGCTAAGCGGGCGAGGTGTTCTTGAACACCTCGCCCGCTTAGCAACTTCTGCTGCTGACTGTCCATAGTTGTTAGACTTAGAACTAATGTTAGTATAAACAAAATGTCAACAATTCTTAGACACATCCTTATCATCATCTTCATTATATGATCTGCAATGGTGTTCTATTATATTATAGTATGCTGCTGTTAGGGCCGATACAGACGGACTGCAACCCGACTGCAATTCGGCTTTTTTAATCAGTGGGCCCCTTTAATCAGTGGGCCCCTTTAGCGAAAAATATCGACATTATCGAGCAATTTTTGACTTTAAATACATAAATGATCCCTATTAAAATACATATTTATTTAAAATGTATACCGACATTCTCACCGAAGTTTTGTGGTTAATTTAGTATATTAAACCCGTTTTTTAATATAAATATATCCCGATGGTTAAATATAATAATAAATGTTAGTTCCAATTTCTGAAAAAACTACTAGAATCGGCTAATCAATGTCGGTAACCCTATCTGAACAATTGCCCAACCGTTATAAATGCAACGCTCTTGCAACTGCGCTTTTTGTACCATTCTGAGAAAAATAAAATTAGCTCTGCCATTATCATAACACAAAGGCATAAACGGCTATCCCCAGATACCCAATCAATATACACCTTATTGTTATTGAGATAAAGTTTAAAATCATTCGTGTATGTACTGGTATTCATTACTGGAAAGACTATTAGCTACTACTGGATATTAGTTAAATTAAAACCTTGTCGTATGGTAATAAAGACTAAATTTGATTGCTAAACGTAAATGTTAGGACTTTTCAGTATGGTAAAGGTGTATTTTCTAAACTGGTCGTGTATTCCTTTGCGAGCGAAGACAGTCAAACGATTAGTCGAACCAGTGTAACATGACCTAGGGCAGGCGTGGCTCACTCCGCGATTTCGTCGCTTTGCTACAGGTAGCTAAAAGTACATCCGTTCCACACCAATTTTGGTGGCTAGCCATAAGCCGCGCGTGGCGCTGTCGCCACCTAGCGGCCATATCTGTCCTGATCGTAACAGACGCGTTTTGTTAGAGAGTGAGTCTTCTGTACCTAGTACTATTATTTATTCTGTGCCTAGGGGCTTAGCCAAGGTGACAATCGTTGATAGGAAATACCAATCAAATCTTAAGAGGATATACCAGCTGCGCCCCTTCTCAGATTTGAGAGTTTTAGGTAAATATCTCCGTCGCGCTGACGGGGACGGCTCCTAAAATTAAGGCTCCGTCACATAGGCGCGATTTGCGGGCGGCGCGTGAGCGGGGCGCGCCGCTTTACATATAAAACGCTCACGTCCCGCCCGGAAAACGCGCCTGTGCGACGGAACATTTAGTGCGATAAGGACAACTGCAGCTAAAGGCTTGGCCACACACAGAGCGCGACGCAGCGCCGCGTCCGCGCCGCGTGATGCCGACGCGAAGCCTGGTCAAACAGGGCGCGCGCCGATCGCGCCGGCCTCACGCTCTCAACACGCCCTCAAGGCGCGCGTGAACGCGGCGCGGCCGCGCGGGAACGCGGCGCACCGCTCGCTGCCTACGTCCGATCCTACTGACGTGACCTTGCGCGACGCGGCGGGCCGCCGCGTTCGCTCGGCGCAGCGCTGCGCACGCGCCGCGCGGACGCAATGGGCCGCGCGGCGCGGGGCGCGACAGAAGCGGGGCGTGATACCGGCGGGACGCAGTCTGTTTGACGTCGGTAACCTGTTAGCATGTGCCGCGGTCGCGCGGCGTGGACGCGGCGCTGCGTCGCGCTCTGTATGTGGCCAAGCCTTAAGGCGAAAAATCCTGCGTAAAAAAATTCAGAAATCGAGGTTTCTTTCTCGACATTTTCCTCCTCAAAAACTTAACCAACCGTAACGAAATTTTGGGAACGGTATGAGAAAGGAATTATCTATGTCTGACCTTTTGATTTTTGCGTTTATTGTTGCCGATTTTGTATGCCAGGCGTTTGTTTACGGCACATTTATTTTGCCGTTCTTAGCGCTGTTTGAAGTAACTTAGTTGTTATAAAAATAAGAATATCAAAAAAGCAAAACGTACAGTACACACACAGATAAAATTATTCATCTAGGGCTAAAATATAGTTCAAAGTCTCATTTAGTATGAACAGCGCGCCAAGCGGGACGTTTTGGAAACTCAATGTTCGAGGGTTAAGATCTCTTTCATCTCGACTGCCCTCGCCTTACATCTACAGTTCAACACTATCAAATTTTGATAGACCTAAACCGAATAGGTAAAATTTTAAGAAACATAATTTTCACCGATCGATCTCTCGTACCTAAGATACGGCGTTAAAACGGCAGTTACGGAAAGAGAGACATAAGCCCTCCTACGTGTACACGCTCAACGCAGCTGGCCAACTTTATTGTCACGCGTGCAATAGAGTATTTAAGACCAAATTCGGCCTGGCCAGCCACATAAGGCCTCACGTTAGACAGCGTCCATAATATTTATTTAGGGTCGCTGTCATCGAAAACGATGAGGAGGACTATATATAGGTATATGCCGAATCGACGTAAATCGTATTTTGTCAACCTTAGGTACATCAAAATAATAAAAGATCGACATTCACTCTTTTGACCACAAAAACATGATAAACATGCCAAAGTACGCGTATAATCACAGCACACATTTTTAAACTGTTTTCGACTCGAAAAACAGATAACACTATCAAGTATACACAACTATTACAACTCCAAAACGTCCTAAACACCACAAGATTCATATAAAGTTACGCCCAATACTTTTAAGCCCCACGTTATGACGGCTCAAAACCAAATGGTCGTATGTGCGCTGTATAATGTATGTAGATAAGTCTCTATGGTTGTGTGACGGTGTTTTTGGAAACTGATAAGAGTGTCAGAGGTTTAGCCCTTATCGTTCCAAAATAACATTTGGGTAGGTACGAGTATGTCTATGAGAAATAGATAATGTATAATGACGTTGCTAGATAACTTTTAATAGTGGAACATTTTTAGCGTCTATCCGTCTATGGTTCACTTGCACCATTCCACTAACCCGGGGTTAACCGGTTAAACCTGGAGATTTTTATCTACGTATAAGACGTACTACATAAGAAGACGTGCTAATAGAAATCAGCACTTGTTTATTAGGTAACAAAAAGTGTACAAAGTCACCGACTAAATCGATCAATTTTTCATTTTTGCGACTAAAACCGATACCGGCCTCTTAAAAGAAGCCTATATCAATGAGACATGTCGGCTCCGTTGGGCCTCTACATTACAGTGTTTTATTAAGTGTTACTAGATATCAAAAAAACTACACGAATTTCGCAGTTTTAGACAGGGGTTCCGCTAATATCGAGTGAAAAACCCTCTATCACTCTTCCCTAGTGCGACAGCGACAGTGACAGTTGCGTTCCGTTCGCTACGGAGCGTTAACGATTGCACGTTGGCTACGCACCCTGTGAGCGGCCAAGGTGATCAAAATATCTTAACATGCGCTTTAGCGTCTCGATAATAGAAAATTTGATCAGATATTTGTGAACACCTTGGCCAAAATATCTGTGGCGTCTCCTGTAGCCTGTAGCTCTCACTGTCGACGTCGTGGTCGTGCCACAATCATTTAACAGATGGCGTTACGGAGCTAAAACGCAATTAGTTAGAAACCTACATCGCGCTTACGGAGTTTCAAATATCACTTACTATTATATACTCCTTCTGACTACCTCTCAGCGGACTTCGGTCCCCAGGCATAACACCCGCCTGGGGTGAATACTCTCTATTTGCCCTCTCTCTACCTTTCCTACATTTCTGATGGCGATTGTACTATAGTTTGACAACGTGTTATTTCTGTGTATATTTTTACTAACTTACGTTTTCTCTTGTTCCAGGTACCTAAAGAACATTCCAGACCTACAAATTAAATATAAGACAATAACCGACCAAATAGTAAATATAGCCAGTGACATGAAGATGGTGCCACAACAGTACTGCTTGCGGTGGAAGCACCACCACTCCAATGTGCAGAACATGTTCGCTCAGCTGCTAGCTAAAGGTGTGTATAGTTCAAATAGTAAATATAGCCAGTGACATGAAGATGGTGCCACAACAGTACTGCTTGCGGTGGAAGCACCACCACTCCAATGTGCAGAACATGTTCGCTCAGCTGCTAGCTAAAGGTGTGTATAGTTCAAATAGTAAATATAGCCGGTGACATGAAGATGGTGCCACAACGTACTGCTTGCGGTGGAAGCACCACCACTCCAATGTGCAGAACATGTTCGCTCAGCTGCTAGCTAAAGGTGTGTATAATCCAAATAGTAAATATAGCCGGTGACATGAAGATGGTGCCACAACAGTACTGCTTGCGGTGGAAGCACCACCACTCCAATGTGCAGAACATGTTCGCTCAGCTGCTAGCTAAAGGTGTGTATAATCCAAATAGTAAATATAGCCGGTGACATGAAGATGGTGCCACAACAGTACTGCTTGCGGTGGAAGCACCACCACTCCAATGTGCAGAACATGTTCGCTCAGCTGCTAGCTAAAGGTGTGTATAGTTCAAATAGTAAATATAGCCGGTGACATGGAGATGGTGCCACAACAGTACTGCTTGCGGTGGAAGCACCATCACTCCAATGTGCAGAACATGTTCGCTCAGCTGCTAGCTAAAGGTGTGTATAGTTCAAATAGTAAATATAGCCGGTGACATGAAGATGGTGCCACAACAGTACTGCTTGCGGTGGAAGCACCACCACTCCAATGTGCAGAACATGTTCGCTCAGCTGCTAGCTAAAGGTGTGTATAATCCAAATAGTAAATATAGCCGGTGACATGAAGATGGTGCCACAACAGTACTGCTTGCGGTGGAAGCACCACCACTCCAATGTGCAGAACATGTTCGCTCAGCTGCTAGCTAAAGGTGTGTATAATCCAAATAGTAAATATAGCCGGTGACATGAAGATGGTGCCACAACAGTACTGCTTGCGGTGGAAGCACCACCACTCCAATGTGCAGAACATGTTCGCTCAGCTGCTAGCTAAAGGTGTGTATAATCCAAATAGTAAATATAGCCGGTGACATGAAGATGGTGCCACAACAGTACTGCTTGCGGTGGAAGCACCACCACTCCAATGTGCAGAACATGTTCGCTCAGCTGCTAGCTAAAGGTGTGTATAATCCAAATAGTAAATATAGCCGGTGACATGAAGATGGTGCCACAACAGTACTGCTTGCGGTGGAAGCACCACCACTCCAATGTGCAGAACATGTTCGCTCAGCTGCTAGCTAAAGGTGTGTATAATCCAAATAGTAAATATAGCCGGTGACATGAAGATGGTGCCACAACAGTACTGCTTGCGGTGGAAGCACCACCACTCCAATGTGCAGAACATGTTCGCTCAGCTGCTAGCTAAAGGTGTGTATAATCCAAATAGTAAATATAGCCGGTGACATGAAGATGGTGCCACAACAGTACTGCTTGCGGTGGAAGCACCACCACTCCAATGTGCAGAACATGTTCGCTCAGCTGCTAGCTAAAGGTGTGTATAATCCAAATAGTAAATATAGCCGGTGACATGAAGATGGTGCCACAACAGTACTGCTTGCGGTGGAAGCACCACCACTCCAATGTGCAGAACATGTTCGCTCAGCTGCTAGCTAAAGGTGTGTATAATCCAAATAGTAAATATAGCCGGTGACATGAAGATGGTGCCACAACAGTACTGCTTGCGGTGGAAGCACCACCACTCCAATGTGCAGAACATGTTCGCTCAGCTGCTAGCTAAAGGTGTGTATAATCCAAATAGTAAATATAGCCGGTGACATGAAGATGGTGCCACAACAGTACTGCTTGCGGTGGAAGCACCACCACTCCAATGTGCAGAACATGTTCGCTCAGCTGCTAGCTAAAGGTGTGTATAATCCAAATAGTAAATATAGCCGGTGACATGGAGATGGTGCCACAACAGTACTGCTTGCGGTGGAAGCACCACCACTCCAATGTGCAGAACATGTTCGCTCAGCTGCTAGCTAAAGGTGTGTATAATCCAAATAGTAAATATAGCCGGTGACATGAAGATGGTGCCACAACAGTACTGCTTGCGGTGGAAGCACCACCACTCCAATGTGCAGAACATGTTCGCTCAGCTGCTAGCTAAAGGTGTGTATAATCCAAATAGTAAATATAGCCGGTGACATGAAGATGGTGCCACAACAGTACTGCTTGCGGTGGAAGCACCACCACTCCAATGTGCAGAACATGTTCGCTCAGCTGCTAGCTAAAGGTGTGTATAATCCAAATAGTAAATATAGCCGGTGACATGGAGATGGTGCCACAACAGTACTGCTTGCGGTGGAAGCACCACCACTCCAATGTGCAGAACATGTTCGCTCAGCTGCTAGCTAAAGGTGTGTATAGTTCAAATAGTAAATATAGCCGGTGACATGAAGATGGTGCCACAACAGTACTGCTTGCGGTGGAAGCACCACCACTCCAATGTGCAGAACATGTTCGTTCAGCTGCTAGCTAAAGGTGTGTAATCACTACACCTTATTAAACAAAGTCCCCCGCCGCGTCTGTCTATTTGTGTGTATGTATGTTCGCGATATACTCAAAAACTACAGAACGGATTTTCATGCGGTTTTCACCTATCATTAGAGTTATTCTTGAGGAAGGTTTAGGTGTATAATTTGTTATGGTTTTGTGTAACCCGTGCGAAGCCGGGGCGGGTCGCTAGTAGCTAATAAACTAAGCTATAAGACGACGGTTGAGGCCTCTTTTTAGTGTTTGTCCTAGTTTTGCACAACATTACATTAAATATAATATAGATAAAGTTGTAAATAAGCTTTAACAAAAAGAAAAAACGTACTTTACGAAACAGTACGTCATTATTTCACCATCTTAACTTCACCAAATGTCGCTTTCCGAGAAGAATGGAAAACGAAGATTCCGACGAATTGAGAACTTTTCCATCGAAATCTTGAAGTCTTAATACATTGCTGAAAAGTCACCTTAACCCAGGGGTTACCAAACTGTGCGCCGCGGCACCCTGGGGCGCCGTAGACAGTAGAGAGGGGCGCCACGAGGCAATCCACCTCACTATGTTACCTATCTATTTCGAATAGCCTAGCTAGATTAGGGCGCCGCCGCCGAAATTTTAAACTCGCAAGTGCGCCGCGGACAACCCCTGCCATAACCGAATGTTGATATATAAAAATCCAAAATGGCCGCTGACAAAAATGCGCCGGCGTCGTTTTTCGAAGCATCCTGCGCTCCGTGAAATTTGATTACGATTCGCGGTATGTGTGAAATTTGATAACCGTCACGCCAAAACGACACCTAACTAGCAAGCGTTACGGTTCTATATTTATTGTGATTTTGATACAAATCAATAATTTAAAACGTAAAATAATACAAAATGAGTAGCGGCGTTTCTTTTTTATTAGAAGCTATTTTACATTCATTTGCAATAATATATTTATTTTGAGTAAGTAATCGTTTATTGCAAACCATGGTGCCTAAAGTGTCATTCTATGGAACTTGCTAACTATGTAAACAAAAGTCACTAGTAAATTCATCAGTCAGAGAACTTAGAGACAATTTCAATATAGCAGGAGATCTAAGGTCCACCACCTTGCATTTTGGAGACAAAGCAAACCGCTTGGAACAGGTGTTCCTGGGGGTGATCTGAGCTGATTAAGCCCGGTTGCCAAGAGGGTCCCCCCAGCAGGTGGGCAGGGGAGGGGGGGTTAAAGTGCCTCCGGCGCGCCTCACTCTAAGCTTTATATCTGCATACATCTCGCAACTATATCAAGTTTGGTGTCTTTTTCGTGTAATTCGAGGATGAAGAATTCAGTTCTGTGACTAAATTTTCACTCACCCATACAAAAAATTCGAGAAATTCAAAATTCAAAAAAAAATTTTTTTTTTCGTAAATCCTCTAAAAAATGTTAACTATGAGGATTTGCTCTAGAAAAAAAATACCTGTGAATAGCCCAGTTATCCTACTATACAGAATAGTAAACTTGTCAAACATTTTTGTTCATAACTCTGTTAAAAAAAAATGTTTTGTGTCGCGCGGCGTACCTGCATTGTAAGAGCGGTATGCAGCGTTTAGGATTTTTAAGTATGTTTAGATGATTTCTGATAAGTTGTTATTCTTCTGGTTGTAGATTACATTAATAAATTACTTCTGGAAGTGATATATATGTCGCAGTCGGATCGTATAATCCGCCGTATTACATTACGGCTAGCCGTTTTCAAAAACGGGCGTTTTGAAATGCGGCGGTTTAACGATTAGCCGGATTGAATGCGGCTGAATGAGAATCCGCCGGAATGTATTCGGCGCCATACGTTCTTCAACACGGCTAGCCGTAATGTAATACAGCGAGTCATTAGCCGCCGCTTTGACAGTTTTTAGTTCCCATTTTTAACACCCGTGGCGCTACCTGACAAACGCTGGGGTGTCCATCAAATCTGGAGTTCGTCGGACTGTTTCTTTTAAAAAAACATTCCTTTCGCAACTTAACTAGACGGAGCCCCGCTTCGCGGGGCTCCTATTTCTGAGCGGTTTGCCCTTCGGGCATCTGAAGCTACCTAACGAACCTAACCTACCTACCTATTGATTTAGTGAGACGTCCGTGAAAACATTACACTTTGGGGAAAAAAGCGTAGGTAGGTAAGTAGGTTAGGTTCGTTAGGTAGCTTCAGATGCCCGAAGGGCAAACCGCCCAGAATCCGTCTATTTAAGTTGTGAAGGAAATGTTTTGGAAAAGAAACAAACACATGTAGTGCGGTGGGACCATGGTAAAAATAAATTAAATTGCAAACATTGTCAAACTCCGGTTACGTAGGCGACCGAAAGAACTGTACGTTTACCATCAGTTTGTCACTGACATAAACGCCGTCGAGAACGTAATTTACTTTCTATACATCTCGCTCGCACTCGCATATTAGTGCAAACGGGATGTATAGAAAGTAAATTACGTTCTCGACGACGTTTACGTCAGTGACAAACTGATGGTAACCGTACTGGTCACTCTACAATCTAAAATAGTAGTACGATACGGCTAAACGTAGGCCGCCTTAATGAAGAACGTATCGCAATGACAATCCGTCTAATCGTCGAACCGCCGCATTTCAAAACGCCCCGTTTTTGAAAACGGCTAGCCGTAATGTAATACGGCGGATTATACGATCCGACTACGACATATATACAAATATAAATTAAATATATAAATAAAGATGTTGGGAAAGCTTTCGCCAACAGAGTTAAGTATTATAAATGTGATAAAAATAACATTATTATTTGCATGTCTTTTCCATATCTCGGGACCACGGGGTCCCGGACCTTTGGGAGGCGTACGTGGGGACGAAGCCAACAGCGCAGAGGCCCTTTAAGGCACGTTAATCTAAAAGCAAGGGATACATGTGGTGGATACTATCCCGAACGCACAATGTGATACATCCGGAGATGGTCCCCGCCAGGTGCAAAGACTATTACAGTGCAGCACTTTTGTGCTGCGATGGGAACTAAGGTCATGGGCTATAGATTTGAAAGTTGGATGGACTGGATAAAGGACTATGGGAGAGACTAGCGGACACCTGCCGTGACAATCAGTCTCAAAATTGTAAATGACAGGTGGTGACTCGCCAAGTCATTGAGTGGGCCCCGCAATGGCCGCACGCACAGTGCGACAACAGGGCAACACTTTGGAGTGGCTGTGAGGTTGTCGAGAGGTGAGTCTGCGGTAGCCAGATCCCGGTAATCCATTCAGCAGGCCGCCGGCGTTATGACATTTTACACTTCGAACCTGGAGCATATGTCCCGCTCTTGCGACTCCATTCTGGCCGGCCAATCAAGGCAAGCACAGAGGCGAGGGCCAGATGACAGGGCCCTCTGGAATAGGGGTCCGCGGTTTCGTCACTCACTGTCAGCTCGCCACAAGCTGCCCCCGCGGGACATTATTATTATTATTGTGGTGTTGTGGGCCTTTGAGTGTCGCATTGACCAGCATTGATCTATTGTGACGGCCCTTTAAGTTCATTACTAATGCCCGTTGCATCCAGAAAGTTCCAGATTCTTTGGGCCGTAATGTTTTGTACCTCATAGGGTTGCACTACGTGTCGCCCTAGGTAGGTACTTCTTTTTGACATTAGTAGTCCACAAGAACAGAGAATGTGCATTGCAGTCTCCTCTGACTCCTGACAGAGCCTGCATGTCGCATCTTGTTTCTTGCCAATTTGAAACATATATGTTTGTTCAACTTGCAGTGTCCAGTCAGTATTCTGGTCACCGCGCAGGTTTTGTGCCTTTTGAGTCTTAAAAGCTCCTTAGCAGTTTTGCTGTTGAACCCTTTGATCAGAGCTTTCGAGTGTTCTTGTCCTTTAACGAACTTCCACCAATCGATTGCTCTCGTTTTTTCTAAGTTGCTGAGCAGAGAATATGCATCTCGTTTTGTGGTTCCACAGAAGGGTTCTGGGCCGACCAGGGGTGTGTCTGCGCCCTTTCTAGCAAGTTCGTCCGCTTCTTCGTTTCCGTTAATGTCGGAGTGCCCTGGTACCCATCTAAGTGTAACTTTGTTGGAGTAAACCAGTGTAGGTTTGTTTTACAGTTCTGGACTAGTTTTGAGTTTGACTCAAGGGATTTTAGTGCCAGCGGAGCAGCCTGGCTGTCTGAGTTGATGTAGATAAGCTGGTGTCTTAGGTTTCTATCCAGGTTGATCTCCGCACATTTGTTGACGGCGAAGACTTCTGCCTGGAAGATTGAGGCCAATGTGCCCATGCTGACGCTAGCTCTGAGCTTAGATCTCTCACCATAGATCCCACATCCTACATCATTGCCTTTCTTGGAAGCATCTGTATACCAGATGTGGCTTCCCTCTTCGACGTACATTTGGTTGTTGATCCATTTGTCTCTAGGAGGTATTTCTACTGTGTACAGTTTGGTGAGATGACATTCGGTGTGAGCGTCATCAGTGGGCATGCTAAGGGCTCTATTCGCAAAAACCCAGGCCTTTAGATTGGTTAATGCCTGAGAGCGCCATTTTGGCCTGTTTAGCGTGCATATTCTGTAGACGCACTGCTTGGCCTCCTTTTGCACCTGCAAGTGGAGTGGTATGATGTCCAGCAGTGCATCTAGGGCCGCTCCCGGTGTCGAGGAGTAGGCGCCTGTTACTGTTAAACAAGCCGTGCGTTGCAGGCTGTTTAGAGTGTCTATTGCTGTCTTTTGGCTGGTTTTGTTACACCAGACTGCGGAGGCCGCAGTGTATAACCACATAGCAATTTGGATCTTAAGCCCCATCTTGCTCCTGCCATTCGACAGCATGACCACATGGCCATTTTCACTTATTGTATAATGTTTCTCAGGTGAGGGTTCCAAGTTAACTTTTGGTCAAAGGTGACCCCTAGATACTTGACCTCTGCCGAGAACGGTATTATTTGTCCATTAAGTCTTGGTTTTGTGAGTTTATCGAGCTTCCGTTTCCTTGTGAATGGTTAAATGGCTATTACAGTCTTGCTCGGATTAATGGACAAGTCATTTTCTCTACACCATTTGAATATTGTGTTTAGAGCTCCTTGCATTAGGTTGGATATTGTGTTGAGGCAAGGGCCTTTGACGATGACTACAAGGTCGTCGCTATATCCTTGTGTATCAAAGTCTTGGCCTGACATGATTGCAAGAAGTTGGTCCACTGCTAGGGTCCATAATAGTGGGGATAAAACGCCTCCTTGTAGGCACCCTTTAGTGGTATAAAATTCATGCTCTATATATAGTATTGATGGTCAGAGTGGCTACTCTGTTTGAGAGCATGCTATGTACCCATCTGGTGGTTTCGTCTACTCCCTTTGATTTCATACCATTGAGTATGGTCTCTGTGGGCGTATTGTCGAAAGCACCTTCAACATCAAGGAACGCACATAGAGCGGTTTGCTTTGCCTCTAGGGTTTTCTGCACCTTGTCAACCTGGTTGAAAATTATTTCGGCGACACGGCGGTTTTTGGCGCACGGCGCGATTTGGTCTATGTTTGGGGACAGATTATAGCCCCTCAGCAACAGCCACCATGCCCTGCTGACTGGGGCTGGTCCAAACAACAAGGTTATTGGGAGCCCATATGGACAAGCCTACCTGCGGCGGCTGCTGCTTGTTTAGAGCTTATTCGTTGCCGCTGCAAAACAAAATGCGCAGGGAGGTGCAACTGCGTTAAAAAAAACCTAAAATGCACAGTCCCATGGGCATGTAATGGCAATTACGAACAATATAATATCTTATTTTAACCCGCATTTTTTGTCAAACATCTCCTATGTTAATTTTATCACATTTATAATACTTAACTCTATTAGCGAAAGTTTTCCCAACATCTTTATTTATATATTTTATTTATATTTGTATATATATCACGTCCAGAAGTAATTTATTAATGTAATCTACCACCAGAAGAATAACAACTTATCAGAAATCATCTAAACATACTTAAAAATCCTAAACGTTGCATACCACTCTTACAATGCAAGTACGCCGCGCGACACAAAACATTTTTTTTAACAGAGTTATGAAAAAAAATGTTTGACAAGTTTACTATTCTGTATAGTAGGAGAACTGGGCTATTCACAGGTATTTTTTTTCTAGAGCAAATCCTCATAGTATACATTTTGTAGAGGATTTTCGAAAAAAAAATCTAAAGATTTTTTTTGAATTTTGAATTTTTCGAATTTTTTGTATGGGTGAGTGAAAATTTAGTCACAGAAATGAATTCTTCATCCTCGAATTATACGAAAATGACACCAAACTTGATATAGTTGCGAGATGTATGCAGATATAAAGCTTAGAGTGAGGCGCGCCGGAGGCACTTTTACCCCCCCTCCCCTGTCCACCTACTGGGGGGAACCTCTTGGCAACCGGGCTTAATCAGCTCAGGTCACCCCCAGGAACACCTATTCCAAGCGGTTTGCTTTGTCTCCAAAATGCAAGGTCCCCTTAGAAAACGGGACCTTAGATCTCCTGCTAATATGGCGGTTTGTTTACATAGTTAGCAAGTTCCATAGTGAGACACTTTATACAATACAATATAGTTGTTACAATGGACTATCGCCGACTGTACTTTCTTTTCCACAGGCAACTAATACTCATCGAGACAATTCTAAAACCCCAAACACAATTAGGTTTCGTTGTTTTATCACAGAGTTCCTATGGCCACCTCCGGTCTCCATCATCAGATCAGCTCGATGACACCATAATATTGCATTGTCACCCGACTTACGTATGTATGCAAAATTTCAGCTCAATCGGAAACCGGAAAGTGGATCAAATTTAACTTGCAAGATTTGATTACACACAGACAGACAGACAGACAACGGTCAGGTGAAACTGAATAAAAGCTTGTAAAAAATGGCACCCTGGTAGGGTATGGCAATTATCCTTAAAACTACATTAACTAAATATAATATATAGTTACAGATAAGGAACCGCGAAAATATATGACAATTTTTTATGGCTAATAAGATTATGTTAAATATTTTTGCGCGTTTGTTATTAAGTATATCAGGTGCCTGTAAATATAGTTTTCACCACACCAGCTCGCAAAGGCTCTATTGATTGTTCAAAAACTGACGAGAAAGTTGCATTTTATCCACAAGGGTGGCAAAGAAAATTGATGCATATTTTGAGTCATCATCATCTTTCTCGAGTTGTCCCGTCATTTTGCCACGGCTCGTGGGAGTGAGAGGTTGGGGTCCGCTTGGCAACTAATCCCAAGAATTGGTGTAGGCCCTAGTTTTTACGAAAGCGAGTGCCATCTGACCTTCCAACCCAGAGGGTACAAACTAGGCCTTATTGGTATTGATGCAAATTTTGAGTTAAGGTAACATTTTTTAGTAACGAAAACTAGTACCAGACATAGATTTTCACGTATCACGATATGCCTAGGAATTTCACGAACTGCCTGACCTTAACGATCGGCCGGTGACAGGTATATGTTTTAGAAACTTCGATACGAGGCGGATAATATAGAATCCGTTATAATCACATGCGACTGGCCAAATACCTTGGCGTGACCATATGCAAATATATATACTTATTTATAACGATCTAGTGGGTGCAACAAACTCGGAATAGCATGCTGTTTATTTTTAGACATAATACCGTATAAGTACTGCAATTAACGGGTCAAGATTGAATTAATTTTGGAAGTTGCTAAGTTTAGACGGTTAAGTAGAGCAAAAGTAAAAAAAAAAAATTCGCTGTATTTTTTTTACAATGTATCTGAAGCTACATAAACTAATTCACAGAACATCGTAAATTTTATAGCATTTTCGGTGCAGCGGAGTGGTTTAACGGAATTGGTATAAACAATTTGAACCCTAATGATTAATTAGCGTTAATTACGTTAATGTTAACCTTAATTTCACCATTTCAGTTGGAATTAATCTATACCAATTCCGTTAACACCACTCCGCTGCACCAAAAATGCTATAAAATTTACGAATGTCTGCTAATTACAGGACTAGGTGTACCTTATCCTATTGTAAGTACAAAGTTTCAGAGCAATCTAACTAGTCGTTTTAAAATGAGAGTGCAACATACGTTTATATGGAGAACCAAGCTTGCTGGGGCCTCTTAACTAGAGATGCAACGGATAGTTGTTTGGCCGGATACCGGATACCGGATATTCGGCCTGATCATCGGCCGGATATCCGGTATCCGGCCGCTGAATATTCGGCCGGCGAAATTATACGTACATTTCGGTTTTTCACGTGCGCATTGTGCAGGCTTTGATCTGTTTCGTAGTGAAAGTTCGCGTGGACTCATTTCTAGGTTCGAAAATGAGTGCGCGTGCAATAGTGGAATGTTTAAAATGTTTTAAAATAATAAACGAGTACGATTATGACCGTCACTGTTTCTTAAATCCAATTTGTTGACTCCAAAATCAAGCAAAATTACTATCCGGTATCCGGCCGGATAGTAGGTCCCTATCCGGTATCCGGCCGGATAGTAAAAAGAGGGCCCGGTAGGCCGGATACCGGATAGTAACCGGATATCCGGTGCATCTCTACTCTTAACTCTCTAAAATCGTGTTGTAACCTTGGTTTAATACAAGTGTTGTGTTTTCCAGAGCGCTTCTGCGACGTGACGCTGTACTGCTCGCCGAGCTTCGCCACACAGGTCGACAGCAGCAAGGATTTAGTCGACCCGGACACCATCCGCGGAGTCTCGCTACGAGCTCACAGGTTTGTCTTTCTATCTCTCATCTTACAACTAGACCCATCCATACACTTGCTTGACCCTTAAGAGCCAATCAACCTGCACAACGTACAAAAAGGACACTTCCTACAAAACCGAAGTTTGACAGCGATTCAGGGTCGAATCATGATATCCCTTTCTAACTTATTGCACTATCCCTTAATATCCCATAATAATTGCTCGGAGCAATGCTGAGCCGTACGGAGCCGAGTTTGCCCACTGCTATAAGTACGTTTACTACACCTAGATTCGTCTTACGGAAGGGCGTTAGACCTTCCTGGCTTCCTAGATCTCTAATATATTACCCCTGGCGGCCCTAGCGCCCTTCTAGGTTGTCACGTGTACCTAAAGCGCGGTTGGTACGAGTAAAATACTAATCATTTATATATGCAGGGTCTATTGGGTTTAGACGTGCGCGCCGCCGCGGCGCGCCGCCGCCATAGAGAGTCAGCGCGCCGCCGCCGCCGCCGGTAGTCTAAAATTCGCGCCGAATATTTTTTTATAAGACAGTATTATGCAGCGTTAAAATATGTAATGGGTTATAGACCGATAAGAAATAGTTGAAAATTATTGCGGGCGCCACTTCCTACGTAACTCTCACATTTTTGATGAAAATACTTACTTACTTGGCAATAATTTAGTACGGATTTTTTTTGGTTATTGTATAATTTATTTTCTACAATTTTATGTCGCACCAACACAATACTAACTATTTCTTATGTGGCAGTACGATTTACATAAAAATGTGTTGTATGTATGGGTAAAACACATTTACAAAGTATAATGTCCAGTGTTTTAACCGTTCTCGATAACACGGCACTTTTGCTAAGTCCAGTATGTTGGACATTGCCAAGTATGCGAAGAGTAAAATTATCAAATTTTCTGGTAGTTTTTATGGTAAATAAATTAAACAGAGGTATGTTAGGTGTTTCAAAACGTTTTAAAAATTCATTACTTGTCGGTTTACAACGTAATGAACGAATGAACCAAATAGATAGAACGAATGAACCAAACGGATTTTTTTTCCTGTGCGTTCATCAAGACATCAAGAGACAGACCCGATTTCATTTGAGAAATTTCTTACGAAAATATTGATAAAATTGCATGCATTATTGTAAAAACCATTGCTCAGACTGCCTCCTAGTCCTCCTACGATACCCCGCTAAGTTTGATAAATGACAGTAAAATTTTACCACCTACAAGCTATAAAGTTTTTGGAAAAATATAAAAATAATAGGTTTGACTTTAATTCATAACGTAAGTTGACATTATCAGTAAGTGTATTTGCAATTAAAAACCCCACACCGCGACGCGTCGCAGAGTGCTTGACAGTAGCAACAGTATCCTGAGTGCGATAGCGGGTAGGTTCGATAGTCGCTATATGCAGCACTGGTCGAACCTGCACCGTTCCTTAGCTCCCTATGATAAAATGTAGTAGGTAGATAGGTATCTAATAAATTAAGTACTAACATAGTCTAAATTACAAGCTCTGCATGTACATGTTTACTAACCTGTTATGGATTTTTGTGGTCCGAAATAAATGATTTTTATTTTTATTTTATTTTTATTTTTTATTTTTAAAAATGCAATTATTCTATATTTATTAAAAACATGAATTTGACAAAAAAAAACCTTATGCACATAAAGTACTGTATGTATCCAAAATACTGGACGTCTTTTCATTATGCGGCGTATCTTTTTATTTACACCGAACCTGGCAACATCCAACATATTTAACATACGTATGTTTTTTTCGGAACTATTATAAATATATTTTTTTCATGATTTTTCTACAATAAACAACCACATAATAAGATAATAACACCAAAAAAATTATACTAACACAGTTTTTTGAGATTTTTCTCTTGTCGAGGGGCTACCCGAGGTTTTCATCGATTTTTGACAAGTTTTGAATCGTATCTCCTTTTTTTGCACTACAGATAGAATTATAAGACAAACGGTTTTCGGTTTTTCAATCTTTTATCTCCAGTTTTGTCCACCGGATTTTGAAAAAAATTAATAAGTACTTATTTTTTTATGATTTTTTTAAACATTGTCTAAAAAACACTTTTTTCGTATCTAGTTTGCGGTGATCTTACATGTACGAAATCTACATATTTGGGTTCGTCTTTGACGTCTCGAAAAAGATGTCCCGGGTTTTAATTTTAAACTAATTAACACAAAAGTTATGGCCAGCAAACCAGTTTTTTAGCCTAAAATTGTTCAACTTAGATGCCAAATATCTCGAAGACAATGAACTTTGAAGTAAATATGGGATACTATATTGCTTAAAGCCTTGCTGTTAATATAATAAGATACAAAAAACATTAGAAAACAAGGGATACAGATCGAAGGTCATTGGCGTGGGGTAGCCCCGTAAGGGTTAAGCATAACTTTTCATTATACGTCTTAATGTTGAAAAGTTGAAAAATCCCACGCCGCCGGCGTTACGCCGCCGCCGTGGATTTTTTCGTGGCGCGCCGCCGCCTGATTTTTTTCGACCGGCGCGCACGTCTAATTGGGTTACGACTTAAAAAAAATCCAAGTTACACATTATACTTATAAATTTACTAGTCACTACGCGCGACATATTTCAGAGACCTTTCAGGCACTGAGACCGGTGTGTGTTTATAGTAAATAAATACATAATGTTATTAGGTACGTTTCACGCGAGTTTCAATTCGATTAATAGGCATGTTGACATGAATCGCGAATATATAACATGTTATGTTTTTACCATAGCAGGGAATATTAGAATGCTGAAAATCATATTGTGCAAGTGTAAATATGCGTAATAAATTAATTAAAAATAATCAAAAGTATTTAAAATAATGTTCAGTATCACGTGACTGTAAACGCCAATCGGAGCGCGTGACGTCATGTCATGAGAAACACCACAGACAAGTCGTCAAGCCAAGGTCAAACCTGACCGTAATCCATACGACACCACCAAAGAGTTTGGATGTTCAATAACTGTATGTATTTTTATTTCGACAATAGACATTTATTACGTACAAAAATATTATTACATGATATATAAGAATATATTTATTTGTTATTAAATAAATAAAATGTTATATAATACGATATTTCACCAAAATCTTCTTAATAATTTGGCTGAATGGAACTATCATTGCCACGTTGGCTGTCGGAAACAAAAAAAATAAAATTTAAAAAGTTATATCTGCGCCCGCTATATTTACATTCAAAATTTTAGTTGTATCATAATAATTAATCTTAAATTGTAACTGTAAGTGTTTTTATGTGAAATCAGTTATTGTGATTCATTTTTGAAATGTTTTTATCATCGCAGAAGGTAATATGTACCTATACATATAGTGCGCAATTAACAATATCATTCAAGTCAAAATTCGTAACTGCAACGTAAGTATCATGTAAGTGTAACAAATATTTGTTTTATACTCTAGGGTCTTGATTGTTGTTCTTTTACACATAGGCACTGCATAAGACATGTAAAACTTGTTATTCATTATTTTAGCTTATATATTTACGTAATGCTTTTATCTTTTAGAAAGAGAAATAAATTAAATACTACAGCTTTTGATCTACGCTAGGACTGACATTTTGGCAGCAGTTTGTTTATTTATCAGTTTGTGACGTCACGTGACAACTTGGAGCGTTTAGGCTCAAACTTTAAACACTAAACTAATTAAGCTGTATTTAGTGTTTAAAATAAATGAATAAAAAATTTATATATTTTTTTTTGTAATAATTACGTGTCTATCTATAAAATGAATACAGTTCTAAAAAATTGTCAACATGCCTATTCCAAGACTAGCCAAAATTTACAGTCGTAGGCGGCCAATTTGAAGAATGTTAGGCGAGACTCGCGAATGGTCCGTACACTAGTGTAGTAAATAAAGGTAGTTGACCCCGCAGTAATTCCTCAGTCAGAAAAAACTTTACAGTATGATTAAGTATCAATAAATAAAAAGTATTGTATAAATTTCCAAAGAATAATAATTATAGAATTAAAGTAAATACCTAAAGTCTTAAATCGTTAATATCTTTTTACGGAAAAATGCTCCGTTCAAACTTTCTTCACCGGACATATTCATGTAACGTATTGCAACATTATATGAAATATCAAAAAAAATATCCCAGCAGAAATACCAATATTAATAAAATATAATTTTTTGGCGTGTCTTGGACCGGAAAATTGCTCCGTCTAATTTTTTCACTGGAATGCCATTTTATTGCAGTTTTATACCTACAAAAAGAAAATCTAAAAAATTACCATGTAACTGTACTATTTTCAGAAATTGCCTTTTTACTCGCTGTGGAAAATTTCTCTATCCATTTTATTTATTGAATTAAGTTCACAGTTGTCTTTCTATTCAACTATAAAAACATCCAAAAAATAACGAGCGTATTAAAAACTAAACATATCGGGAGCAGTGTGTAGGGAAGTGGGGTGTACAAGGGATGCTATTTATTTTGGATATTTTGGATTTAAGTGTATACGTGACTACTTAGTACATATTTAAAACAAATCAGGCTGAGAAATTTTCCACTCTCAGTTTTTAATAGTTCTAAAATACATAAATTTGGGTATGCATTTTTTTTTTGATTTTCTTACCCACTACGCTACATTATATTCTAAGATCATATAAGAAGAAAAAAATGACAGAGCAATTTTCCGATGAAAATGAGCGACAAAAAAAGGAATTATCATAAAAAAATATTCTCATGTATGACAAAAGTTTTAGATTCTTTTCTAGTATTACATACTGATACAAATAACTTATTTGGTGAAATAATTTTGGACGGAGGAATTACTCAGTTCAATATATAAACAGATTTGTATTTTTACGCATAAATACCTAACTTAAGAGTGTTTTTTTTTTGGATATTTATATGTTAGTTTCGGCTCATACTATACAATAACCAAGCAAAATTTCATCGACTGAGAAATTAATGCATGGGTCTCCATCACAGAACACCGCCTCTAGAAACCTAATATTGGCCATTTTGTTCCCGACGCAAATCACCAAACTGTGAGGTGCGGGAGGGGTGCTCACGGCGTTGCGATTGGTCGTTTCAAACATGGCGCGCTGACACGTGTAAGCGTAGGGATGGGACATGTTCATTACAGGTAGTGGGTACTGCTACCAGTGATACCGAAATTTATTGTGGTAAAATTGTTACCAATTTAGAATACTAAGAGTAAACTTACTTAATAATTATATTGATTAATTTAATATTTCATTAAGTAATTTAACAATGTACCTGAAATGTTTACTTAACATATTAGGGCATTTCTGTTTAAAGTACCCAGAACATGAATTTTAAAGTTTAGAATTTTTATATTATTTCCACTCAGAATCGCAATCTCTTTCGATACGAGAAAAAAGTGTCGCCAAAATTTCATACAATTATTTTCTTTTGTCCGTTTTATTAAGGTCATAGAAGGTTGTATTGAAAACATATTCAAATGGACCAATAACATATGCCTATTACAAATCAACTCCGAGTTGTCTCACACTTCTTTGAAGTTCATCATCAGGTCCATTTCGTGACATGAGACCTAACTGCTCACCTAGAGGATTCTAAAAAACCCATACAACATATGTCTAAGACATACCAACACCGAGTTCCCTCGCACTTCTTTGAAGTTCATCATCAGGTCCATCTCGTGACATGAGACCTAACTGCTCACCTAGAGGATTCTAAAAAACCAATACAACATATGTCTATCACAAACCAACACCGAGATCCCTCGCACTTCTTTGGAGTTCATCATCAGGTCCATCTCGTGACATGAGACCTAACTGCTCACCTAGAGGATTCTAAAAAACCCATACAGCATATGTCTATCACAAACCAACACCGAGTTCCCTCGCACTTCTTTGAAGTTCATCATCAGGTCCATCTCGTGACATGCGGCCTAACTGCTCCGCCAGGCCAGCCTAGAGGATTCTAAAAAACTTACACAACATATTACCTATATATTATGTCTAAAATGGTACAATACGGTATGACGAAGCATGAAGTTTCCGCAACTGAAAAACCATCATCGTCACATCACTAGTCCGAAGGGAAAGGGATAGCGCATTGCATTTTCAAGTTGACGAAAAGGGACGGACATACTTCGCCTCTGCTTACGACCAGTATAAAATGAACCCCGCGGACAAGAAACATTATTCAATGAAATGATGAAATTGACTTTCCTGTGGGATGTTATTCCATCTGTTTCGTAAGTAGATGTCTTAGATGACTTGCCACACCATTTTACGCTGCAATATCCCATGATTTCCCAATGAATTCAATAGTTTACGATTTATTTTCTTAGACTCGTGCATACTGCTAACAGGTCGTAACCTTGGGCGCAACTGATCGGAGCGGCGCGCGAACAATCTTATATTTGACCTATACACCATACGGGCGGTGGCCGCGAGTCGTCCTATAAGCTCGGTCTATAGGGGTTGGTCTGTGGTCTCCATACAACAACTTGTTTCATTTACTACACTACACTCCGTACCAAACCAATTGGAACACAAAGGTCTAGGCAGATGTCTAGGGAGTCCGTAGACATTTTACGCTTCTTTTTACTGACAATTTGGTTTGGATATTTTTGTGTGGATGTAGAAATATTGACCTAACCCCTTCCTTGCCTTTCAGAGTCGTCCTAGCAGCATGCTCCGAGCTCCTCGGCGCGTTACTAGGCGCCCACGAGGCACAGGGCGAGCCCGTGCTGGTCATAGACGGCGCGGAACCCAAACATCTCAAGGCGCTGCTCGACTATATGTACACTGGAGAGATGAACGTACATCATGTAAGTATATCTACTACCTACATGCAGCTGGGGCCCACGACAGGGCGGACCAGTGCTCGTCATAGACGGCGCGGAACCCAAACATCTCAAGGCGCTGCTCGACTACATGTACACTGGAGAGATGAACATACATCATGTAAGTATATCTACTACCTACATGCGGCTGGGGCCCACGACAGGGCGGACCAGTGCTCGTCATAGACGGCGCGGAACCCAAACATTTCAAGGCGCTGCTCGACTACATGTACACTGGAGAGATGAACATACATCATGTAAGTATATCTACTACCTACATGCGGCTGGGGCCCACGACAGGGCGGACCAGTGCTCGTCATAGACGGCGCGGAACCCAAACATTTCAAGGCGCTGCTCGACTACATGTACACTGGAGAGATGAACATACATCATGTAAGTATATCTACTACCTACATGCGGCTGGGGCCCACGACAGGGCGGACCAGTGCTCGTCATCGACGGCGCGGAACCCAAACATCTCAAGGCGCTGCTCGACTATATGTACACTGGAGAGATGAACGTACACCATGTAAGTATATCTACTACCTACATGCGGCTGGGGCCCACGACAGGGCGGACCAGTGCTCGTCATCGACGGCGCGGAACCCAAACATCTCAAGGCGCTGCTCGACTATATGTACACTGGAGAGATGAACGTACACCATGTAAGTATATCTACTACCTACATGCGGCTGGGGCCCACGACAGGGCGGACCAGTGCTCGTCATCGACGGCGCGGAACCCAAACATCTCAAGGCGCTGCTCGACTATATGTACACTGGAGAGATGAACGTACACCATGTAAGTATATCTACTACCTACATGCGGCTGGGGCCCACGACAGGGCGGACCAGTGCTCGTCATCGACGGCGCGGAACCCAAACATCTCAAGGCGCTGCTCGACTATATGTACACTGGAGAGATGAACGTACACCATGTAAGTATATCTACTACCTACATGCGGCTGGGGCCCACGACAGGGCGGACCAGTGCTCGTCATCGACGGCGCGGAACCCAAACATCTCAAGGCGCTGCTCGACTATATGTACACTGGAGAGATGAACGTACACCATGTAAGTATATCTACTACCTACATGCGGCTGGGGCCCACGACAGGGCGGACCAGTGCTCGTCATCGACGGCGCGGAACCCAAACATCTCAAGGCGCTGCTCGACTATATGTACACTGGAGAGATGAACGTACACCATGTAAGTATATCTACTACCTACATGCGGCTGGGGCCCACGACAGGGCGGACCAGTGCTCGTCATCGACGGCGCGGAACCCAAACATCTCAAGGCGCTGCTCGACTATATGTACACTGGAGAGATGAACGTATACCATGTAAGTATATCTACTACCTACATGCGGCTGGGGCCCACGACAGGGCGAGCCCGTCCTCGTCATAGACACTACCTCTAGTAGTAGTAGACGTCATAAAGCGATTGTAAAATCCTATTATGAAAAAAAATGATATGATATGATATGATAGTAGTAGTGGGTTCTTGGGGCTGCGGTGGGTCCTGGCTATGTTTGATGGATATTAGTCCAGCAGTTTAAAGAGTATCAGCTATCAGCTCTTGACATTCTTTTTGGCATGCTATATGCCTATAGTTATTTTTTTTAGCATTAGAAAGAACTTGAAAGAAGGTAAGCGATCTTGACATGTTTTTTAATTTAAAAACGCTTTTTAAAAATCAATAACTATTACTTATGAAAGCAGAAGAATATAAATGATCGTATTACATTCATAATTGTTACATATTCGCCATAACTTATTTTTTTAATGTGTTTTTCAATTAAAAGACACATCAAGATAGTTTACCTTATTTCTAATGCTAAAAAACCGGGCAAGTGCGAGTCGGACTCGCGCACGAAGGGTTCCGTACCATAATGCAAAAAAAAAAGAAAAAAAAGAGCAAACAAAAAACGGTCACCCATCCAAGTACTGACCACTCCCGACGTTGCTTAACTTTGGTCAAAAATCACGTTTGTTGTATGGGAGCCCCATTTAAATCTTTATTTTATTCTGTTTTTAGTATTTGTTGTTATAGCGGCAACAGAAATACATCATCTGTGAAAATTTCAACTGTCTAGCTATCACGGTTCGTGAGATACAGCCTGGTGACAGACGGACGGACGGACAGTGAAGTCTTAGTAATAGGGTCCCGTTTTACCCTTTGGGTACGGAACCCTAAAAAACGAACTATATATGTAGGGGGTTTATAAATTTTTAAATTAATAGTTGTTCTCTTGGGCAATACGTTGGTGGAAGTGATGGGATACTGACTTGTGAACGTCTGTTCCAGTCGCAGCTAGCGAGCCTGCTGAAGACGGCAGAGGAGCTCCGGATCAAGGGGCTCACGGATATCCGGTGGAACAACAAAGACGAGCCCCCCGACACAGGTACTTACATCTATCAACCACAATGGTTATCTTAACCTCGTATAACCCACCATATAAAGTTTTCAATTATTTAATTTGAACCTTATTCTACAAGTAAATTAGAACGAATTTGGTTTGTTTTTAAAGAGCAATGAAACAAAAGAAATGCTACTTTATTTGGTTCATGAAAGGTTCAAATTATTAGGTTGCACGAATATGTACATTGTAATGTAGAATGTACATTTAGGGCCAGTTGCACCAACCACATTTGACAGACTGATCAACGTCAGCCGGCGATGTTTTAGACAGCAACAGTGATGTTTTACAATTGTCGCACTGATGTGAAATTGGGGCCAGGTCTCGAGGATTATTATACGGCCCCATTTGCGGGTGACCAGCGTTGACTCAGTTTGTACAGCCACCATCAGATATATCGGAGCGGCCAAGGTGTTCACAATATCTGAACACGCACTCTAACTCCCTGACAATAGAGGCGTGAGGCGTGCTCAGATATTTGTGAGCGTCTTAGCCGCTCCGATATATCTGGCGACTGTACACAAGATTAGGGGGACGAACGACCTTTTGTATTTAATATGAGGTCAATCTTTCTAACAACCGCTAAACCACCATGCGTAGCCCTTCCCTATCCTTGAATATATTTAATGAATGAATGAAAATATTTATTTTCAGGCAACTATTGGCCCATAGATAGAAACCTTAAAACTAGCATACATATTATTATTAAATATATCTTAAAACTAAAAACACACATAACAAACGCATGGGTGCGATGCACTTCGCAACCCTGCAGGGCCTAGGAGCCGGCCGCAGAACCGCCGGAACTTGACACTCTTCGGCCAAAACTCCTCCTTAGCAGAGTGATGCATATAGTGCTTAAAAATGTTTTGCGCAAAAAACCACAAATTGTATGTTTACGAAATGCAAAATTCTTTAAAGTTTAAATTGGTTAAATAAATATGGTAGAAACTCTTGAGTTCCGAATAATATTTACCAAAATTGTCTATTTTATTTAGATTCCCTAACAACAACAACGACGACAGCCACCGCCGAAACAAAAAAGCCACAGGACAACGCGAAACACGACCCCAGACCCGAGGCAAAGAGGCCCAGAGCCGAGTCGCAGGCGAAACGACCCGAGCGGCCCGAGAGCGGCGCCACGCCCGAGGAGAAGGGGGACAGCGACGCGGAGGTGAAGCCTGAGAAGTTTAGCGTCAATGGTAAGTTTTAACCCGAGGCCAAGAGGCCCAGACACAAGCGGCCCGAGAGCGGCGCCACGCCCGAGGAGAAGGGGGATAGCGACGCGGAGGTGAAGCCTGAGAAGTTTAGCGTCAATGGTAAGTTTTAATCCGAGGCCAAGAGGCCCAGACCCGAGCCGCAGGCGAAACGACCCGAGCGGCCCGAGAGCGGCGCCACGCCCGAGGAGAAGGGGGATAGCGACGCGGAGGTGAAGCCTGAGAAGTTTAGCGTCAATGGTAAGTTTTAACCCGAGGCCAAGAGGCCCAGACACAAGCGGCCCGAGAGCGGCGCCACGCCCGAGGAGAAGGGGGATAGCGACGCGGAGGTGAAGCCTGAGAAGTTTAGCGTCAATGGTAAGTTTTAATCCGAGGCCAAGAGGCCCAGACCCGAGCCGCAGGCGAAACGACCCGAGCGGCCCGAGAGCGGCGCCACGCCCGAGGAGAAGGGGGATAGCGACGCGGAGGTGAAGCCTGAGAAGTTTAGCGTCAATGGTAAGTTTTAACCCGAGGCCAAGAGGCCCAGACCCGAGCCGCAGGCGAAACGACCCGAGCGGCCCGAGAGCGGCGCCACGCCCGAGGAGAAGGGGGATAGCGATGCGGAGGTGAAGCCTGAGAAGTTTAGCGTCAATGGTAAGTTTTAACCCGAGACCAAGAGGCCCAAGCGGCGCGACTCTAGCGGCAGCAGCGCCAAACCCGCGGATAATAATTGAGTTTAAAGTTTTTAAGCCTGAGAAGTTTAGCGTCAATGGTAAGTATAACCCGAGGCCATGAGGCTGACACCCAAACCCAAGCCGCGTGAAAAGCGACTCTAGCGGCAGCAGTGCCGAACCCGTGGAGAATAGTCGAGTTTAAAGTTTTTAAGAAGTTTAGCGTCAATGGTAAGTTTTAACCCGAGGCCAAGAGGCTTACACCTAAGCCGCGTGAAAAGCGACTCTAGCATAGGGTTGCCATAAGTGTGGGGACTCAGACCGGGACATTTAAAGAAAACCGGCCAAGTGCGAGTCGGACTTGCGTCACGTTTAAAGGGTTACACAATTTGTAACAATGTATTTTTTCATGTGAAACGTGAGTGAAATGTCTATAATTAAGTCCGACTCACGCTTGACTGCACATTTCTAATAGGTTTTCCTATAGATAGGTAAAGAACTATTTTGTGTTTTTTTTTTCAAAATTTTAGCACAGTAGTTTCGGAGATAAATTTTCCATGTGTTTAAATGATTATTCATTGACCAGTCAAGCTACCATGTAGATTCAGGGGATTCAGGGTCAACCAGCAAAAACCGCGAGCGCAGCGAGCGCGAATTTTTTTTGACAAAATTGTGAAAGCGGTTTAAAAAGGCCGGGCCGGGCCTAAAAATCCGAAGTTCCCCAGTGAGGCTAGCTTTCATGCGAGGTCGAAGCCGTGCTTCAGGATAAGCTCAGCTAGAGCATAGACGCCAACCAATGTCCATTGTATTAAAAAGCGAAACCGCAGGCCGAGCTTGGCGCAGCGAGATCAAAGGCTAAGCTGAAGAAGAGGACATTTGGAAGACAAACCAAAAATTTAGGTAAAATGTGAGGCTGAAGGTCGAGCTCAGAAATCTCCACATTACTTAATAAGCCCGAAGCGTACTAGTTTATAACCAGCGCGGTGAGCTTTCATGCGAGGCAAAGGCCAAGCTTCTCAAATCAAATTTTTATATTTGTTAAAAATTAAGCGACGCCGAAGGTCGATCTGTAAGAAAGCAGCGCTAGTGTTACTCAACAATAATATATGTGTCATATGTACAAGAGTTACTCGGTGGGCCGAAGTTCCATTGATGAGGTTTTAGGCCCTTGGGAGCCTGAAATACGAGCTCTACATTACAGAATTTAAAAGCTATAAAATAACATAATTTACATAATCATCTAATTATTGTGTGTCTGAGAAACTGATATTGGACATTAGGTAAAAGTAGGTACCATAAAACATTTTTTTTTAATTTTGGTCATATGAAACGTAGAAATGTAGGTATATTATTATTTACCAAGTCCAGCCCCCTACTAAATAACTATGATTTTTAAACCGGGACAATTTTCTTATCGGCCGGGACGCCGGGACACCGTGCTTCAAACCGGGACATGTCCCGGCGTACCGGGACGTATGGCAACCCTACTCTAGCAGCAGGCGTGGCTTACTCCGCGATTTCGTCGCTTTGCTACAGGTAGCTACAAGTACATCCGTACCACACCAATTTTGGTGGCTACTATACGCCGCGCGTGGCGCTGTCACCACCTAGCGGCCATATCTGTCCTGATTGTAACATACGCGTTTTGTTAGAGAGTGAGTCTTCTGTACCTAGTACTATTATTTATTCTGTGGCAGCAGTGCCGAACCCGTGGATAATAATTGTGTTTAAAGTTTTTAAAAGTTTAGCGTCAATGGTAAGTTTTAACCCGAGGCCAAGAGGCCTACACCCAAACCGTATGAAAAGCGACTAGCGGCTGCAGCGCCAAGTCCGTGGATAATAGTCGAGTTTAAAGTTTTTAAGCCTGAGAAGTTTAGCGTCAATCAGTCAGCCAGTCAGTTTGGAATCCTAGCCTAGGCCAATAGGCCCAGGCCTGAGCTGCGTGTTGAAAAGCGACCCGAGAGGCTGGACAACAGTGCCCAACCCGTGGAAAAAAGTAGAAGTTTAGCGTCAATGACAAGTTTGAAACCCGAGACTAAGACGCCCAGACCCGAATCGCGTGCTTAGAAACGACCCAAGAGGCGCGACAACAGTGCCAAACACGTGGATAATAGTTTTAAACTTTTTACTTGTTCCAATCCTATGTTTTTATTGACAATCTTGAAGAGATATGATATCAATATATATATATATAATATGTAACATCCCCATACTGTATCAATGAAAATAAATAATTTCTGATTTCTGATTTCTGATGTAATTGATAGTCACATTAGCCACACAAAATATACTAACATGTTTTATTAATAGATGTAGTAAAATAAAATATGATGTTATCGTACAGTCGACGTCAATGATATGTTTATATTTTTCGCCTTATTACAAATGCATAAGGTGCAAAAGTGTAAACATATCTTTGACGTCGACTGTACATAACTACACACCATTAAAAATGCGTCTGATAGTAAAAATGTTTTCAAAATTCAGACATTTAATCATGTTTGTGACAAGATAAGATATAATGTCACGAACCATGGTCTTAAATTAATGGAATTCTATTTTAGTCTTAATTATTTTTAATTCATTCATTCTAAATTTTTGCAGAAAGATAGTTATTTATTTAATATTTGATTGCCTACTGAAAATGTAAGAATAAAATGATTAAATTTGATTAAAATATATATTCTTTACCCGACTGCAGGAAGGTATGTGTATGTATGTATGTATGTATGTATACTTAATCGGTAAATGGATAGCAAAGTATTTATGACGCGCCACGCACCTACTTAATCGACTTTTTAAGAGCCTTTTTTTAATAAAAAAACCTCAGTCGGGAAAGTAGCAAGAAAATTATTCTCTTTTTTATTAATCCTTTACGAGAAACAGTTGTAAGTAACAGTCAGTTATGCTAGCGTAAGTTTCTGCATAGTCACATCAGTTTTGTTACCAAAACGACTATTATTTTCGTAGTCGACATCTAGCGTCAAATAGTGGAATTTTCAGTACTTCTACTCGACAATATATGTCGACACGACAAACGGAAAGTCTAATTATTTCTCCATGGTTTCTGGTAGCCCAATACTCCCAATAGCGCCATCTCCCTCTAAAGCTTATTGAATTACATCTGTCCTTGTTCCTCAGGTGGTCCGCCGCCGCTGATCAAACTGCCGACCAAAGAAAAGACGAGCCCCCCGAAGCGGGAACTCTCTGACACGTAAGTATATTATGAGCCCATCAACGTGCACACTAGCGCCACTACTAATAAATCGTGATTATTTAAATTGAACGATAGGTATTTAAAAAAGGAGGCCGCTACGTACTGTATTTTGTATTTAAGTACCTTTTGAATACATCGAACTAGTTTTTATGTTGCTGGATTCGTCAATCTATGCGTCCAAAGTGAAAACGGCCGTTTTGTTTTGAGTTCATAGATCGACGAATTCAGCAACATATAAACTAGTTTGATGTATTCAAAAGGTACTAGGACAGATACGTAGGACAGTTTTTTTGTTTAAAATCACAATTTTGTATTATTACTGTCCCATTAAAAATAAAATAATAAACCTAAGAACAAAAAAAATAACGTAATAATACCGGTATTTTTGTGTGGAAAAACACCGGTACTAATGGTATTATAAACTAATAGTAGCTTCTAATAAACATGTGTTTTTTCGTTTACAGAGAAAGCCCTAGTCCGAAGCGGCAAAGAATGACAAGCATAAATGAAAACTCGGAAGATGAGTAAGTATTCAAAAACAAAATTATTTATTTCATGGGATTTACACACGTAGATATACAAAACAATAAACATACAAGAGTTACACATAAACACAACATATACACATAAAAAAATTGACAAATAGATATAATACAGTGGTGGCCAAACTATAAATTTTAGTATTGACACTTGTACAGCGGTCAATGTGGCGAAGACCGTCTATTACCCCGGCCACATACTTGACGAGTGGCATATATGGGATGTAGATGTAGTGTAGGGACGCCCGGCCGGCGGGCTGTCGATCGCGTGTCGCGTTCATTCAGCCCAGTTCCCTGGAGTTGGCGCTGCAGGTTACTGTCCCGGCGGCATTCCCACACCATTCTCCTCGAATCTTCTTGTTTTCCTGCAGAACAGAAGGACATCTTTAAGTTTGACGTCTAGTCCTTAATAATACCTATAATTTTCTTTTCGCATGCTCTGAAAGAGGGTCATTGTTGTTCTAAAAAGTTTGCAGAAAATGATACGTTTCTGCACCAGAGCATTTTACTTTCCAAGTACGAATTTATATTTTTTTTACGATAAGCCATTGAAATTTAGTTTTGAATGGATTTCTTACACAATTTCCATTATGATTTTTAACTCTCCATTCCATAAATGACGATACATTTACCTATAGTTGGTCAAGCAAATCTTGTCAGTAGAAAAAGGCGGCAAATTTAAAAAATGTAGGCGCGAAGGGTTATCGTCCCATAGAAAATTTTAATTTCGCACCTTTTTCTACTGACAAGATTTGCTTGACCAACTATAATTACATGAAAGAAAATAAAAATGTTTACTTTAGTCATGTCAAAAAAAAACACATACAGTATTTTACTTTGGGGCTGTCCATAAATTACGTCATCGATTTTTGACGATTTTTGACCCCCCCCTCCCTATTTCCTCCTACTTCATGCTACCGTCATCCGATGTCCAGACCCCCCCCCCCTAATTTGAAATGACGTAATTTATGAATAGCCCCTTTCCCCGTAATCGAAACGGAAAATAGAGTGTTTAACTCGGTTAACAATCTACTATTTAACCTTTTGAACGCCAGACGGCGAAGGAATATGCCGTGCCCCGGACGCCAGGCGATCGCCATTATTTAAGCGAAATTGAACTTTACGGAGTCCTGCGTAAGTCCCTATTGCATTGGCGACGTTGACGTCTGTAGCCGTCGTTGGCGTCCGTAGCAAGACATTCCGATGACGGCCATAGCCGTCTGTGGCTGTGAATATGAATACGTACATTTACCCACGCACGGCTCCGCTACGTGATCTTACGTTGAGGCTTCTTTAAACTCTCTTCCCCTGTATTTTTTGTCATTTCTTATATATTTTTTTATCTTGACAGCGAACGGGATCAAGAACACTGGCAACACGGAAACTTGGTGAGTCATGGTTTTTAAATTCCCTATTATATTATAGTATAGTATTTTATACAATCGTGATATAATGGAGAGCTTTTCAGTCGAGTACCGTGTTAAGACCACGAAGCTTGCCGAGTGGTCTTAATGGGTACGAGGTTGAAAAGCTTGATTATATCACTATTGTATACAATACTTTTTCTACGAGTCAACAAAAATAATACTTTAAACTAGTAGAATCATATAGGTCAGCGGTCGGCAACCTGCGGCCCGCGGGCCTCATGCGGCTCGCGAAACTGTCACTTGCGGCCCGAGAGGCGCCTTGGCTATTTTGTATGTAATAGTGACAAACGACAATGTCTCATAAAGTCATAAATATTAACAAAGTACGGCCCGCGTCACCTCCGTTAACTACTATTGGCCTTTGGCTGCTAAAAGGTTGCCGACCGCTGATATAGGTAAACAAACAAAAAGTACCTATACAGCTAAGATACTCGAGCAGCCACGATACCTTCATACTGGTACGCGCCCCGGCCGCCGCGGCCCGGCGGGCTGGTCAACGACACCTTCTCGTAACTCATGGGGCCCTGGTACTTGCTCCGCGCTAAATTAAATTTGTAGACAGTTTTTTTCTCGATTTTGGCCACCGTAGCCTATGGAGACTAACAAGCAACGCTAAGTGGTTTTCGTAGTCTATGGATGTTGCTATATTAAGGGTTTCACATGCGCGTTTCTGACTTATGAAGCAATTGTTTCTACTATACAACCTAAAACAAATAATTAATTTGAGCTATGGTTTTGTTTCGTCCTCTTGCCCGCGGCGAGCTGTCATATATTTTATTGGTAATTATAGTTGACTAAACCGTATCGAAATGAATATTATAGTTGCTTTGGGAGCCCATACATTAAAAGTACCCAATTGCAGTTTGGTATGCGAAATCTTAAGTCAAGAATTCCAGTCGACGAGTAGACAAAATACAATATTAAGCTGTTAGACTTTTATGGATATATTATTGTAATCTAATTGGTTATTTGAGAAATACAACACGGAGATGTTGTGTCATGTAATTCAACTGTACAATCTTAACACTACATGGCGGCCCTGCCAGGGCTGCACTGTTCCAACAGACGTAAATACCGAAAGTCATATTAGAAAAGTTATATTCTGACGTAATTATGTTCAAGTTCAAACCAGTTTTCCCATGTAACATGGTTGTAATGAAGCGGGCGGTGGGCGGGGTCCTATGAACGTGTTTTGGACAACAGCGGTGGCTTGTTCCGTCCTGCTCGGCCGCTGTCAACCAGGCCTCGTCCTTATGCCAATGACACATACGGGGTTGCACGGTCGAAGTATTTTATAGACCGACCGCTTAAATGAGTCCTCGCCTGCGCGGTACGGGGGCGACGGAGAAGGACGATAAGGGCGCCGTACGCCTGCCGCCCGCACCTTCCCCGTGAAATTCGTTTTTTGGGAATTTTATGGCCTGGATAAGGGCTAGCTTATTAAGTCATATCTCATAGAGCAAAACTGGAGACAGGTAATACATTATGCTGGCGCAATCTATGCAAACTTTTGACAGTTGCTAACCCTGTCAAATCATAATGTTTTCATTTCTCATGCTCTGAAAGAGGGTCATTGTTGTTCTAAAAGGTGTGCAGAAAATGATACGTTTCTGCACTAGAGCATTTTAGGTTCCAAGTACGATTTAACAAATTTTTTTACGATAAGCAATTGAAATTTGGGTATAAATGGATTTGTTATACAGTTTCCATTTTGATATTTGACTCCCCATTCCATAAATAACGATACACTTGCCAAAATTGTTAATTGAAAGTACCCTCAAAAAATACTATAAAAATTTATACTTGAGTCATGTTTTTAAAAAAACACATGTATTTTACTTTCCTCGTATTCGAAATGAAAAGTAGAGTGTTTAACTCCGGTGAAAGGCATCATTTCAGCCTCGGACTATTGGCGCTCTCACTGCGTTCGAGCGCCAATCTACCTCAGCAAAAATGAGTGCCTTTCATCACTTGGTTAACAATCTACTATTGTTGTTGTAGGACATAACGGCGGAACGCGTGGTGGGGTGGGGCGCCGGGTCGGCGGCGTCGTGGGAGCGAGACGCCTCCGACGACGAGTGGGCCGACGCACCCGCCGACATCGGCTCCTTCCTGCACACCAGGCTCAGGGTCGACGGCGACAACAGCGCGGGTGAGTGAGACGGCAGCGTGGGAGCGAGACGCCTCCGACGACGAGTGGGCCGACGCACCCGCCGACATCGGCTCCTTCCTGCACACCAGGCTCAGGGTCGACGGCGACAACAGCGCGGGTGAGTGAGACGGCAGCGTGGGAGCGAGACGCCTCCGACGACGAGTGGGCCGACGCACCCGCCGACATCGGCTCCTTCCTGCACACCAGGCTCAGGGTCGACGGCGACAACAGCGCGGGTGAGTGAGACGGCAGCGTGGGAGCGAGACGCCTCCGACGACGAGTGGGCCGACGCACCCGCCGACATCGGCTCCTTCCTGCACACCAGGCTCAGGGTCGACGGCGACAACAGCGCGGGTGAGTGAGACGGCAGCGTGGGAGCGAGACGCCTCCGACGACGAGTGGGCCGACGCACCCGCCGACATCGGCTCCTTCCTGCACACCAGGCTCAGGGTCGACGGCGACAACAGCGCGGGTGAGTGAGACGGCAGCGTGGGAGCGAGACGCCTCCGACGACGAGTGGGCCGACGCACCCGCCGACATCGGCTCGTTCCTGCACACCAGGCTCAGGGTCGACGGCGACAACAGCGCGGGTGAGTGAGACGGCAGCGTGGGAGCGAGACGCCTCCGACGACGAGTGGGCCGACGCACCCGCCGACATCGGCTCCTTCCTGCACACCAGGCTCAGGGTCGACGGCGACAACAGCGCGGGTGAGTGAGACGGCAGCGTGGGAGCGAGACGCCTCCGACGACGAGTGGGCCGACGCACCCGCCGACATCGGCTCCTTCCTGCACACCAGGCTCAGGGTCGACGGCGACAACAGCGCGGGTGAGTGAGACGGCAGCGTGGGAGCGAGACGCCTCCGACGACGAGTGGGCCGACGCACCCGCCGACATCGGCTCGTTCCTGCACACCAGGCTCAGGGTCGACGGCGACAACAGCGCGGGTGAGTGAGACGGCAGCGTGGGAGCGAGACGCCTCCGACGACGAGTGGGCCGACGCACCCGCCGACATCGGCTCCTTCCTGCACACCAGGCTCAGGGTCGACGGCGACAACAGCGCGGGTGAGTGAGACGGCAGCGTGGGAGCGAGACGCCTCCGACGACGAGTAGGCCGACGCACCCGCCGACATCGGCTCCTTCCTGCACACCAGGCTCAGGGTTGACGGCGACAACAGCGCGGGTGAGTGAGACGGCAGCGTGGGAGCGAGACGCCTCCGACGACGAGTGGGCCGACGCACCCGCCGACATCGGCTCCTTCCTGCACACCAGGCTCAGGGTCGACGGCGACAACAGCGCGGGTGAGTGAGACGGCAGCGTGGGAGCGAGACGCCTCCGACGACGAGTGGGCCGACGCACCCGCCGACATCGGCTCCTTCCTGCACACCAGGCTCAGGGTCGACGGCGACAACAGCGCGGGTGAGTGAGACGGCAGCGTGGGAGCGAGACGCCTCCGACGACGAGTGGGCCGACGCACCCGCCGACATCGGCTCCTTCCTGCACACCAGGCTCAGGGTCGACGGCGACAACAGCGCGGGTGAGTGAGACGGCAGCGTGGGAGCGAGACGCCTCCGACGACGAGTGGGCCGACGCACCCGCCGACATCGGCTCCTTCCTGCACACCAGGCTCAGGGTCGACGGCGACAACAGCGCGGGTGAGTGAGACGGCAGCGTGGGAGCGAGACGCCTCCGACGACGAGTGGGCCGACGCACCCGCCGACATCGGCTCCTTCCTGCACACCAGGCTCAGGGTCGACGGCGACAACAGCGCGGGTGAGTGAGACGGCAGCGTGGGAGCGAGACGCCTCCGACGACGAGTGGGCCGACGCACCCGCCGACATCGGCTCCTTCCTGCACACCAGGCTCAGGGTCGACGGCGACAACAGCGCGGGTGAGTGAGACGGCAGCGTGGGAGCGAGACGCCTCCGACGACGAGTGGGCCGACGCACCCGCCGACATCGGCTCCTTCCTGCACACCAGGCTCAGGGTCGACGGCGACAACAGCGCGGGTGAGTGAGACGGCAGCGTGGGAGCGAGACGCCTCCGACGACGAGTGGGCCGACGCACCCGCCGACATCGGCTCCTTCCTGCACACCAGGCTCAGGGTCGACGGCGACAACAGCGCGGGTGAGTGAGACGGCAGCGTGGGAGCGAGACGCCTCCGACGACGAGTGGGCCGACGCACCCGCCGACATCGGCTCCTTCCTGCACACCAGGCTCAGGGTCGACGGCGACAACAGCGCGGGTGAGTGAGACGGCAGCGTGGGAGCGAGACGCCTCCGACGACGAGTGGGCCGACGCACCCGCCGACATCGGCTCGTTCCTGCACACCAGGCTCAGGGTCGACGGCGACAACAGCGCGGGTGAGTGAGACGGCAGCGTGGGAGCGAGACGCCTCCGACGACGAGTGGGCCGACGCACCCGCCGACATCGGCTCCTTCCTGCACACCAGGCTCAGGGTCGACGGCGACAACAGCGCGGGTGAGTGAGACGGCAGCGTGGGAGCGAGACGCCTCCGACGACGAGTGGGCCGACGCACCCGCCGACATCGGCTCCTTCCTGCACACCAGGCTCAGGGTCGACGGCGACAACAGCGCGGGTGAGTGAGACGGCAGCGTGGGAGCGAGACGCCTCCGACGACGAGTGGGCCGACGCACCCGCCGACATCGGCTCCTTCCTGCACACCAGGCTCAGGGTCGACGGCGACAACAGCGCGGGTGAGTGAGACGGCAGCGTGGGAGCGAGACGCCTCCGACGACGAGTGGGCCGACGCACCCGCCGACATCGGCTCCTTCCTGCACACCAGGCTCAGGGTCGACGGCGACAACAGCGCGGGTGAGTGAGACGGCAGCGTGGGAGCGAGACGCCTCCGACGACGAGTGGGCCGACGCACCCGCCGACATCGGCTCCTTCCTGCACACCAGGCTCAGGGTCGACGGCGACAACAGCGCGGGTGAGTGAGACGGCAGCGTGGGAGCGAGACGCCTCCGACGACGAGTGGGCCGACGCACCCGCCGACATCGGCTCCTTCCTGCACACCAGGCTCAGGGTCGACGGCGACAACAGCGCGGGTGAGTGAGACGGCAGCGTGGGAGCGAGACGCCTCCGACGACGAGTGGGCCGACGCACCCGCCGACATCGGCTCCTTCCTGCACACCAGGCTCAGGGTCGACGGCGACAACAGCGCGGGTGAGTGAGACGGCAGCGTGGGAGCGAGACGCCTCCGACGACGAGTGGGCCGACGCACCCGCCGACATCGGCTCCTTCCTGCACACCAGGCTCAGGGTCGACGGCGACAACAGCGCGGGTGAGTGAGACGGCAGCGTGGGAGCGAGACGCCTCCGACGACGAGTGGGCCGACGCACCCGCCGACATCGGCTCCTTCCTGCACACCAGGCTCAGGGTCGACGGCGACAACAGCGCGGGTGAGTGAGACGGCAGCGTGGGAGCGAGACGCCTCCGACGACGAGTGGGCCGACGCACCCGCCGACATCGGCTCCTTCCTGCACACCAGGCTCAGGGTCGACGGCGACAACAGCGCGGGTGAGTGAGACGGCAGCGTGGGAGCGAGACGCCTCCGACGACGAGTGGGCCGACGCACCCGCCGACATCGGCTCGTTCCTGCACACCAGGCTCAGGGTCGACGGCGACAACAGCGCGGGTGAGTGAGACGGCAGCGTGGGAGCGAGACGCCTCCGACGACGAGTGGGCCGACGCACCCGCCGACATCGGCTCCTTCCTGCACACCAGGCTCAGGGTCGACGGCGACAACAGCGCGGGTGAGTGAGACGGCAGCGTGGGAGCGAGACGCCTCCGACGACGAGTGGGCCGACGCACCCGCCGACATCGGCTCCTTCCTGCACACCAGGCTCAGGGTCGACGGCGACAACAGCGCGGGTGAGTGAGACGGCAGCGTGGGAGCGAGACGCCTCCGACGACGAGTGGGCCGACGCACCCGCCGACATCGGCTCCTTCCTGCACACCAGGCTCAGGGTCGACGGCGACAACAGCGCGGGTGAGTGAGACGGCAGCGTGGGAGCGAGACGCCTCCGACGACGAGTGGGCCGACGCACCCGCCGACATCGGCTCCTTCCTGCACACCAGGCTCAGGGTCGACGGCGACAACAGCGCGGGTGAGTGAGACGGCAGCGTGGGAGCGAGACGCCTCCGACGACGAGTGGGCCGACGCACCCGCCGACATCGGCTCCTTCCTGCACACCAGGCTCAGGGTCGACGGCGACAACAGCGCGGGTGAGTGAGACGGCAGCGTGGGAGCGAGACGCCTCCGACGACGAGTGGGCCGACGCACCCGCCGACATCGGCTCCTTCCTGCACACCAGGCTCAGGGTCGACGGCGACAACAGCGCGGGTGAGTGAGACGGCAGCGTGGGAGCGAGACGCCTCCGACGACGAGTGGGCCGACGCACCCGCCGACATCGGCTCCTTCCTGCACACCAGGCTCAGGGTCGACGGCGACAACAGCGCGGGTGAGTGAGACGGCAGCGTGGGAGCGAGACGCCTCCGACGACGAGTGGGCCGACGCACCCGCCGACATCGGCTCCTTCCTGCACACCAGGCTCAGGGTCGACGGCGACAACAGCGCGGGTGAGTGAGACGGCAGCGTGGGAGCGAGACGCCTCCGACGACGAGTGGGCCGACGCACCCGCCGACATCGGCTCCTTCCTGCACACCAGGCTCAGGGTCGACGGCGACAACAGCGCGGGTGAGTGAGACGGCAGCGTGGGAGCGAGACGCCTCCGACGACGAGTGGGCCGACGCACCCGCCGACATCGGCTCCTTCCTGCACACCAGGCTCAGGGTCGACGGCGACAACAGCGCGGGTGAGTGAGACGGCAGCGTGGGAGCGAGACGCCTCCGACGACGAGTGGGCCGACGCACCCGCCGACATCGGCTCCTTCCTGCACACCAGGCTCAGGGTCGACGGCGACAACAGCGCGGGTGAGTGAGACGGCAGCGTGGGAGCGAGACGCCTCCGACGACGAGTGGGCCGACGCACCCGCCGACATCGGCTCCTTCCTGCACACCAGGCTCAGGGTCGACGGCGACAACAGCGCGGGTGAGTGAGACGGCAGCGTGGGAGCGAGACGCCTCCGACGACGAGTGGGCCGACGCACCCGCCGACATCGGCTCCTTCCTGCACACCAGGCTCAGGGTCGACGGCGACAACAGCGCGGGTGAGTGAGACGGCAGCGTGGGAGCGAGACGCCTCCGACGACGAGTGGGCCGACGCACCCGCCGACATCGGCTCCTTCCTGCACACCAGGCTCAGGGTCGACGGCGACAACAGCGCGGGTGAGTGAGACGGCAGCGTGGGAGCGAGACGCCTCCGACGACGAGTGGGCCGCACACCTTCCTGTTCCAGTTCCTATATCAACCTTCGTGCATTCCGACAAGTTTCAAGAAAACTTTGTGTTTACGAATTAATTATATATATTAACTCACATTTATAGACGGGTCACTGTCACACAGGTGTCACTGGTCTATAAATGTGAGTTAATATGTGTTCAAAACGCGAAAGTTTTAATTATATATACTCAAGCAAATCTTGTCGGTAGCAGAAGGCGGCAAATTTGTGGAATGTGGTGTTTTATCTGTGGAATGTGGATCGTGAATGACAGCCATTTTGTTTGTTTACATTCTGAATCGTTGCTATTTCAAAAGAAATTTCTGCTGTCAGCGTTAAATACCACTATATTAAATAATATTGTGCATGAACTTAAGCAAAGTCAAAGCGCCTACAATATGTGTATGTAATACATACGATGTGGTTGTACTTAATAAATAAAATAAAATAAAATGTACAATCATGCTCGTTGATCGTAAATATATGTAAAATTTGAGGTTATGAATTATGAGAATTTCATGTTTTGGTTCGATGTACGTTGCTGCTTTTCTTAGCGCAATACTGCTCTTTGTGTTGCCCTACTTCACTTTGCTGTACAATGCTACTGACGTACTTTGCTTGACAGACTATAAAATAATCTGTATTTCTAGATGAGGAGTCAAACGAGGGTGCGCCAGCGTCCACGTCATCATCAGCGGGCACCTCCGCCATCGACCTGCCCAACATGCAGAACAAACCCTACAGCGTTGTACCAAAACGTGAGTCACAACTCAGAAGATGAAACCAATAGGGAATATTAGGCAAAGCTCTGCGTAGGTGGCACCACTAGCACATACAGTAAACAAACCTCATTGACATCATCAATGACACATCGTGCGTCACTAGGTCAATTACATGGCCTACCCTGAAACACGACAATCGAAAGTTCGGTTTCTGTCTCTCTATCGCTCTTGCTTATTTGATCGATAGAGAGGCGGATAAAGATATTTCGATTTTCGCGTTTCGCGGTAGGCCACCTGTAAACAAACCGCCTTGGTGCATCAATGTCATAGTGAAAATTTGTCAAAAAACTGTTTAAGGCCTAGTATGTATAAGTTACTCTATGGTTTACTAAACAAATTAGTGCTGCACTCTGGCGACAGAACATTGCAGTAATACTCCCTATTCAGACAGAACCGAAACTTGTAACGTCTTGTTATGTCCCAAGTCAGCGTATGCTCCGACACATGCTGATGGTATCCTCTTTGGGACAACCAATTCCATAACTGTATCACATGTTTATCATCTATTAATTTTCAGATTGTGTTGTTTCAAATAAATTATATTCATTTCATTTAATGGCCGCTACTATTACAAGTTACAAGCTGTCATGAAGCAGAGCCTTAGAGCATTTAACCTTTTAGACGCCAATGACCGATATATATCCGCACCGCAGGTTCAACGCCAAAGACTGATTAATCGGTCACAGACCACAGAGCAACATAGACCTACGTGCATATGCATAAAGTTCAATTTCAGTTTAGAAACTTCAGTGACGTGGCGTCCGGGTGACCGCTTTTGTGTTTGACACGGCGTCGAAAAGGTTAATAACTGGAGTCGCCTTTAAGAGCTTAAACCTTGCACAATAGGGAATATTAGGCAAAGCTCTGCATAGGTGGCACCTTTGTGGCACATACAGTAAACAAACCACATTGACACATGGCCTACCGCGAAACAAGAAAATCGAAATTTCGTTATCTAATCTCTCTATCACTTTTGCATATTCGAGCGATAAAGAGGCAGATAACTAAATTTCGATTTTCGCGTTTACCGGTAGGCCCTTGTTAACAAACCGCCTTGATGCATCAATGTCATATTTTATTGTCTGTGAAAATTTGTCAAAAAACAGTTTAAGGCACAGTATGTATAAGTTAGTCTATGAATTTACTGAGTCGGTAGTGCTGCACTCTGGCGGCAGGACATTGGAGTAATATCCCCTATTGTGTAAACTTTTGTATGGACTGACATGGCTATTACGTTACGTAGAAATCATGTAGAAATAGCAATACATTTGACGTCCCCTCCCCCGCAAAAATCGGCAGACTGTTATGTACAGAAAATGGCAGTCATGACGTCTCCAGTTACTAATTGCTGTAAGAGCAGAGCACAAATTGAAACCCTTAAGAGCCCATCAACGTGCACACTAGCGCCACTGCTAAATAATCGTGATTATTTAAATTTATGTATCCAAAGTTAAAACGGCCGTTTTTGTTTTGAGTTCATAGATCGACGAATCCAGCAACATAAAAACTAGCTTGATGTATTCAAAAGGTACTTAAATACAAGATGCATACGTAGCGGCCTCCTGTTTTAAATATCTTTCGTTAAATTTAAATAATCACGATTATTTAGCAGTGGCGCTAGTGTGCACGTTGATGGGCTCTTAAAAATCAAGTGAAACAAAATGTTAATGTTTCCAGAAGCCGTGACGGAAACGTCGGGCCCCAAGTCGGGTCCAACCGATCCGCGATTCACTGATGTCGTCAAATTGAACGACTACTTGCGTCACGGACGACGCCCTCAGTTCTGGGAGGAGAACTACGTCAAACGGGTAAGATCTAACACCTTAGCATAAGCAAAGAAAATAGAGTGTATAGAGGCGGATTGTCAAAGTAAATTATCTAGCCACTGTAAATTTACTGCCATCTTTCGACAGAAGTTTAAAACTGTTAGAACGCGATTTGACTTTGATCCTTATTCTTTTACTGATATGTGTTAATTTGTTCAATATTGAAATTAACGCCATCTACTTGACTGTAGGCCAAAGGTTATGGCGCCATCACTCCACCACCTTTCGTGATTTCAGGGTTGGTCCCATAGTAAAAGTTGCTCAGTATAATCCCAAAACCTCCCTGGCAACGGGAATGCAGTTATTTTTAGCCATCTTGTATAACATGAATTTCAAATTTAATCAAAAATCAAAACAGTAGCTTATCATTCAGTTTTTCAAAAACATAGTTTAATGAATAGCCAAGTACTAAAATCCCAAATTTACAGGTGATGGAGGCAGTCCGAGTGAAGGAATTGGAGATGAAGCAAGCAGCAGAAATATTGGGCGTCAGCTACGGAACCCTCTACGGACGATACCGGGATGTCTATGGCTGCATAAATCGCCCTTACCGGTAAATATACCCTCTTGCTTCATATTTTTTCAGTGAATTCTATTGCCTAGGTAATAAGGGTGACTGCTGATAGATGAGTGGTACAGGCAGGGTCGCCATGTGAGGCTTTTGATGAGCAAATGAGTTATTATTCTGCGGTTGATAGCTATGGGTCCAGAAGCGGCGGAGATATAGGGCGTCAGCTACGGAACCCTCTACGGACGATACCGGGATGTCTATGGCTGCATAAATCGCCCTTACCGGTAAATATACCCTCTTGCTTGATATTTTTTCAGTGAATTCTATTGCCTAGATAATAAGGGTGACTGCTGATAGATGAGTGGTACAGGCAGGATCGCCATGTGAGGCAGTTGATGAGCAAATGCGTTATTATTCTGCGGTTGATAGCTATGGGTCCAGAAGCGGCGGAGATATAGGGCGTCAGCTACGGAACCCTCTACGGACGATACCGGGATGTTTATGGCTGCATAAATCGCCCTTACCGGTAAATATACCCTCTTGCTTATCTTGCTTGATATTTTTCAGTGATATTTATTGCCTAGGTAGTAAGGCTGACTGATGATAGGTGAGTGGTACGGGCAGGGTCGCCATGTGAGGTATTTAATGAGCAAATGAGTTATTATTCTGCGGTTGATAGCTATGGGTCCAGAATTGGGTCCAGAAGCGGCGGAGATATTGGGCGTCAGCTACGGAATCCTCTACGGACGACCTTATCGGTAATATAAAAGATTATTTTTAAGGGTCGCCATGTGAGGCCCCTGATAAGTGTGATTCGTTGTTAAAAGTTAGCTGCATAACGTCTCCTGGTATACCGGGATGTCAGCGACTTATTTTCGGATCATACCTGAAAATTTTCAGCTGCGTCAACGGCGTTTTCTAATTAGAATGTTTTGTATACCCTAGGAAGGTTGCCCCGTAAGTAATTACGTTCATTCGATACATATTATTGGGCATGAGCTACGGACTCTACGGACGATACCGGGTTGTCTACGGATCCATAAATCTCTCTTACCAGCAACAAGATATTTTTGCTTGTCTTTAACAGGGTCGCCATATGAGGCCTCTGAGTAATATTTGATTTATTATTGGGAGTTATCTGACTCACCCTCGCGGTTACGCCGTAAGGTCTTCTGACTGGGTTTGCCATGCAAGTGATTTAAAAAAATATGGGACGGTCTTACACTAATCAACTTACATCCACATCTTTCGATGAAATATTTTTTTATGATTAATTTCGTTTCTCAGAACCGCTCGCGACTTCTGGCAAGCCAAAGGCCCGTCGGAGGTCCTCGAGCGCCTCCAGCGCGGCGAGCTGTCCCTGGACGCCGGCGCCACGGCCCTGGGGGTCTCCACCTCCAACCTGGCCGCCTACATGGCGGACCTCAACCCTGTCGAGCGAGGTACGCCCCCTGCATACAAGAACATAGACTCAGGTATGTGTTGCCAACTAGTGGTTTCAACAAATGTATGGGTGGTGGAAAATTGTTGGTAAATTGTCGAGTTGGTATCACTAACCCTTGTACCACGCCAAGCGAGTTCTGTTCGACCACCATTCTGTACACCAAATGAAGCTTCTTACTTACTCCGTAACACAAGACAGCGCCACTTTTCTCGGTCCTGTCACAGAATATAAGTAATAGTACTACCGTACAGAAAGGAAACTTCCTACAAAACCGAAGATTGACAGCGGTTCAGGGTCCAATCATGCTGTCCCTTTCTAATATATGGCACTATCCCTTTCGGCTATTTAGGGTTTTCAAAATTCAAGCCATTACCTTATCTGTGGTCGTGCACGCAAAGGGACGTCAAGTTGTGTCAACTCTAATAATTGCTCGGAGCAATGCTGAGCCGAACGGAGCCGAGTTTGCCCGAAGTCAGAAGTTTCGCACCCCTGGTCCTGTGCGACCTTTCGCCAATTGTTGACTCGAAGTTCGCGCAGATCCGCCTCCACCATGTCGCACCAGCGATACCTGGGGCGTCCGATAGGATGTCTTCCTGCTGGGCGGCCCAGGTACGCTCTTTTCGCGTTCCGATCTTCATCCAATCTCTCAAGAAGTTCTTGGTAGCATGTATTTGAAACCAAGGACGTAACGTCACGTTCGAAACGTCAGGAAAGAATAAATGTAAGTGTACGCGATTAAGTCTTAGTTATTTTTCAAGTTTCTTGTTGGTTTAGTGTCAACTTGGTTTTTATTTTTGAAGTGAAAACTTGGTATCGTCTTGGGTCGTCCCATTCGTTTTTCGTCACGTTCTTAAATTAGTCCTATTCTGCTTTCGTCACTCATTCTACATTGAAAGCCACCGACGATTGTGACGAATGTAGAATGAGTGACGAAAGCAGAATAGGACTAATTTAAGAACGTGACGAAAAACGAATGGGACGACCCAAGACGATACCGAAAACTTCTTTAGCGGCGCCGTGCACTTTTTTTGATGGGGAAAAAATATTAAACTCGCAACAGGTCACGTGACCGTAAGATTCGTAAGACGGACACGTGACCTGATCGAAAAACTGTTACAATGTCATTGAGTTTACACTTCTGCCGGCACCCTCGGAGTGCAACCCGTTGTTTCTTTTTATTTATTTGATGTTTTTGTGTTTATTATTACGCTATTTTTTTACCTTGTTCATTACTGCATGTCTGTTATTTTATTCTTATAATTTATTTGTCTATTTTTTGTTCTTATAGAGTCCGTCTAAGCTAACTCTGCACCGATTTTGATAAAACAAAGTGTGGCAACGTCATATTTTCAATGTAAATTCAAATTCATAATGACATCCATACTATTTTATTGCAAAGGGCACGTAGCTTAGTTCGACTTTATTGTGATATTGATATTACAACAATCAATTGTTTTAATTGTCGGTTTTTCTATTGTGTACAGAATTCGAGCCAATCCCGATCGAGATAGACCCGTCACTCACGCTGAAGTCTTACACCAACCTAGTAAAGACTATGAGGAAAAACGTCAACCCCACCACGCCGCCCGACAAGGTAATACATCTACATTGTATTGTGTACAGAATTCAATCCCTATCGAGATAGACCCGTCACTCACGCTGAAGTCTTATGCCAACATAGTAAAGACTAGGTATGAGGAAAAACGTCAACCCCACCACGCCGCCCGACAAGGTAATACATCTATATTGTATTGTGTACAGAATTCGAGCCCATCCCGTTCGAGATAGATCCGTCACTCTGAAACACGAACCTCGAAAATTTTAACTTTTTTGTCGAAACTGTTTTGGATTATATTCAAAATGGCGGAGTTAGGGGTGTCGCGTGGTCTACGGTTCACAAAGCCACTAGCGCGGAGCGATCGACCGCTTGTGACTTGTAAAATATACGAAAGTTTTTAGGGTTCCGTACTCAAACGGTAAAAACGGGACCCTATTACTAAGACTCCACTGTCTGTCTGTCTGTCACCAGGCTGTACCTCATGAACCATGATAGATAGACATTTGAAATTTTCCCAAATGATGTGTTTCTGTTGCTGCTATAACAACAAATACAAAACAAAATAAAAAAAAATTTAAGTGGGGCTCCCATACAACAAACGTGATTTTTTTTTGTTAATATAAAATGAGGTCCGTTTGGCAACATTACATTACATTACATTCAGCATTACAGACGATCCTACATAATATTTGTTGTTCGACAAAAACGGGATCAATCGACATGTGATAAATAGCCTTATTAACGTATGCATTTTGTTTCAGCCGAAGAAGATCCTCATAAATAGTATAACGGATGAAGACCCGATCCCGGCGACGGTGATTACCACCAGCGACGGTAAAAAGTCTGCCACTGCCACCGCTACCAGTGAGTGTTATTAGATTGAAACACTAATAAAAAATTCTAAAATTGTTGTTGCAGAAATTTGTGATTTTTTTCATTTTGAGTGCATTATGGCATAACCAGAAGCAATGAGTATTTAATCTAGAGGAATATTGTCAATGGAATATTGTATGGTGCCATCTTTTCGAGCGATGGCGCCATATGTTTGGATAGAAAATCGAATCGAATAGATGGCGATACTTTTTAACATTTAACAAATTTAACACATATCAGTAGAAAAAATAAGGATCAAAGTCAAAAGGCGTTCTAAAAGTGTTAATCATTTATGTCGAAAGATGTAGAAGGCAGTAAATGTACTGACTACATAATTTACTTTGACAATATTCTTCTATTTCAAGTTCTCTTTGCCAGAAGGAAGGGTTTTTATACGATTTTGTTATTATATGATTTTTTTTATGTGCGGGACGCATCGGAACTCAAGGCGAAGTCCTAGTTGCTAAAAGATACCATTTTAAATAATGTTTTGTACCCCCAGCGCCGCCCTCGGGCAGCAAGTGGCCCTCCATCCGCGTGGCGTCGCTCGAGGCGCTCCGCGGCGACGCCGCCGTGTCCCCCTCCGCCTCGCCCTCCCCCTCCCCCTCGCCCAGCCTGCTCATGAGGACCCGGCCCGACCTGACCATAGTCGCCGCCAAGAAGCCCGACAAGCGGGACGAGACGTGATCGCCCACCTAATGCACGGTCAGTACAAAGTAGACCCATTATTAGAGACGCACCGGATATCCGGCCGGATACCGGATAGTGGCCTACTATCCGGCCGGATAACATTGCTTGATTTCGGAGTAAACAAAATTGGAATAAGAAACAGTCACGGGCATAATCGTACTCGTTTATTATTTTAAAACAATTTAAACATTCCACGCACTTGTACGTGCACTCATTTCGAACCTAGAATTGACTCCGCGCGAACGTTCACTACGAAACAGGTCAAAACCTGCACAATGCGCACCTGAAAAACCGAAATGTAGGTTTAGTTCCGCAGGCCGAATATTCGGTGGCCGGATACCGAATATACGGCCGATGGTCTGGCCTAATATCCGGTATCCAGCCAAATAACTATCCGTTGCATCTCTACCCATTATCCATATTCACATTATCCGACCGGCAGCGAAACTGTACTATCCTCCTAAGTCCCTGCGCACAATTTTTTGTACATATTCCAAAATCTATTTTGAACTTAAATTGTGTAACTAAGGGTTCCGATTTCAAAAACAAAACAATTGCATCTGGGTCTCAGGAAGATAGATGCCTAGGGCCCACTGATTACCAGTCCGCCGGACGATATCGGCCTGCCAGTTAGAAGCAAAATTTGACAGCTCCAAACAACTTACAGGCTGATATCGTCCGGCGAACTGGTAATCTGTGGGCCCCTTTAATTAACATATTAACAGTAACTATACGTTACTGTCTGCAACATAAACATGCGACGCACATATTTGTATAAATAGTATGTAAGCAATAATAGCCTATAAATAAGTTATGCTTAGACATACTTTCTCTCTGTATAATTGGATATCGGGATACTGAGAATATAACAATCTTCGGTAATGTTTCGTTTCACTTAATCTCCATTCAACCCTCCAACTATCAACCCACTTCATGGCGACCCTGCCAGGAGTGGTAATTCGAATCAAATAATCAAACATAAATCGAAACAAACTTAACTTGAATAAAACGTGTAAAAAAATTATATAAATACTACAATTTTGCCCGCTCTTAAATTAATAAAGTTAGTTTTACCTATTTTACGGATTTCCAATTTTCCTCGTTATTTGAGATTAACTATAAAATCTTTTTATTGATTTATTTCATCATATTGATTTCACTTTAATACCTCCACGCGTCTCTAAAAACGCGGTCTTGTAGGTTCCCTTTTTAGGGTTACGTACCCAAAGGGTAAAAACGGGACCCTATTACTAAGACTCCACTGTCCGTCTGTCTGTCACCAGGCTGTTTCTCAGGAACCGTGATAGACAGTTGAAATTTTCACAGATGATGAATTTCTGTTACCGCTATAACAACAAATACTAAAAACAAAATATAATAAAAATTTAAGCGGGGCTCCCATACAATAAACGTGATTTTTTTGCCGCTTTTTGCGTAATGGTACGGAATACTTCGTGCGCGAGTCCGACTCGCACTTGGCCGGTTTTTTAAAAGTACGGAATCCTAATTTTAATGTTGTAAACAAAAGCTTGGTTTTCTCTGAGGTACAGAACCCAAATGAATTTTAACATGTTGTGTTTATTTCGCAGGTTGCCACGAGCCAGCCCTCGTCTAGCGACCAAAACCTCTGGCTATTACAGTTCGTAGTCTACCCTTAGGAATAATCTTCACACTAACATACCAGACACGAGAGTTGAGGTCATACCAGGCGTGGCTCACTCAGCGATTTTGTCGCTTTGCTACAGATAGCTAAAAATACATCCGTTCCACACCAATTTTGGTGGCTAGCCATAAGCCGCGCGTGGCGCTGTCGCCACCTAGCGGCCATATCTGTCCTAATCGTAACAAACGCGTTTTGTTAGAGAGTGAGTCTTCTGTACCTAGTGTGGCCATTAAGAGCTTACCCCTCTGCCGAAAACCTTGCACAATTGTGCAAACTTTTGTATGGACTGACATGGTTATTTGTACGTTACGTACAAATCATGTAGAAATAGCAATACATTTGACGTCCCCTCCCCCGCAAAAATCGGCAGACTGTTTCGTAAAAAAAATGACAGCGATGACATCTCCAGTTGAGCGTTTTCCAAAAAAAGTGTACATTTCATTCATGTCGTCAAAATATTGACTTCTTGGGCTCATTTTACTCAGAATCATTTGTACATTCACGCCTCATACATGAAAAAATGTGTCCAAAATTTTGTATGAAAAAATATTTTTCCGGTGCGTCACGTTCATACCTACAAATAAAAAAAATATTCATACAAAAATGTGACGATCTGGAAAGGAAATCTTGGGACACATTTTTTCATGTATGAGGCGTGAATGTACAAATGATTCTGAGTAAAATGAGCCCAAGAAGTCAATATTTTGAAGACATGAATGAAATGTACACTTTTTTTGGAACTATATAACGCTCAGTTACTAAATGCTCTAAGTCCCGCTATGATTACATGAAATGTTGTGTGTGTGACCTCAACTCTCGTGCCGACACCTATACATATATACCTAAACAAAATGCCCTCTGGAGACCAAATTATATATGTATTTGTATTTCTTAGTTTCTCAAACGTTGTAACGTTCTTTGTTTAAACTTAAACGGGATTAGGGTCATTAAGAGCCCACCAACGTGCACACTAGCGCGACTGCTAAATAACCGTGATTATTTAAATTTAACGACAGGTATTTAAAAAAGGGGGCCGCTACGTACTGTATTGTGTATTTCAGTACCTTTTGAATACATCGAACTAGTTTTTATGTTCCTGGATTCGTCGAACTAGGATCTCAAAACAAAAACGGCCGTTTTAAATTTGGACGCATAGAAAATATGATATTTTAGTCGCAATGGATGGAGGCTCATGCGTAGAGGCTGTGTACACTGATTTTGCCAAGGCCTTTGACAAAATTAGTCACAATAAGCTTCTTTTTAAGCTCTGGCACCTCGGGATACACGGAGACCTTTTCCGTTGGATTAAATCTTACATTGGAAATCGAAGCCAATGTGTAGTATTATCGGGTTACACTTCTCAATGGAAAACAATTAGTTCCGGTGTACCCCAGGGATCTCACTTAGGCCCGTTACTTTTTACGCTATTTATTAACGATTTAGATAAATATATCAAACACTCAAAGGTTTTACTCTACGCAGATGACACGAAAATTTATAAAGTCATAAATACGATTGAAGATTATTATTTGCTGCAGGATGATTTAATAAGTTTTGAGACATTCTGTAAAGATAACGAATTATTTTTAAATATAAATAAATGTTCTGTAATAAACTATACACGAAAAAAAAATAATGCACAGTATAACTTCACATTATGTAATAATCACCTGCGTAGAGTAACACAAATCCGTGATCTTGGAGTTCTAATGGATTCTAAACTGTCGTTCATACCTCATTTAGATTCTGTCATAAAAAAGGCGTACAAACAACTGGGCTTCATTCTAAGAGTTGGTAAACCATTTAAAAATAGTACGACATACAAAATTCTTTTTAACAGCTTTGTTCGCAGCCATCTCGAGTTTGCTAGTACAGTTTGGAAACCCTATCATAAGTAATATCCATATTGATCGAGTGGAACGGATACAAAGAAAGTTCCTTAAAACTCTCGATTTTAGAACTGGTCACACACATGTTAGTTATACCGAATCACTAATCCACCATAAACTTCAAACACTCAGTAACCGTCGAGATATCGCAGATTCCGTCTTACTCTATAAAATTATGCGCAATATATTAGATGTCCCCTCACTACTACACCAAATACAGCTCAGAGTTCCTCGTAGACGTCAGCGCCACTGTCAGAAGAAAAGGTTATTCTCGATTCCCAACAGTAGAACGTGTTATGCACAAAATATATTCATAAGACGTGCCTGCAAACTATTTAACGAAAATGACAAGCTCTCTAACATAGATATATTTACTTGTTCCATTAATACTTTAAAACGTGCTTTTCTTTAGGTAATAATGCATCTTTTCCTTTCTTTACGCTCTCAACTGTTTACGTTTGGGTAACATTTAAAAACAGACTGTGATTTTATGTAACAAATGAAACTCTAGGTCTAAATTTTAGCAATATTGTATAAGCAATGTTTGTAAACGACTGTATGTTTCTAAAATATAATAAATAAATATTTAGCAGTGGCGCTAGTGTGCACGTTGATGGGCTCTTAAGCAAAATGTGAGATGCAAATACACATTTGACAGATGGAATACCACCTTTAGAAGGAGATACTTGTCTTTCGGTTTAATACATTTGAGGCTTTACTATCATATTAGATTAAAAGATCAACCCTTACGTGTTGTCCCGTGAACGTATAAGCATAGTTATATATTTTATATACGGATAACTAATATGTGTCGTTCCGTTATTATTTCATATTAAATATAATTATTACTATGAATTATTGCAGTCCTGTCTCACAGAGTACAGTCGTCATCAGATATATCGAAACGGACAAGGAGCTCTTAAATATCTGAACAATATTGTCAAGGCCAGTGGTGGGCAAAGTACGGCCCGCGAATGGATTTTATCCGGCCCGCCGCCGGTCCTATGAAATAATTAGTATATGGGCTATATGGCATTGGCTCACGATTATCACAAATCAAAAAAAAATTTGGCTACAATTCTGGCCCTCCACTTAAATTTCCCAAACTTTCTGGCCCCCCATGAAGAAAGTTTGCCCACCACTGGTCAAGGCATTAAGCCCGCTCCACACTCGTGCGCGAATCGCGGCGCGAAGCCGCGAACGCGAGTGTGGGGGCGAGTTCGCAGGCTATACTGTAAACATTTAGTAAGTTTAGATATTTTTGAACGCTACAGTAGAAATATTTTTGTTGGCGACTGTGATATATAATTTGGAGTGAAATAACTTGGGAATGTGCGTGACACTGGCGCGTGCCTGGCGGCTATGGTAAAGATTAGTCATTCAGTTGACAGACGCCACTGATGCCAGTAGGAAAAATTGAACCTGATTACGTACATATTTGAGCGCAAAAGTCCCTTTTAGTGCCCCCACCACGCACTTCGCACATAGCCATGGGTTAGGTTAGATCTATGGTAGATACGTTCTCGTGTGAGAACATTCCCCATAATAAACGGAGAACGTTCTCGAGAATGGCACACTATAGATCTAACCCCTTTTTAAGCTGAGAATAAATTTAATAGTGGAAAAATTACTGTCTTGGGGGAGACTTGAACTCACGGCCTCTGGATCGATACTCCAGCGCTCTGCCATCTGAGCCACCAAGACTTCATCCATAGCCAGCAAATCTTTCCACCATATTATGGGTCGCAGACGTTTTTGCTTGATAAAAATTAAAAAATAACCCCTTTTTATTAAATATCTTTTTCTCGTTGTTATTTGAACAAAACTTGTCAAAAAATATCGAATATTGTTTTTTAATCATTTTTAGTTGTAAAAGTAAAAGTTAAACAAAATATATATTAAAAATCAATATCATGTTATTATAATGTAATGAAATATAGTTAAAGATATATTATTTAGGCCATAGTTTACATAATATATTTGTATGATAAAACATGAAGTAAATAATCCTTTAGTATATAAGTTATGGAGATATAATTTAAATCTATATGGTTTAAACGCACTGGTGGTTATGACATTTTTACATTGAATTCTATACGGATATACTTTAAGGATAAAAAAGTCTTAAACGCCAGCGTTTGCACTTAGACCAAACGAAGTCAAAAGTATGTATACGTGCAAAGGGTCAAAAATATTTCAAGGCTACTTTAAACCCTATAACATTTGACTTGTCCAAAAATGTCGCTCACACGCCAACATCTTGGTCAAGCCAATGTGAGTTAAAAGTAAAGAAATAGAAGTACGTACGTCAAAAAAGCAATTGTTTTGGCGATTTCTTGACTGGGTCAGATATTTTTGCGTTTGGTAACGTATATATGTGACGTCCCACGGTCAAAGGTACCTTATGGCGGGTATGGAGTTATGCATACCCCAGTAATCTACAATAAATAAGCTATCGATAACACAAAAGATCAACCTTCTAGGTTGCGTAGTTACAGAGATATGATTTTTTGAAAATAATGTTGTGAAATTAGCAACTTTACGATAGAGAAGTTTTAAGTTTAGCCGCCTAAAAAACTATGTTCCTGAAGTAAGTTACATAGTTGACTACAAATAATAATACCTTATATATCTGAGATTAAAAAAATATTGCGACTTGTTCTGTAATGCAAATAGAAACTTTTGATATCGACTGATTTATGTGTATACTAACCAATCTCTTGAAAATAAAGTTTTATTTCATTTTCACGATTGATTGCAATGAGCTCTCAAGATTTAAATTTTATCTATTAGAAAACGACACTGACAGACAGTTTAAGCAAAAAACAATACCGATTTAGAGGTGAAAATGTATTTTCTGACTTTTTCATATAAAATCACAAAATTGAATATTTTTACTTTTAATGTGACACACAATCAATTTTTCTGAGCACATATGAAAGAAATTCTGTCATTCAAATGAAATAAATCCTAAAACCCCAACTAAATACTATATTTAACCCCTTATGCCACTTTAAACTTACATAACAATAACAGTATTTGCTCCATACATTTACGAAAAGGTACCTTATGGAAATAAATCTAATAATACATCACTACAAAATATCAATCATATTACAGTTTATCTTTTATGAATAGAAAATATTAATTTACATAAACTGCCCCAAATTTAATTAGTTCTTCGTCATAATAATCTTAAAAAAGACCAATAATTTGTATGTAATGAAAAGGTACCTTGTGATTAAGTTACATGATGAGGCATGATGATGATGGAACAGTTAGGATAAACTAATAATATTTTGGGGTTAAGATGGTATAAATCGTCTATTTCTTATCAATAATATATTTCGGTTGCTATTGAAGATAAGCGGCATTGAGGTTCAATGACCTCAGATATTCCATAAGGTAATGCGTCGGGTATTGGCATTTTTCAGCAAACCAATGGCTCATTTACTGCATGCGACCAAACCAAATGAAGATTATTCTAGTTAAGAAAGACTTGACGAGAGTAACTTTGGTATAATAGCAGGCTACTTGAATTTGTGATGTCGGTCGATGTACGGTTATAATATTTGCGAGGCGCCCCAACCAGAACTGAAATTATCAAATTAGTTTTGCAGAATGCTAATACAGTTCTCTACCAAACTTCTTTTCCCGTATTGACTAGTTTTTTTTGGGAATTTTCAATCTTTTTTCCATAAGGTACCTTTTCTACTAAACTCTGAGACGACATTACTAGGCTTATAACTAACTTATAACAAAAATAAAAACAGGTAAACAAACGTTACGCATTAAGGTTTCAGATCACACAATAAAAAAAAATTGAGCATTTTTTCACCTCTTTACAAAACATTTCATATCTCCGAAACTAGAAACCCTCATAAGGTACCTTTTTCCGTGGAACGTCACATATGTTTATGACTTTATCTACACGCTATGTATATTAAATTTGTTCCTCTGACGTGTATTACAATAAGATGATTAGTTAATTAGTAAATATACAGAATTGTATGTTAATTATTATATTCGTACTATCATTTAGCATTCCATAGTGACAGAATTTCTGTTAGATTTAAAATTGTGTCGAGTTGGAGTGAGAGGCAAATATCATTGTGTCCCGCTCTATTTCTTCTAACATGAAATGCAAGTAGTTTTTTGTGACGTAGCGCGAGAATTGTAAATTAAGTGTATTTGTTATTTCTCATATAATTTTCTGAATATTAAATGAATAAGTTATATGTAAAGTCATATAAGTTTTTTCATGTAATGTTATATAAGAGAAAATATATGCTTAAAATACGATTACTCTGAGTCATATATATATTTATATGTTTTATGATAGTTAAGTTTAAGATTCGTATATACATCTAGGCCTTTCTATACAGCCTTGAATGAGACACAGACATACAACAGAAAAAGTAGTTGTATACAAGAATATTAACGGAAAACTCATACAAATTGTCCCATTTTTAATGCTTAGGCAGCGAACTATCCGTATTTTAAAGAAAACTGAAGTAGATGGCGCTGTATAGTGGACCAAATAAGGCCATTTCATTGTATGTCATTGTAACAATAAATCAACGATCAGTGACAGACATCAGTGCAGCGCCATCTACTTCAGATATCAAAACCATCTCCTTTATAGATGTATAGTTCGTTTTTTTTAGCATTAGAAAGAACTTGAAAGAAGGTAAGCGATCTTGACATGTCTTTTAATTGAAAAACGCTTTTTAAAAATCAGTAACTATTACTTATGAAAGCAGAAGAATATAAATGATCGTATTAGATTCATAATTGTTACATATTTGCCGTAACTTATTTTTAAAATGTGTTTTTCAATTAAAAGACACATCAAGATTGTTTACCTTATTTCTAATGCTAAAAAAAACGAACTATAGTGCATAATTATTTCAGTCAGTCTCGGTACAAAAAGGACCGAGGTTGACTGAAGTAGCATGACAAATACGAACGTTTCCGTGAAAATACGATGGAAATCAATTATGCACTACATCTCATCAGCGTTATCTTTTAGTCTTTCATTGATTCTAATATGGTTCAAATAGCGCCATCTATCGATATTTTGGTATCCGTGTCTCGTGCCTTCGTTTCTGTACCACCTAACCCCCCCACCCTTAGGTATTCTTTAAAGTGTTTAAGTGTTCAAGCTGATTTCTATGAATTGTGTTATTTGTAAAAAAAACTTCAGGTTTATTCGTAAAAGTATTCCTAAATGAATGATCTAAAATATTATGCAATCCTCTATAGGGACCGTGCGCGTTGGAGGGTCTGCCACCTTGTGGCCTGAGTCGGAAACATATGTACACTTGTACATTGCCAAAGCAAGTGCTACTATATATCTACCGTTCTCGTCGGTACGTTTCCTTGTGCATAGAGGTTCTGCCATCTTGTGGGCTACATCGGAAGCATAAACGACACATTTACGCCTCGCGCCAAAAATCTGACGGGTCCTATGCTGCCCCCTATAGTTCATGCACGGGGCCTGTAGTTGCAAATGTCCATAATTACCGTCAAATTGACTGTATGCTTGTTGCCAGCGACGCAATATTTAAAAATCACATAAAATATACATATAATATATATGTTTTATTTATGGATGAAACAAAATGTAAACCCTGACCTATAGAATATATGATCACGCGCCATGTTGCGGAATTACACTGGAACTAATTTTTTCATACTATACTGAACTGTCATACTGTACATGATAATAACAGCGCCCTCTTGACAATGATCATATATTACTGGTCAGGCATGACGATACTTTTGCCAAAAAGAATAGATAGTATAGAGGGGTCCTGTCATTGTAAATTTTGTAGTCACTGTAAATTTACTGCCATCTATCGACACACGACTAAAACTCAAAATGAAAACGTATAAAGTTATCAAAAAATTTATATATATGGATAAATGATTTTATTATTTTTATATCATTTTGATCCATGTTCATTCACTGATATCTATGTGTTAAAATTGTTAAATATGAAACGGTGTCGTCACGCCATCTAGCCGAGGATAGGCTAAAGGTGTGTGCGCCATCTATTCGAGAATGACTTTTGCTTGAATTCCGAGGCACGTTTTTTCCTTAGACTTTATTCGTCTTATACGAAGTTACATATGTCTTTGCTTTTGCCTAAATTGTTAATTGAAAGTACCCTAAAAAAATACTATAAAAATTTATACTTAGACATGTTTAAAAAAAAACACATGCATTTTACTTTCCTCGTATTCGAACTGAAAAGTAGAGTGTTTAACTCGAGTGAAAGGCATCATTTCATCCCTTGGTTAACAATCTACTATATTTTACTTTATTTATATATTTTTTTTTTTATTTAAGGCTAAAAAACTGACACTTTTTTTTTACAAATAACACATTTTTTTAATAATGCACTATTTTAGAATAGTTTGAATTCACTTTTTATTAGTGCAGTGCTCATGTCGTGTATATTTTCTTATTTTGTTAGCAATATTTTATATTAATTAACGGTTAAGTTATTGATTTAATGTCTCCAACGCTCCTGAGTGTCGGTAGTGGTTGAATCAAGAATTGATGAAGTTCTAACATTTTAGGAATGAAAGTTTTACCCTACTGCACTATGGCTAAAAAGGCGAATCGTGCAGAAATATGTAAACGGCGCCATGTTCGTGTTCAAAGGCCTGCAAATTGGCAATTAAAAAGTTCCAACTACAACGATTTTCACAAAAAAATTACTCTATGTTCGACGGCATAAGGTTCATTTGACAACGGTAGTTGGAGCGTTTTAGTTCCCAGGTCTTTTGAGTTATGTTTAGATGATTTTTGTGTAATAAAACTTACAGGCATATTCTAATTTTAATTATAGGATATGAATTCAATCTGGATTAGATACGTATGGCATTCATATCCTATAATTAAAATTAGAATATGCCTGTTAGTTGTGAGCGTCAGGATTTTCTCAAATTAACATTCACAAATAGGAATCGGATTAAAATTTATTTGATATCATATTTGATGGATATTATGAACGGAAATAACAATGAAAGATGAACTATATGGCACTATACGGCTGCCATACATTATGCTAGTCAAGCAATATCTTTTGACTTGACAATTACCGCAAAACGTATGGCGCCATCTAGAACTGTCAAATCCACGTTCACAATATTTTTCACCACTTTCGTATTATGTATCCGTCTTATGCTGTAGAACTGCTAATTTCTCATACAATTAAATTAACTTTATTGTAAATCTAAAACTAGTTGCAGTACTACGAGTTGAAACTTGACGTTTACGTTAGGGGCTGTCCATAAATTACGTCATCGATTTTTGGCGATTTTTGACCCCCCCCCCCCTATAATCATCCAAAAATCATGCTTCAAATGACCCCATTTCCTCCTACTTCATGCTACCGTCATCCGATGTCCAGACCCCCCCCCCCCTAATTTGAAATGACGTAATTTATGAATAGCCCCTTAGCAACTGTGTAAACTCGATCGCTGTCCATCTCGCTCTCACCGGTGTATTGGTGCGATAGAGAGATGAGATGCGATCGAGTTCACGCAGTCGCTCAAGTAAATGTCAACTCGTGGTAGCCTAGCGTGGTAATTAACTACACTAATTCGATATGAGAGATTTTGACGCTGACAACTAGTTATATTTATACATATTTACTTTCTAAGTCTTTTCTATACAGGGTGGCCAAAAAATAAGTGCAGTCCCTTTGCCAGGGAGGTTTCGATATTATACTGAGCAACTTTAACTACGGGACCAACCCCGAAACCGCGAAAATTTACCCTCACATGGAAAATGGACCGGCCAAAATGTATGAAACAGCAAACATTTTTTTCGCGATTTCGTAGTTGTTCCCATAATAAACGTTGCTCAGTATAATCCCATAACCTCCCTGGCAACGGGAATGCACTTATTTTTTGGCCATCCTGTATACTGTCCAACTTGAATTGGATGTCTCGTACCAAATCGTCATTATATTTTAATCATTATTTGATATGTTATGTTGTTGTCACTCATAGCGTACTTGTTTATTTAAGAGTACTAGAGTTTGAATTGTTAGTATTTTTTTTTACTCATAGTTGGATAAACTCAATATGTTAAGATTAAAGTTTTTTTTAAGTAAGCAATGCATTTTTATTGGACGATGTCCACTTAATGTCAGTCACGTAAATAATCCGTATTCTATGCTTATGAATTATAAGGTACAGTCGCCATCAGATATATCGGAGCGGCCAAGGTGCTCACAAATATCGGAACACGCCTCTATTGTCAGGGCGTTAGAGCGCGTGTTCAGATATTGTGAACACCTTGGCCGCTCCTATATATCTGATGGCGACTGTACATATCATTGATATGTACCCTTTGAGATTTGATTGCCTTTAGGTGAACGAAGGATTTAGAATGGGAATGTGAAAGAATAAAACAACATAAATTTACTAAATAGTATTTTTTTTTTCACCACAGTATGTACAAATTCAATAAATTAAATAAAAAAACCTATTTATTTACAGAGCTAAACTAGTACAAAATATTTCTAAATCAAAAATCTATACACCACACAGTCATGGTTAAAAGCAGGGATGTTGCGAACATCCGCATCCGCAACCGCGGAACTTCCGCATTATTTTCAACATCCGCATCCGCATAAAATCGATGCGGAGCCTATGCGGATGCCAGTGGCGCCGCGTCAAACATATCCATAGGCAAGCCGGGGCTAATTTGGCTTACATATTTCCTTTACAACTCTGCTCAAATGTCCAAAAACAGGCAAGCCGGTGGGAATCGGCTTTTATGGACGCGCCGCCACTGGCGGATGCGGATGTCGAACTAGTTGGTACAGGAACGTCTTAGCGGCGGCGTAAGTGCTAGGTAATTTCGTCATTACCTATAACGAAATCGTCTAGATCCAGAAAAGTCGGCCAAGTTCAATGACCTTTTATTTATGTAGACGTGTGACGTTCATAGTTGACAAAATTAAAAATTGATCCAACGATTTTGACAGCTTGACAGGTTGGCGTCACCCATACGCCTAACTAAATATAGGTTCCGGAACCTATATTTAATGGCTCACAATCGTGCGCCTGGTACCATATCTACCTCAATTTACTTACATCTATGGCCAAGTTACTGTTTATTAAATATAACGCACCTATATTCTTGCTCAAATGCTAAACGATTCGTTTTATTTTAATAAAAAAATACTAAAAATGTTATATAATATGACGTTTTCTAAGTACCTAATCTTGACATCCGCATCCGCGGATGTGAGCCTTTAAATATCCGCATCCGCGGATGTCAAAAAATCTGCATCCGCAACATCCCTGGTTAAAAGTAACAATGTACTTTTTATCCTTTTGTCTGCCATTTGTTATATCCAAAAATGTCACATACACGCCTACATTATTGGAACAAGTGTGCCCATATTTACATAACTTGAAAGCCTTTAAATAACAGCGTTGAAAGGGTTAAAGGTGGTGACACATTCTATTAATATCTCTTAGTGTCACGTATAATTTTACCTCACATAAATTGTCTTTGACTAGAACCTAAATTACGAATAATTTCTAGCTTTGAACAAACTACCTAGGTTTAGGTCCTAATTATTGCTTACAGTTACATTGGGGTCAAACATAGATATATAACTTCAAAAGAGAGTGCTGTATAATGTCGTAAAATAATGACGTTTTCCAGTAGGTACACTATTTACTAGGGATGCCCCGAATAGTGAATTTGCCCGAATACCGAATATTCGGCCCCTCTCTCGGCCGAATATGCGAACATTTTGAGTCACAATTATTATGAAAACTGTTCGCCAACAAAGCACAACGTTTGCTAAGATATATTTTTATGTTGAACAGAATTAATGAATGTAATTAAATAGAAATCAAAATCAATAGGAATCAAATCAGACCTATGATAAAAATAAAATATTTTGTAATCAACAAATGCTCAAAAACGTGCCTTCGTATTTAACTACTTTCCAAGAATACATTTTAAATATTAAATCATTGATATAGAATAAGAACTTATTAAGTCAGTGTATTAAATATACCTAGTTTTTGGTTATTTTTTTGTGTAATTTTTCTTTTTAGGTAGGTGCAACAGATATTCGGGATTCGGCCGAATAGTAGACAACATACGGCCGAATACCGAATATTCGGCAAAGTGACCGAATACCGAATAGTTGCCGAATATTCGTGGCATCTCTACTATTTACTATTATTTTTTCCTTCTGTTGTCATTTCGAAGTTACAAGACGGAAATATATTTACCATTGGCGGTCAATGAATGTCATACACATAATGTACCCATTTTCATAGTGCGACTGAAAATTCGTAGACAATTATTCATATTTTATAAACACTGATATACGGTGAGGTCCTGCCTGATCTCAGTATCTCAGGGCTGGCTTTACGGGCAATAAGAATGGAGCCAGTACACAATGACCTTTTTCACTTCTCATGCTCAAAAAGTGCACCTTTATGTCGTGCGTAGACGACATAAAATCGCTTTTTATGCTCTAGAGCATAAAGTAAAATCATCTATTACGACCCTTATTGACTTAGCAATAAAGTCCAAATTCTGCCATACAAACTGCCAGCCCTGCCGGCGCGCCCCCGACCGGCGCTCTCCCGATCGGCGTGCCCCGCGCCTCCGACCGGCCCAAGAACAATTTTCTTTAGTCTTGAATAAATACGTTAAAATAACCCAAAATATTTGATTTTTTGTATATTTTCCTCGCAATCGAAGTGAAAAGCAGAGTGTACAACAAGGGCATAAATGTCTATTTTTACCCTCGTCTACTATTATGGTCTTCGTTTCGCTCAGACCAAAAAATTGCCTCGGGTAAAAATGGGTCACTTTATGCCCTTGTTGTACAATCTACTATTATTTATATAGACGTGTGACGTTCATAGTTGACAAAACTAAAATTTGATCTAACGATTTTGACAACTTGACAGGTTGGCGTCACCCATACGACTAGTGTCCGACCGAAGGTTCGGTTTCGGTTTCGGCCAGTTTCGGCCAAAAAATCATGTTTCGGCTGTAGTTTCGGTTTCGGCCAAAAAACGGCCGAACCTTTCGGCCGGGCCGAAACTTACGAAATGGTACTTCGTACTATGAAACTAAACTATGTGACAAAGACCAAAAGTTGGGGAATAAGTAGGACAACAATATTAATATGTACCTACATATACTGATTCATGTATAGGTATAGAAATTAATTGGTTAATTATTATTATTAATTGTATAAAACACAATTCCACTAATGAGGGCGCCACTAGACGGTCGACGCAGTCTTAAGAGGCTGTTAATACCTATAACGTGAACACTGTCTAATTGTATCGGAGTAAATGAGGAGATAGCACTGTCGCATGTTACTGGGCCTGGGCAAAGGAATAATAAGAAAACTCATCATCTTCCTCGCGTAATCCCGGAATTTTTGCCACGGCTCATGGGAGCCTGGGGTCAAATTGACAACTAATCCCAAGAATTCGCGTAGGCACTAGTTTTTACGAAAGCGACTGCCATCAGACTGACCTTCGAACCCAGAGAGTAAACTAGGCCTTATCGGGACTAGTCCGACTTCCTCACGATGTTTTTCCTTCACCGAAAAGAAAATAGTAAATATCAAATGATATTTCGTATATAACTTTCGAAAAACTTATTGGTACGAGCCGGGGTTTGTACCTGCGACCTTCGGATTAAAAGTCGCACGCTCTTACCGCTAGGCCACCAGCGTGCAGCGCTCAAGGAAATATGTATCTCGCTTTTTAATACAATGGACATTGGTTGGAGTCTGTGCTCAACTACTTATCCTGAAGCCTGAAGCACGGCTTTGACTTCGCATGAAAGTTCGCCTCACTGGGGCACTTCGGACGTTTAGGCCCAGGTGAAGATCGGTAGCCGGCCTTGCGATATTGTCAACAAAAAATTCGCGCTCGCTGCGCTCGCGTTTTTGTTTGACCCTGTATCTACATGTTGGCTTGACTGGTGAGTGGTGAATGAATAGTTAGACCAAGAAAATTCTGCAATTATTTTGATAGCATACGCAGTGCAACTAGTGCAAATGTTATTTATACGTCATAATTTCATAGAAATTTTGACGTTTAAAATAAAATAATCGTTGCAGAATTATCTTGGTCTAACTCTAGTAATTTTCTTAAAAAACTGCTTAAGTAACATCAATTTCAAGGACATTGGGTGTTGACAGCCCCATAATATGTGTGTAAAAGCGGTTTATGACATTTTTTGAACGATTTTAACAAGTCTACAAAAGGTTCGGTTTCGGTTTCGGCCGAAACTAGAGCCAAAGCCGAACATTCGGTTTCGGTTTCGGTTTCGGCAAAAAAACATGTTTCGGTCGGACACTACATACGACTAACTAAATATATTGCCTATTGCTCTGTCATCTTACACTCCCCTGTTGAGGGGTGTGAGGTGGTCATATCTGGGCTTTGCCCATTTTGGCAGTCTCTTTCGCGGGCTGTGACAACAGCCCGATCTGTTGGGGCCAACGTTTAAGGTGTCGGCCTTTTCTTTTCTTCTTCTTCTTTTTCTTTCTTCGTGTTGGCCATCATGGCTTTGTGGTCATGTTGGCCAATCTGCGGCTTTGTGGAACTTAGGGGTCTGGTGGCGGCACGAGCTCGCGCGGTTGGGCTCGTGCATGACGGGCGTCAGGGGGGCGGGCGTGGAGGGGGCTATACCCTGCAGCAGTGGATGCTGGGACGAGTCTGCTCTCTCGAACATCCTGCGAGCTAGATGTCCGACGAACTCGTCCAGGCTCTGAAGCTTGAAGTCCCTGTAGAGAGTGACATTCCGCACTCCGCGTGGGGCTCTGGCTATTGCTCGGAGGCTGAGCGTCTCCTGCGCTCTGAGTCTCCGCCTGCTTGACTCGGCCGTCCTGGCATACCAGGCAGGAGACGCGTACGTCAGCCTTGATCTGATGTACGTCTTATAGATCCCCAGCTTCGTGCGGATGGGGAGGCTGCTGTGGAGCACTGGACGAAGCAGGGTACGCGCCGTTTTAGCTCGTCTCACCACCTCCTCCGTGTGTTTCTTCATTGTGAGGCCCCTGTCGATGGTGACCCCTAAGTATCTGGCCGTATACTGCCACTGTATCTCCTCGCCCAGGAGTTTGAGTGGCGGCGGGTGATGGGTTGCTCCTGTAAGGAGCGCCTGCGTCTTCGTCACGTTCACCGAGAGCCTCCATTTGGTCAGCCACTCGGGTAGGGCGTCAAGCTGGCGCTGGATCTTGCGTGCGGCGTGGTGTGGTGACATGGACGACGCATAGTACGCTGCGTCGTCCGCGAACAGACCCAGCTTGACGTCGCCGACCACCGGGATGTCGTCGGTGAACCAGGCGTAACAGGCGGACGACAGGCAGCTTCCTTGTGGGACTCCCGCGAGGATTGGGCGTGCTGAAGATGTGGCATCTTCAACTGCCACTTGGAAGCGCCGGTTGGTGAGGAAGGAGCTCACGACGCGGATGACTCGGCGTGGGGCCGAAGACGTTGACAATTTGGCTAGCAGGCCCTCGTGCCAGACCTTGTCGAACGCCTTCTCCATGTCCAGGAATACCGCGACGACGTGCTCCTTCCGGCTCATCTTCTCCGCCATGAGGGAGAGGACTCTTGTTAATTGCAGCGTAGTTGAGTGCTCCGACCGGAAGCCGAACTGTTCCGGCCTCGGCTCTATGTGCGGCTGGAGTCTTCTGAGCAGGAGCCTCTCGAAGACTTTCGACAGGGTACTGAGCAGTGTGATAGGCCGGTAGCTCTCCGGTCTTCTCCTGTCCTTCCCCGGCTTCGGCAGCATTATGACCCGGCCAAGTTTCCAGGTCTCCGGAAAGTGGCCCGAGCGCATGATCCCATTGAACAGGCGGGTCACCGCCACTATGGTGTGCTGTGGCAGGTGACGAAGTGCCATGTTCGGAATCGAATCGGCGCCCGGGGCCTTCTTCGGGTTGGTCCGTCTGGTTGCACGTCTAATTTGGCTGGGTGTGAAGAAGACCGGGTCCTCCTCAGCTTCCAGCGGTGGCTCGAAGTACCCTGTCAGTTGCCTCTCCACCTCCTCCACGTGGGCTGCATCCGTTGATGGGTTGGGCTGGAACGTTCGCTCTAGGTGGTCTGCGAACAGTTCCGCCCGTTCTTCGGCCTTGTAACACAGTGTCCCCCCTGTGTCCATGAGTGGCCTGACTGCTTCCTTGGTTCCTACCAGTTGCCTGCACAGACGATGTATTGAGGGCACGTCTTCGTCTATGCTGGCAATGTGGGTCTCCCATTCAGCTGCTGCATTCTGGCGGAGCTCAGTTTTAACCCGCTCCACGAGGTTATTGAGCTCTGCTTTCATGGTAGGGCAGCGGGTGTGCTGCCATCTCCGTCTCAGCTGGCGCTTCTGCTGTATAAGATCCTTAATCGCCGCCGGAAGGGGTTTGCACCTCTGGCTGGCGGGGATGGTGCGCGACGAGGTTTCCAGCGCCAGCTGGATGTTGCTGGTGATGGCAGCTGCTGCGGACTCTACTTCCTCAGCGGTGGAGACGGGTCCGATCTGAGGGTTGGCAAGGGCTTCGGCGAAGGTCTCCCAGCTGGTTATCCTCTTCGCTTTCCCGCTTGGGACGGAGTTGGGGGCGGCCTCTATTGTCATCAGCACCGGGCGGTGATCCGAGGGTAGATCCGGTAACACCTCCAGGTGCAAGATGTTGTTGCACTCCTTGTGCACCACGAAGTCTATGATGTCGCAGGACCTCTGGCCGTCCGAGTAGTGTGTGGGTTCTTCAGGTCCTGTGACGTCGTAGTTGGCTTCTAGGAACACGTTGTATAGTGCTCTTCCCGCTGTGTCGATTTTTGACGCATTCCACGCCGTGTGTTTTGCGTTCCAGTCCCCTGCCAGGATGGTCGGCCCTGGGGACTGGAGTAAGGCACGAAGCTCCGCTCTTGTGCTGCCGGTGGAGTTGGATGGTGGTCTGTATATGGAGTACAGCCGGAGGTCTCCATCTGCCACCCTGATGTCGACTCCGAGCGCCTGGAAGGAGTCATAGGGCACGAAGTCGACCGCCTGGTGGATGATGGTGCGGCGGACCATCACGGCCAATCCGCGGAACGGGTGTCCCTCTCGGTTAGTCTCGTTCCGCTGGTACACCACGTAGCCCCCCATCTTTAGGTCTCGTTTTGCGAACGTTTCGCTGACCAGCAGTATGTCTACATTCTGCTCACGTAGGAAGTTTCGGAGCAGGGCTTCCTTGCTGGTCAGCGATTGCGCGTTCCAAAATACCACTCTCAGGCTACGGTTGAACGCGCTGGGGAGGTAATGCAGTCTTCTGTAGGGCGTTCTGGACCGCCTCTGGGCCCTGAATTGCTGCGGCTCGAAGTAGGGCAGCGATCATTGCTGCCAGATCTTGGCCCCCTTCCGCCTGGGTTGGAGCAGCGGCTGGGGGCTTGGCTGCGGCTTCTGTGCTGGGAGTGGGTGTCTTCTTCTTCTTCTTTTTCTTTTTTTGGGCCTTGGAGCCTGCGGGCTGGTCTGGTGCGCCCCTTTGGGTGAGGGCGTTGGCCGGCGCCATAAGTGAGGCCGGCGCCAACTCCTCCACTGTGGGCTTCTTTACGCTTGCCCTAGTCTCTGGCCCCGCCTTTTTTGGGACCGTGTGCGCGTTGGTGCCCGCCTTCCAATTGCGGGCCTCTCTCACGTACACGGGGCATCTTCTGTAATTGGCCGGGTGGGGCCCCGCGCAGTTGGCGCACGTGCAGGGCTGGTCTCTCGGCCGGTCACACTGTGATGCTGGGTGGGGGCCTGCACAGCGCACGCACTTCTGCGGCCTGTGGCACCCCTTGGAGTGGTGCCTGAACCCTTGGCAGTTGTGGCACTGCGGGGGGCCAGACTTTCCCCTCCACGCCTCTATTTTGATGCCGTTTAAGTAGAGGAGCTCGCTGACCCTGTAGATCGCGGTGTGGTCTCGCGGGGGCCCTGCCAGCTGCAGAAAGTAGACGCAGCCTGGCTTGCCCCCTCTGGCGTTGATCTGCTTTATATACTCCACAGGGAACCCGAGCTCTACGCATGCACTTTTGATGTCATCGAGTGGGGTGTCTGCTGGGAGGCCTCGAAGGGCCACCTTCATCTTCTTATCGGCGTCCAGTGCGTACACATGCCACTCGATGGCGTTCTCTAGCTGGTCTAGGTGGTTGTAGACCATCTTGTATTCCTCTTCGGTTCTGGGCATGAACCGCAAGCCGCGTCCCACCGGTTTGGCGTTGACGGCTCGACCCAGTTTTATAGCGATCTCCTGCACGACGGCCCCCCAATTCGGCAGCACCGGCGCCACGATGCTGGGGTATTTGATCTTCTTTGGGGGTGGCTGCTGGGTGCTCTCTTTTGCTGTGGGGGCATCCTTGGGTTTCCTTTGGGTGGGTTGGGATGCTGTTGCTGCATATGTTGTCTTCTTGGTTGGTAGGGGCTCCGCTGGTGCTGGGCCCTGTAGGGTTGCAGCCGGGGTAATTGTGGTGGCTTGCTGCTTTGAGGTGGAAGGGTGCTCCTCCGACGGGGCCCCTTGTTTCTTCTTCTTACTGGGATCTGTTGCGGAATCCAGTGGCTTGGGTCCCGGGGTTTGGTGCTGCCTCCTGATGGTGGGGCGCTGGGGCTTGGGCTCCTCTAGTAGTGGGCCTTGTTGCGAATGTGTCGGCTCCTCGGTTGGGGGGCCTGGCGACGATCGCTCCTGCTGTGGCTCCTCTGAGGGGGGCCTAGATTGGGCGTGCTGGCCCTCGCTGGCGGGGGCTTTCTTTGCTTGAGCCTCCGCGGGTGCGGGGGCTGGTGGCTCCTCCGGTTGTAGCGGGAAGACTTCTAGCCTCCTCTGGACCACTCCCTTCAGACCGCATCTCACCAGGATTGAAGTGGGAGACGGGGCCTTCCAGGGGGCGATCGTTTGTGGGGGCTGGTAGGGTTCCCGTGGCGCGTCTCCTCCTGCCGACCTAGATCGGCGGCGCAATCTGGGGTCCCTCGGTGGTGTAGGTTTGTTGCAGTGCCTCTTGCCGTCTTCTTGCCCCTGCGCAGGGCTCTCGACGGGTCTCTTCGGTGGCCTCAGTACGGCCGGGTTGGCCCTCAGGAACTCGAGAAATGGGAGGTCCTCGGGCTGAAGCTCCGTGTGCATCCCTAGTAGGTGGGATGAAATGCGGATGTAAGCGGCCATCCACGCCTTCAGGCCCGCCGATGCCAGTTCGGTCCCCATCATATGGGCCACCACAATCGTGTCAGATTGCAGCAGGTCCATTGGGGACTCGGGAGGGCCAGCGGGCGACACGGGCGAGAAGGGCCGCGTCGTGGGTTCCGGCAAAAGCTGGTCCGCTGTTTCTGTTGTTTCAGTGTCAGTGTCCTCGGGCCCCTCCAGGGCGGGGGTAGGGGCGCGGGAGGCGGGGGCGTCGCCTGCGGTGAACTCGGCGAGGTCTGGGTCCTCGCTGCCCTCCAGTGAGCCGGGGTCAAATCCGGGGGGTAGTTGGAAAAACCCTGATCCCCAACTACCCTCCATGTCCACCGGTGGCAGCGGTGATGCTCCCCGCCTCCGCGATGTCGATCTAGTTGATGAGGGTAGACCGCGAGACCGAGATCGCGGTCTACCCACGCGTTTCTTCTTTTCTTCCTCCATATGAAGGCGACTTCTCGGGTTCGCGCGACGCTCGTCGTCGCCGGCTAAGCCAGTCCCCACATTCCCTCCCCCGGGGCGTCCGTTTTAGCGGGACCGGGATCGGGAGATGTGGCGAGGGCACACCAACGACGATGGCTCTAGTGGTTTCGCTGTCCCCTCCGGCGGATGCCGGGCCGCCTTATTCGCCTATTTATTTGTTACAAATAAATGTCGAATTTGCGTGTGTGTGTAGACGTCCGAACGCTGTGACTCCGAGTACAATCCTAACTAAATATAGGTTCCGGAACCTATATTTAATGGCTCACGATCGTGCGCCTGGTACCATATCTACCTCAATTTACTTACATCCTACAACGCGATTGGTTGACGAGTTCGCATCAAGCACGCGCGATTGGTTGACGAGTTCGCATCAAGCACGCGACTGGTTGATGAGTTCGCATCATAGTTGCGTTAGGCTGCACGATTGGCTCGAATTCGTGAGTGACACCGCTGAACTAGTACCATTTTTAATGCCCTAATGGCCAGTCCTTAGATATAATACGTCAATGTTTATAAAATAAGATATTTTAAACTGAAATAAACTAAACCCTCTCTTTATAAACTCTCTCTCGCTAGCTCGGTATCACATGAGTGATCTAGTTAGAAGGTCTGAACCATACTGTTCTACCTTAGAGATGGCCAGGGGGCGCCATAAGCCTTCAGTAAGAAGTGCATATACTTGGAAAATTTGACCTATGCCGCTGTGGCCCGGTGGCCGAGTGGCTTAGGCACCTGCCGCGATAGCAGAGGACGCTGGTTCGATTCCAGCCTGGGGCACTAGAGGCCTTGGTCACTTTTTCTTAGTATATGACATTTATTTCAGTTTATAATTTATATAGTAGTGTTTTCTACTTGATAAAAAACAAATTAAAATATTTTTCTGAAATAATTTAATTTGTTCAAATAAATTAGTAAGATATTTTAATGTTTAAAAGCATTAATTTGACGTTTGAAATATGACAATTATGATTATTAACAAGATCAAGCGCACAGATGTAGCATAATTGTTTTCCATCGCATTTTCTCGGAAACGCTCGTATTTGTCATGCTACTTCAGTCGACCACAGTACTTTTTGTACCGAGACTGACTGAAAGCAAGGCACGTTCGTATGTTTCCGTGTAAATACGATGGAAAATAATTATGCATTACATCTGTACCCGATTTTATTCATAGATATTTTTGTTCAAAAGTAGGCAATATCAAAATATCTAAGATCTTGCCAAAGAATTAACATTTTACTCTCCTGGAGGTCTCCTTTTATTCGTAGATTGGTACGAGTATATTCTCCAATGTGAACTAAAATTTATAGTAACAGTAACTGACAACGCGTTCATAGAGAAAAAAAAAATCTGACGGCAAATATCTTGCCTTTACCCATTAAAGGAGTAAACCATAGAGTAAACGGTTAATGAAATAGGCCACGATACACATGAAAAACGTTAGAATTTAAATTACACAGGTGTGTGTGTATCAGGGCTCATGATGTATCACTGGCAACCATAGAGAAAAATAAGTAAAGAACTATTTCTTACCACTATGGTAACTAGAGTCAATCCGCTGCAGACTTTTTTTGGTCCGACTCTACAAGTCTACATACATCAGTTTTCTTACCATAACGCGAGTTATTTCGTAGTCGACATTTAGCGTCAAGTAGCAAAATTTATCAGTACTGCTAGTTGACAATAGATGTCGCGACGGACGAAAACTCTAACTCTCAGCTTTTATCATAACCGGATTAACCGGATGTCTATTTTTAACTACTTCTGCTTATAATATTAGTTGTAAATTGTTTTATCAGTACATTTTTCGTCAGTTGCGACACTTGTGACATCTTGGTGTCAAGTAACGGTACTGATAGTTTCACTACTTGACGCTAGATGTCGACTACGAAATAACTCGCGTTTTGGTAAGAAAACTGATGTATGGAGTTACCACTCTTTCTTTACTTATAGAGTCAGACGAAGAAAAGTCTGCAGCTGATTTGGTAGCCCAGGCAGTGCAAGTGTTATTTTAAACGACAAACTTCTATGAAATTATGACGTTGAAATAACATTTGCACTGCGTGGCCTATCAAATCCGCTGCAGACTTTTCTTGGTCTGACTCTATTACTCTATGCTGTTGCTGGCAACATATAACTGTGATGTCGTTCAATGTAAGTTCCGTGTTTTCTATCGTTTTAGCCTTTTGAACGCCACAGACGGCAATTGACGTCAACGCAAAATCGTGACAACGACGCCAAAGACGGCATTTGGGGTCGATCGTTGTTTGATGAAAATCTATTGAAAATCACCGCACTTTTAGGTTGGCATTATTTATTTACAAAACTAAATTTTACCCCCTTGGCGTCAGTGGCACGGCAAATGGATGCGCCGTTTGGCGTCCAAAAGGTTAAGGGTTCTCGTGCGATGCCGGGGCGGATCACTACCACTAGTATATTATGTTAGAGAGTAGTCTAAAAAGCTTTCTTGCTCCGCTGCGGCAGTATCGAGTCCTTGGCGAAGCTGAAGAACGAGAGGAGCGAGTACCGCTTGGACTTGCGAGACAGGTAATCCGTCACCACGTTGTTATCACCTGGAAATAATGTCAAAATATTACTTTTATTGCAAACGTAGCGGTGGTGGCCGAGTGGATCTGACGTATGACTTTCAATCCGGAGGTCGCGGGTTCAAATCCTGGCTCGTACCAAAATTCAAAGGTGAAGTCCCCAACCCGCATTGGGCGAGCGTGGGGAGTGGGGAAACTCGAGAGGGCTTGCTTGAGATGAGGCCTGTGCCAAGCAGTGGGAAGTATATAGACAAAATTTGTTTTTTTATATATATATAATAATGTGATATTGACAGAGACTGGTGGGAGACTTCTGAGGATAGGGATAAGTGGAAGAATAAGAGGGAGGCCTTTGCCCAACAGTGGGACAGTATGGGCTCATAATAAATAAATAAATAATATGTGATTAAACGTATTTTTTTGTATGAAATCTAGTCAAAGTCTACCCTAATTGCTACAAAACTGCTGCTACAAAATTAATAATTATTAGAGATATAGTTGAATTATCGAGAAGATGGAATTGCATTTGTAGTGGTTGTATGCTGATAGTACAAGAAAATAGAAAATTCAAATATAGAATGCCTGTAAACAAACAATACATACATATGCAATTCCACGCTCTCGATGATTCAACTATACGAGTATATGTGGTGTGAATTTATTTAAATGTATTAACTATTATTCACATGAACTGTTTTCCGATAAAATTCAGCCGTCAAAACTAGTCAGATACTTCCTTATAGTTCGTTTTTTAGCATTAGAAATAAGGTAAACAATCTTGATGTGTCTTTCTATTGAAAAACACGTTTTAAAAATAAATCACGGCAAATTTGTAACAATTATGAATCTAATACGATCATTTATATTCTTCTGCTTTCATAAATAATAGTTACTGATTTTTAAAATGCGTTTTTCAATTAAAAGACATGTCAAGATCGCTTACCTTCTTTCTAATGCTACGAACGAACGAACTATAGTTTTGATTACTACTAGCGCCATCTAGTATAACAAATCATTTACCATTTTCTCATACATGCACACGTGCCTAATATTCCGGTGGTGTTTTAGTTTTAAATATAAAGAACATTGTTTTTAGACATGTGTCGTTCACGAATGAGTGATTTAAATGAACTATATCTTTTGACTGAACTCGCTCACTCTTTAACTCGGCCAGTAACTCAGTCGCTCAGTTCTTTCCTAATAGATGGCGCTAGTAGTAGTAGTGTCGTGGTGCTTGGAAACGACACAAATGTACACACGTCCAGTATTTTAAAGCACAACTATATTTATAGTTAGTCAAACCAATTTGTCAGTCAGTAAGAACCAGGAAAATTATACTCATCCTTTTCTTTTGGGTACTAGTACAGTCAACTGTAAAAATATGGGTGCACAAACCATCTCAAAAATATGTCCCATAGCTCTTATGTCAGCGAATTAAGAACTATGGGACATATTTTTGAGTAAGTTGGCTACACCCATATTTTTACACTTCACTGTACTAGTGTGAGACAAAGATAGTATGATTCTCTCTGTCTATGATTGAAATGAGACAGTCCTATGACAAACTATTAAACAATGATATATTTTGTCAACATTTACTTGCTTCCGTGATTCTTCGATCTATTAGAACATGGTACGGCACCCAACTACGATTACGTTCAATGCTCTCGTATACACCTGTATATAAATGAAATAAAGCTACATTTAAACATGTATTGGCTAAACCAAATCATAAAATATATGCGATTATTATAAATAGTTAGTTTTTTTAGAATTAGAAAGAAGGTAAACAATCTTGATGTGTCTTTTGATTGAAAAACACGTTTTAAAAATAAGTCACGGCAAATATGTAACAATCATGAATCTAATACGATCATTTATATTCTTCCGCTTTCATAAGTAATAGTTATTGATTTTTAAAAACCGTTTTTCAATTATAAGACATGTCAAGATCGCTTACCTTCTTTCTAATGCTAATAAAAACCAACTATAGGTGGTATTCCATCCGTCCAATATCTTGGTCCATTTTGTATTTGCGTCTCACATTTTGCTTAATGAGAGAGTTAGATGCAATGCACATTGGACCAATAAATTGGACAGGTGGAAACCCAGCCTAGGTCAGTTGGTTGGCTCATTCTCTCATTAAGCAAAATGTGAGACGCAAATACAGATTCGACAAAGAAATTGGAGAGGTGGAATAGGTACCCACGGTCCCATAGGTCACGTACAAACGGTCCCAAAGAAACTGTGGGTTTAACTCTTTTACGAAGTAGTGGTTGTTTTTCCCTAGTAGTGGGCAGAATATAGTTGTTGGTCGAAAGAGACACGAGTTAGTTATAAATACACGAAATCGTTGCCCCACCCACCGGGCAAAGAGAATTTGAAATAGAGGAATATTGTCAAAGTAAATGATGTAGTCAGTACATTTACTGCCATCTTTGGACACAAATGATTAACACTTTTAGAACGACTATGATCCTTATTTTTTTACTGATATGTTTAGTGTCAAATTTAATTTGTTTAGTGTCAAAAAGTATCACCATCTACTCGAGAGTAGGCCAAAGCTATGGCGCCATCGCTCGAAAAGATGGTCTCTTCTTCTCTTTGCACCGGGGTATGATCGTAAGTGCCCAAAAGATAAGATAAGGTGGGTTGAAGTCTGTCAAGTTTCAACTTACTGAGTAGTGGTTGTTTCTCCCCCGTAGTGGGCAGCACGTAGTCGTTGGCTGACAGTGACACGAACAGAGCGAATGGCACCATCCACAGGCATAGTGTGAAGTACGCCAACACCTGGAGTTAATAAATATAGATGCCACAAACTAAGACTAAAAAATTTTGCGCCCTTGGTAAGGTGCCCATCACGCAGGCAGCGTTCCCGCGCTGGATTGCTATGACCAATCTTTGCGCGAGAAAGCTGCCCGCGCGAGGGTCACCTGTGGCCTGCCTTAGGCGTTTGCCGAGCTCCTTGTGGAGCCCCCGAGCCCCCCTACCCCACGGACCTAGTGTCTCGACGCCATATATATAGATTTCAAATTTGCCACCTTTTTCTACTGACAAGATCTGCTTGACCAACTTTAGTTCATACATTTTCACCACACCGGCTTGTAAAGATTCTCTTCATTCTTGAAGAACTGATGAGAAAATTGCATTTTATCCACAACAGTAAATATATAAATATTAGGGAACATCTTATCTTACACAGATCAACCTAGCCCCAAACTAAGCAAAGCTTGTACTATGGGTGCTAGGCGACGATAAACATACCTATATAGATAAATACATACTTATATACATAGAAAACACCCATGACTCAGGAACAAATATATGTGTTATCACACAAATAAATGCCCTTACCGGGATTCGAACCCAGGACCCTCAGCTTAGCAGGCAGCGTTACTACCCACTAGGCCAGATCGGTCGTCAAAGTACAATTAGTCACAGTGGCAAAGTAAGTTGATGCAAATTTTATTATACATTTTTAAACGGTGATTTTGTACAATAAATATTCAATAATCTTCATTTGGATTTGATTTGTAACATTTTCCAGTTAGTATTTTCGTCAATTAAAACCAAAATATTACTTTGCTAATCCTCGAAAAGCTAACGTGCTAGTCAATAAGTGCTAAAACCTGTTATACTTACTTGCGTATATTTTATGAGATACAGCCTCGTGACAGACGGACAGACGGACAGTGGAGTCTTAGTAATAGGGTCCCGTTTTTACCCTTTGGGTACGGAACCCTAAAAACTTGTACCAAACTTAATTTTGTGTAATCAACTAACCTCTGAAAATGTGTAATGCACAGTGCCAAAGAACTTCAACGCATAATAGTGGTGTGCTACAAGCGTCCCGACTGCCGCAATAAAAGGTGCGCTGGCCACCCGCACCGCGGGGAACTCTCTGAGTAGCAGGGCGTGTAGGGCCTGCTGGATGATGCCTAGGATGTCCATGTGGAGGGGCAGCTCTTCGAAGATCAGCAGCCCGATGTGGATGAGTGTGACTATCTGGAAATATTAGAAATATTTAAGGTTCTGACAGAAGAACAGTGATGCGGTCTCCGCTGTATTTATGCTGAGTCAGCGCCTATTCTTTACCACAACACATTACTAATGTAAAATAACTATGTACATCGCTTTTTTTTTTTTTTTTTTTTTTTTTTTTTTTTTTTTTTTTTTCCTTATATAATATCTGCAATCAGTCGCAAGACTATAATCAGATTGGATCAGGGAAATATGTATGACGTTTCCAGAATGATAGGGCCATTGCCCTACCCTCCATTAAATATCCAGCACATCAGCTCTTTTAAGTCGCCTGACATAGTCCGGTTTAAGTAATGGGATGGTCAGTGGATTTGGATGCATGATCAGGCGATCCTTGTAGATATCATTATAGCGTTTTGCCTCTTCAAGGACAGTCGGCATTTCTAGGTATTCGTGGATTTCACTGTTACGAGTGAACCAAGGCGCAGCACACAAAACCCTTAAAATATTATTTTGGGCTCTTTGAAGGCAGAGGATGTTTGATTTGCTAGCAGAAGACCATATCTGGATCCCATATGTCCAGATTGGTTTGATGATTGAGCAATATACTCTTAATTTGTTGCTCAGAGATAGTGCGGATTGTCTACCAAGGAGCCATAGTAGGTTTCTGAATCTGTTGTTTACTTCTCCTCGTTTGTGTTTTATATGTTCCTTCCAGGTCATCCTTCGATCCAAGTAAAACCCAAGGTATTTGACGCAGGATGGTTGCGGCAATTCAGAATCTCCTAGTTTGACTGGCGGGCAAGTTTCATGCCTTAGTGTAAAAGTCATGTGATGCGATTTAGGAGCACTAGCCCTGATACGCCATTTATTTAACCATTCGTAGGTTTTGTCAAGCTGCGCTTGCAGAATTCTACTTGCTACATTAGGATCGTTGTGGCACGCGAGAAATGCAGCATCATCAGCAAAGGTGGCCACATGAATGTTGTTAGACTGGGGTAAGTCACAAGTAAATATATTATATAGTATCGGGCCAAGAACGGATCCTTGAGGTACTCCTGCACGGCAGAAATGTAGAGAAGATCTAGCTTCACCTTGTTTCACCTGGAACATCCTTTCATGGAGATACGATGCCATTATTGGATAAAAACTGTGTGGTAATAGTTTCTTGATTTTATAAAGGAGTCCTTTGTGCCAGACCCGGTCAAAAGCCTGTTGTACATCGAGAAATGCTGCCGAACAGTATTCCTTGCGTTCAAAACATTGTCGTATTGAATAGTATACTCGGTGAACTTGTTCAACAGTTGAGTGCTGCTTGCGGAATCCAAATTGGTGGTTAGGTATGGTCTGTTGTTCGTCTAGGTGATATTTTAAACGGGTTAAAATGATCCTCTCCCAGAGTTTTGATAGGACCGGAGTCAAGCTTATGGGGCGATAGGACGACGCTTCGGTGGCCGGTTTACCAAACTTGTGTATCATAACAATTTGGGATACCTTCCATAGAGCAGGAAAGTGGCAAACTCTAAATGTGGCATTGATGAGGATTGCGAGAAATACAATACATTTCCTGGGCAGCTCTTTAAGTATTTTAGGGGTTATTAAATCGAAGCCTGGAGCTTTTTTAGGATCCATAGTCGCAATTTCTTTCGATAGTTCCCCAGGAGATGTTGGTCGCAGGGGTAGGCATAACTGCAGGTCTTGATTGATTATCAGGTCTATTTCAGCGTCTTCTGGAGTGGTTGCATCATTGGGTTTAAAGACTTCAGCTAGGTGGTTGCCAAATAGTTCAGCTTTTTCTGAGTCGGTTCGTGCCCAGGTGTTGGCAGTCCTGAGAGGCGGAATACATTGTTGAGGTTGCTGCAGGTCTCGTGTTGCTTTCCAGAGGGAGTGTTCACCGCAAGCTGAAGGCGACATATTTTCCAATCGTCGTTTGATAGTTTCATTGGTACAGTCAGAGAGTAGTTCTTTAAGTTCCTTGATCGCTCGGTTAAGACGGGTCTTGTCCTCCTTGAGGCGCGAGGTTTGCCAGACTCGGCGAAGTCGACGTTTTTCTCGTAATTTCTCACGAATATGAATCGGAATTGAAACATGGCTAGTTGGTTTTGTCAGCTCAGGAGTACTGCGCCACGCAGCCACTTGAATTAGGTTTGTAATGTATAGGCATGCCTTTTCCACGTCTTCGTGATCTTTAAGGCGAATTTTTAAATTAATATTGTTGTTGAGATATTCTCGGAAGTAGTTCCAGTCAGTTTTGCGATTGTAGAGACATTCATGATTGCCAGCGTGGGATAAAATCGTCGCGCTTAGCGTAAGGATTACTGGAGTATGGTCTGATGAGCCATCGAGACTGGACGTAATTTGAACATACTGCTGGCATATGTTCTTCGTTATGAAGAAGTCCAGCAGGTCCGGAGTTTTTCGGCTGTCTGAAGGCCAGTACGTAGGTTTTCCAGAGGATAGTGGTACAAGATGATTCATGTCGACACTCTTTTTTAGTTCGCGCCCTCTTGTGACAGTCAGTCTGGAACCCCAAAAGGTGTGCTTTGCATTCCAGTCGCCTCCGGCAACGAAACGGTTACCCAAGGTTTTGAAAAAGTCCGTGAACATAGGCTCTTTTATGGAGTGACGAGGCGGGCAATAAATTGCTGAGATATTCAGGGGTCCAGATCGATCTTCTATCCGTATAGTAGTAGCTTGCAAGTGGTCGCTTACGTAGGAGTCCAGAAGGCAGTGTTTGATGCAGTTTCTTATTACGATAGCGCAGCCAGCATGAGCCCCACCGTCTGGATGCGGCGTCGAGTATACGCAACAGTTAGATATACATATCCGACTTCTAGAGGTTGTGTGAGCTTCTGATATTAGGCAGACGTCCACTTGATTCAATTTTAAAAATAGTTCAAGTTCTTGAATGTTCGGCGCTAGACCGTTGATGTTCCATGCAGCAATGCGCAAGGAGGTCATTTTGCTAATTTCGTGACGAGTGTTGTTAAAAGGCCCACTAGGGACCCTATTTGTTGAATTAGTAAGTCCATCTTTTCAGATTGTTTCATTAGGAGATTTTCAAGTCCAGTATTAATTTGTTGATTGGCTAGGGTGCTCTGAATATTAGGCATTCCGGTACTTATTTTTGTATATGTCCTTTGATCGCTGATCTCGTCGGTGCTGTGTTCGCCAGAGACGGACTGAGAAGAGGCATGTTGGTAAACTGGTGCAGTTGGAATAACAATTGGATGGGAGGGTACAGCGTTTCTATTGGCAGTATATTTGTTTCTACGAGCAGCAATTTGTTTATAGATTTCACAACCCTTATAGTTGCCTGGATGGTCGCAGGAGCATAAGGCGCATTTGGCAGGTGTTTTTCTGTCTTTTTTGCACTCGGATGATTTGTGGCCTTCTGCGCATTTCACGCACCGGTATGGTCTCATACAATTGTTTTTAGTATGCCCATATTGTTGACATCTGTGGCATTGCACTATTGTGTTGGATTTTCGTGCCTCCTCAATTTTTATACGTTGATGATATATGTAGTTAATGTTTTTAAGTTCTTTGTTAAGATCGCTAGGTACGACGTTTACGAAGAAGGTTGTGGTAGGTGTTTTTTCCGGGCCACGGTAACAATTTATTATCTCGCCGCTGACTTTATTGCCAGTGTTTTCTACTGCTTCAATGATAGCAGAGTGTGGAGTGGTATGGTGAAGATTTTTGATGACAATGCGGTAGCATTTCTTATCTTTTCTGGTGAAAGTATGGCCAATGAGACCGTTCTGTCTTATTGTATCGATGATTGTTTTGTAGTTTTCAGTAGTATCGATTAGAACACGTAGTAGATTTTTGTTCACGATTTTAAACCTGAAGCATTGTGGGTCAACAGCCTTGGTTATTAGCTTGGACAATTCATTTAAATCTTCGATCCCATATAGGACGATTGGAGGGGGTCTGTTCGAGTTTACCGCCGTTGCCGGTTCAACGACATTCTCATCGGCTTGGTCCATTGGAAGATTCTCATATCTATTTTGGGTCGAGATCCCTGAGGGGTTCGGCGCTGCCGGTGCTTGTGGTGGGGAGCTACAGATTTTTCTTTTCTTGGGTTGTGGCACGCGTTGCCAAGTAGGTGGTTTTGGGGTATCATTATTGCATATTGTTGGAGACTGAGATTCAGTTTGCATATTGTTGTTAGGGGAGGCCTGTGTTTGTTCAGCTGGCCCCGGCTCCGGTCCAGATGGGTGGTTATTAGGAGAATTTCGGCTCTGCCTAGGTTCAAAAAAGCTTTTATGGAAGACTTGTTGGCTGTACACCTTGTTTCTAATGTTTAGTTGGGTATTTGATTGTTTATTTTGGTCTTCATTTTTTGGATGGGCTAAATTAGAGTTATCGGGTGAATCTGAGCTCGCTGGCTCGGTCTTGTCACCTCCTCTCATAGTGTTGATTAGGGGGATTTATTTTTAGATTAATGGCAACACTACTCCAATAAAAAATGATGGGGGTAGTTGAGATCCATGATCACTCTTGCCAAATTGGGGGTAGTTATAAATATCCTTTAGAGCTATTAGTGACACTCGCGTTATTTTAGAACTGTTTTCCGGAACTTTTACAGTTATTTGTGCTGAGATAACACTAACACACTTCACGTTTGCAAAAATGTTAACAAAAATGATGGTTCAAGACACATTCACTGCGATTAAGGTATTAAAACTACATAATCGTGAGGAGCAATATTGATCACTCATGACAGATGACAGGATCGCTATTAGTGTCAAATTGTATGTTGCCTTTTTACAAGCTTTTATTTACTTTCACCTGACCGTTGTCTGTCTGTCTGTCTGTCTGTCTGCAAGTTAATCTTGCAAGTTAAATTTGATCCACTTCCCGGTTTCCAATTGAGCTGAAATTTTGCATGCATGTATAAATCGGATGACAATGCAATATTATGGTACCATCGAGCTGATCTGATGATGGAGACAGGAGGCGGCCATAGGAACTCTGTGATAAAACAACGCAACCTAATTGTGTTAGGGGTTTTTAGAATTGTCTCGATGAGTATTAGTTGTCTGTCGTAAGAAAAGTACAGTCAGCGATAAAAGCTTGTACCAAAAATGAAATTTTTGCCACAAACTTATTCTCTCTTTACAACTCTCTTTTGTCTCTTGTTATTATTTGTGTCACAATTGTGGTTAAATAAAGATTTGATCTATCTATCTAAATAAAAATGACATATCATTTAGTAGGTGTAGGTATTGTGACTCATCATGACAAATCATTTGATCATGATAACAAGAGGTCACTATTAAATATAGGCATTTGAAACTGAAAGTTATGGGAGGACTAGCAAGATATATTTGTCATAACAGCGCAAGATCTTGCAGCTTTTTAGGGTTCCGTACCCAAAGGGTAAAAACGGGACCCTATTACTAAGACTCCACTGTCCGTCTGTCTGTCACCAGGCTGTGTATCTCATGAACCGTGATAGCTAGATAGTGAGGGGGGAACTCAAATTTTACATACATTGTATGCCCCTCTGTGGCCTATGTGGGGGCAGAGGCCGCAGAGGGGCATACAAATCAACTTTCCCCCACTTAGGTCACTGGCTGGCTACGCCTTTGTATTCAGTCTGTATATACCTGCTATTATAAAATAGCTTCATAGTTATTCTATACAATACTACTATAAGATTCCATAATCATAATCATAATCATAAATCATTTATTTTACTAAAGATGGGTGAAATGTACTTACTGCAACTGTCCATGAGATCACATATTTGGCCATCACTGTGTACTCTTCCACCAGCTCAGCTAAGTAGTAAAGCCCTGCCGCTGAAATGTTATTAAATAAATGATTACTCGCTTCTCAATATCAGTACAGATGTGCATAATTTTTTCCATTGTATTTTCATGGAAACGTACAAATGTGTCTTGCTATTTCAGTCAGTCTTGGTACAAAAAATACTGAGGTTGAGGAAAATATGATGGAAAACAATTAGGTATGCAATACAACTGTATTAGCAAGTACCTAAGTCAAATAGTCAACAAAGGCTACATACAGAGGAAGGTTGAACTCACTGTATTTTTCAAAAATTTGTTGTAGCGTATGTATATGGTCTATAGTGGAGTAACTACTGCGGAAGCCGGCTTGTTCAACTGGTTGATTTTTGTCTATTTGCTGTGTTATGCGATTTAGCAGTATTGATGTGAAGAGTTTGTATATGCTAGACAGTAAGCTGATTGGCCTATAATTGCCAATGTCTAGTGGGTCTCCTTTCTTATAGAGAAGAACTATATCTGATATACACCATTGTTTGGGAACTTGTTCTGCTCTAAATATCGCATTGAACATTTGTGTCAGGTAAGGAAGCAATAGTGGTGCACCTATTTTTAACACTTCGTTACTGATGTTATCGGGCCCGGGACTTTTTTCCATTTTTAGTTTTTTAATATGTGCACTTATTTCTTGTTCACTTATTGATTGTAAGTCACTGCTTTGTATATTTTCCCAGGAATCATCTTCTTCGTTGTGTCTAATATCCGGATAGTCACTATAAAGTTCCTTGTAAAATTTCGTAGCTACATTTATGATGTCATCTCTTGTCTTGGTTTCAGTCTGTCCTTTTTTGAGTTTCTGTATCCATTCTTTATTTGTAGTTAGTTCTTTTTGAGCCCTTTTGCTGCTTCTATATTTTATTAGGTTATTTTCAATAATTTTTTTCCTATGCTCGTTGTAGTCTCTCTTTATAGCTTTGTTACATAGTTTGAATAGTGCTTTTATAGTAGAAGAGCCGGCCGCAAAATTTCTAACCGACTTGATACCACGATGAAATGCACAATGGTTTCCCAGAAAAGTTATGCTAAGTCCGAATTCGATAGTCTGCCACGGCGGAACTTGCCGAAAGTACGAAAAAGAAGGCCACTTCCGGTGCGAAAAAAGGGGCTGATTTAACCCATCTGATACCGAGATAGTAGTTATGGCAGCAGTTAGAAATTTACATGTAGACACAGAAAAGCGAAGTCTGCCACTATTTTTTTTGCCGGAAGTGCTTGGCAGACGCTCTCAAAGGTGACCATCGGGACCCCTAAATTAACCCATCTGATACCACCATGAAACCAATGCCAGTCGGTAGGTATGAACTCTCATGTCAGGAATATATAAGTCTGCCAAGGCTTTTCCTGCCGAAACACCATGGCAGACGAGATTATGTAAGCAAGGTCGCCATCGGTTACCCTACACTAACCCATCTGATACCACCATGAAACCAATTCCATTCGGTAGGTATGAACCCCCATTTTAGGAATATATAAGTCTGCCAAGGTTTTTCCTGCCGAAACACCTTGGCAGACGAGATTATAAGCAAGATGACCATCGGTTACCGTACACTAACCCATCTGATACCGCCATGAAACCAATTCCAGTCGGTAGGTATGAACCCTCATTTCATGAATATATAAGTCTGCCAAGGCCTTTCCTGCCGAAACTCCTTGACAGACGAGATTATGTAAGCAACATCCGCATCCGTGGGACCGGTATACGTGATTACTGTAGGCTTATTTATTACTTTATGCTTTTACATATTTGTATATTATTATGTTATTAATGAAATATATTTATAATTTATTAAACCTATACCTAATACATTGGGAATTCATTACCTGCTTACGGCAGTAGTAGGGAGTAGTGGGTCAGTTCCGGCTCACTTAGCCAGGCCAACAGTCCCTCCCCCTTTTTTTCCCTTGTTGAGGCCCTGCAACCTTACCTTGAACCCAACCTAATGTCATTGTAGCTCGAATCTAACCTAATCTATTTTTATTGCTTTTAGAAAATATTCTAATAACAATTATCTACTTTTGCAAAGTTAAATGTTGAATTCTTTATTTCGCAAAATGGAATTTTAATGTGACTATAATGTATGTGCAATCTACTTAGAAACTGGGTTTAGAAATATAAAAACACACATTTTATATAGGATAATAAGTTTATTCAAGTAATATTCTGAACATATGAGATATAGTAACATCATATTACTTATTCTGTGTACAGTGGAGAAAACATGCAAGTTGACATTTTTCGTTTTAAAATAAAGATAAACTAAACAGTATTTGCCACAAACCGATGTTAAAAAACTTTGCAGTTGTTGGTTGGCATAATACCATCTCTTACAATTTCTCTTCATTAACATTTTATGATACCTTCCTGTTTTTATTTACTTAATTTAATTTTTTACTTTTTATGTGATCGGTACTTCATTTATTTTAGATTTTGGGCTAATATTAGTTTGTTAACCGACTTCCAAATCTCAAAGAAGGAGGTTATCAATTCGGTTGTATGTTTTTTTTTTTTTTTTTTATGTTTGTTACTCTATATCTCCGTCATTCCTGGACCGATTTTGAAAATTAGTTTTTTGATTGTATGTATATGCATACAGATTGGTTCCGTTTTTGTCAAAACCCAGTTCTGATGATGGGATCCATGAGGAATCGAGGGAACTCCTCAAATTTTAAACGCATACATATAGTGATTTTTGGGTTTTTATCATCAAATTAAGCATACACATTCAAAAAAGTGACATTTGATGAAGTGCAACTGCTGATGATGATCAGAACGGAACTCTTCAACGACGCATAGTTCACGTTTGGCGATTTGTCGTCTTCGTTATGTTTGTTAAGCAAGTCAAGTTTTTAAGCCACATTTTTGTCAAGCTCGAGTTCTGATGATGGGATCCATGAGAAATCGAGGGAACTCCTCAAATCTTAAAGGCATGCGTATAGACATTTTTGTATTTTCATCAGAAAATCAAGGATTTTCATTAAAAACTGGCGCATTTGATGAAGTGGAACTGCTGCTGATGACCAGAACAGAACTCTTCAACCACGCATAGTTCACGTTTGGCGATTTTTCCTCTTCGTTATGTTTGTTAAGCAAGTCAAGTTTTAAAGTCACATTTTTGTCAAGCTCGAGTTCTAATGATGGGATCCATAAGGAATCGAGGGAACTCCTCAAATATTAAAGGCATAAGTATAGATTTTTTTTGTATTTTCATCATAAAATCAAGCATTTACATTAAAAACTGTCGCATTTGATGAAGTGGAACTGCTGATGATGACCAGAACAAAACTCTTCAACGACGCATAGTACACGTTTGGTGATTTCTAATTTCGATTTTGACTTGGACTGCGACCCGGACTCGGACCCAGAACCGGACTCATACCCGGATCCGGTTCGGACCCGGACTCGGACCCGGACTTGGAATCGAACTCGGACCCGGACTCGGACACGGACTCGGACTAGGACCCGGACTCGGACTCGGAACCGGACTCGGAACCGGACTCGGACTCGGACCCGGACACGGACTCGGACACGGATTCGGACCCGGACTCGGACTCAGACTCGGACCCGGACTCGGACCCGGACCTTGACCCGGAAAACCACTATAATATATATTATATTATAATTATTATTATTACAGGTAAATTTGTTCACGAAGAAACCGTGTACCGACTCTTCATGCCATTATATTTTTAATTTGCTGTTATTCTCTACAAATCGACACTAAAAGTATCAAAATATCAAAATATGGAGTTCCGTTTGAGAAAGAAGCAAAACAATTTTGTCATTGACAGTAATTGAATTATTGTGTGATTTTGAAAGCTAGACAATTCAAGATTTATATTTTTACTCACAAAGACAACACAGAAATTCAATCTCAAATGTAAACCTTCGAACAATTTCCATACATTGACGACATCACTCAAAATTCTTCTTCAAGTCAGATGCCCGCTGGGGCTGCACCGGAGCACACGTATAATTCTTCAAATAAAAATGACAGCTTGATTTGACATTAAATCATATACGCACACGAGAAAGTATACCAGTAGATAAATTGTATTTCAAAAAATAGGGTACATAAATATCAGCTCGCGTCTCCTTTAAATTTGATTTGCTGTTATTTACGGGTCATAATGGTTGAAAACCTCAGTAAACTATCTTAAAACAATACGATTACAGTCGAATTTAAGTATTATGTTCCTTCAAATCAAAACTCGCTTAAAATGAAAAAAGTTTAAAGACTCATCCTTTACTGATTGGGATTAATTTTCATTTTGCGTCATTTTAAAAACGTATTTGACTTCTGTACGTCAATTAATTTTGATGACAATTGTAATCTTGTAATATATTATAGAACTTTTATCTTAAAATATTGCCTATTAAGAGGAAGCGTTATGTAATTCGTATAAGTAATACCATGGATTGCGACGAATAAATGATTATGATTATGCCGTTCGTTCCGTCTATATGTATAATGCGTGTACGTGCTGTTCTCTGAAAATCTTCAAGAAAAAATAACGGCTAGACCAGCACGAAGTACTAGCGAGTTTTTGCGGCTTTGGAGACCGAGATAAAGCTTACAGGCCAATACCGCTGTGGCCTGGTTATTGTTATGTATACCTATGTATCGAATGTTTTAAAAAAAAATTTACTATAAAAAGCAATGTTTTATTTCGATTAGGTCTACATTTTGTGCATATTGTATATCTGAAGTATTTTCGTACTAAACTTGAAACTTTCGTTGAAACTAAATAAAATAATTATTCCTAATATACAGTCACCTGCAATTTATGTTACACAACACACAACGAAGGCCGCAAAAATATCTGACACGATCTTATTTGTAGAACCATAAGAGCATGTCATATATTTTTGCGGTCTTCGAAGAGTAGGTACCGGTCATTATCACCAACTTTGCCCGCATTTAAAAAAAAACACTAATTTCTCAAAAAAAAAAACAAATCGTAATTACTTTTTTTGCTCAGCACGTCCATTGTGATCAAACGCATCAGTTTATTTGAAGAAAAAATATTTTTATCGTGTTTTTACCCATTTTTTTGCGTTTTAGAGGGTGGGCAAAGATATCCGGAGTTTTCGCCAACATTGCCCACGTCAATTTGGTATTCAAATACAGCTCGTATGATGACGATGTCTAAGGATCACTGGTTTTGGGCAATCCTACCATTCCCTGTTAATAACTTAGCGATAAGTGTAAAAACTTTTAAATAAATTTGCTGGGCAATGTTGCCTACCCGTTTTTGCTCATTTCCATATAAGGCTCGCCTAAGCATTTTACAAAGGCTAGGGTTGTCACTTTTGAGAAAATCTGTTACAATTAGGGCTTGCATTCCGGAATTCCGGAATTTCGAAATTCCGGAATCTCGGACAAATTTTCCGATATTACAATTCCGGAATTGAGACAATTGAATATCGAAAATTCCGGAATTGGATTTAAGTACTTTTATTAGATTTTACTATTTTACTATGCTGGTGTTATTAGCCGTCGCTGACAAAAGTCTGAAGTCTAATAGCAGCATGCTGCATTAACTAACATGCCTCATTAACTTAACCATTGAATTATTTACTTTGGATACTTGCTAAAGCAAAGCCATACATTTACTTGCCCAGCATCTTACCTCGTACATGAAACTTTTGAATTAATTTATAAATATTTGGATATTTTATTCTCAATTCAGAAAGAAGTTTCCTCAATGAAAGATTTCGGATTTTGTAGTGTAGCAGCTAGCAGCACATTAAATTCTGAATTAGGAACTAGTATGGAAAAACCAAATTGGGAAAGCGTAACTTTTTAGCATGTAAAGCACGTTACTGTCTTACTGTTTTACATTAGGTCTATGAGCCATTAAAGTTATTATTTTACACTTCATTAGAAAAAGCAATCAAGAAATTTACTTGACGCTTCTTTTTCTCACCAGCCTGTAATGAAACGCTAATGAAATCATTTAGCCCATTTGGTTACATGTCAATAAGGCTTACGTTTTGGACACTAGTCGGCAATGCATAAAGGTAATAGGTACAGCTGAACTTTAATACATAAAAACAACCTTAACTAAGGAACAAATAATCGTTATAGGTACATGAACACAATAAATGCCCTTACCGAGATCGGAACCTCATCAGGACCTTCATCTTCGTAAACAGAGAGCCACTAGGTAGGCTACGAAGCCATTATATTTAGACATTATATAAAATTAGGCATCAAATGGTATGCCAGCAATCCAGCATTCGTAGTTTCCCCAAATAAATACGCCGTATCATTGAAGTGAATAAAAGTGACCATAGTAATAAGGTGCTAATGTAATGTCCTATAATATTTATTTGTTTATTTATTATTAATATTTTTCGATTAATAATACTTCAAATTCAATTCCACTAAAACTAAACTTAACTAAAATTTTACTTTTTTTGTTGTTTTTTATTAAAAAATGTAATAAAAATATTACTAACCCTAATTCCGGAACCAGTTCCGGAATTCCGGAATTGGGACCCAATATCGAAAATCAGCTCCGGAATTGGAAACCGTCCGATATTGCAAGCCCTAGTTACAATAGTTTAATGGCCAAAAATATGATTTTTGCTGTGTTTTTCATTAGTTAACGGGATAAAACATCTAAGTAAAGGATAATAAGACAAATTAAATACAGTATATATTTATAAACTTACTTTAGTGTACAAACATAACCTTATTTTACATGCGAAGTTGGGTAAATTAGATGAAAGTGACAACCCTAATCCGTTTTTGGTGGTGGGCAATGTTGGTATGGATGCCAAATCACCGGATTACTTTGCCCACCGCTAAAACTCGCTAAAAATTACAAATTAAAGATATCTTATTGATACTGTTTTAACACCAGGGGGTGTCACTAATTTAAATAACCGACTTGGTTTCACATTACATCTCAAAACTTTTTGAAGTGAAAATTTCTTTAGCAGCGTGTAATAGTGCCCTTGCAGCCTATTTGCTGAATAAATGTTGAAGTTTGAAGTTTGCATGCCAAGTTTCGTGCTTTCTGCCGGATGGGACAGGATTTAGGATGGGTCAGACCAGGACCGCATTTTTGCAGGTTGATCTTTTATTAGCCAGACTCTACCTCCATACTAAATCGAGCTAAGGAGTCGCACTATAAAGAAATATTGAACATTCTCTTTCAAGTTGATATACAGGGTGTCCATGCATTAGGGTATTTATATTCAATATTCAATAATTTATTCATAAAATCAATACAATTTTACACGTCAATGGTATTTAGAATCAGTATACAAAGTATCATAACAAATTACGATTTTTTTACTTTGGAGCAACCTGTATGTGTTAGTAGCTCCTGAGGTAATAAATAGTATGACTAGATTTTGCCCTGTGCGCGGGGCCCGAGGGCCCCGCGGTCTTCTTGTAGTTTGTTGTTAGTGCTGTTGTTTTTGTTGTTGTAGTAGTAGTTTGTTTTCCAAAGGGAAAAAGAAATAAAGTTGTACTTTTGCTAGGACGAAAAGATCCGCGTGAAAGCACTACATTCCCGCAGCTCGGCCTGGCCTCGCGTGCTTGGGAACTCGTAAGGGACGCTCCGGGCCTTCGGCCCTACGCGGAGCTCGGCCTTCGTCCTTCGCTGGGTTTCGAAGCTCAGCGTCGGGCCTTCGGCCCGCCGCTTCGCTTATTAAAACAGTTGGGAGGGTTGGTTTTGCTTCGGGGCTTAAGCGGGAAGTTGGAGCTTAAACACGACCCAATAGGAAAAGTGTCTTAGACAAGCGAAACGGCGGGCCGAAGGCCGAAGGCCGTAGGCCAACTTCCCCCTCTCGTGTGACGCTTCGGGCCTTCGGCCCTACGCGGAGCTCGGCCTTCGGCCTTCGCGAGCCTCGACGCTTCGCCGTCGGGCCTTCGGCCCGCCGGCTTCGCTTATCAAGACAGTTGACTTTGTAGAACGCTTGGGGGAACTGCATTCACGCAGCTCGGCCTTCGGCCTCGCGTTTTGGGAGTCGGGGTGGAGGCTCCGGGCCTTCGGCCCTCCGCCGGGGTCGGCCTTCGGCCTCCCAGCCTGAAGCTCGCCCTTCGGGCTCGCTTAACACACTTTTTGTATAGGATTTTGCTTTGTTCGTCATTCCCGCAGCTCGGCCTTCGGCCTCGCCCAAAATTACTGGGGGTGGGGCACGCTTGGATATTCGGGGTGAAGCTCCGGGCCTGACGGCCCTACGCGGGGTCGGCCTTCGGCCTCCCGGCCTGAAGCTCGCCCTTCGGGCTCGCTTAACCTACTTGGAAATTTGAATTTTGCCCTGTCGCCCGCCTTTTTGGATTTTTCCAAAAAAATTGTTTACATGGTAATGCTGGGCCCCCTAGCTCGCCGCATGCCAAATCTCAGCGCACTCGGACCAACTTGAAAAATTAAAAAAAAAGTCGGCCATTTTGAATTTTTTTTAATGCAGTTTGCTTTGTTTCGGGGCCCTCTGGTCGACATTTGTCGGTCGGTGGTGACATTTGGTCGAGCACCCCCCACCTACCTCGCACCGTTTAAAAGTTGCCATACAAAATTAAAATGACCATTATTTCCGCCATCTTGGATTTTTTCCAAAAATTTTTTTTTTCATAGGAATCTAGAGGCTTCTATCTCTCGCCATGCCAAATCTCAGCGCGCTCGGACCAACTTGAAAAAATAAAAATAAAAAAGTCGGCCCGTTTGAAAATTTTTAAATGCAGTTTATTTTGTCTCGGGGCCCTCTATGACATTTGGTCGAGCACCCCCCACCTATCTCGCACCGTTTAAAAGTTGCCATACAAAATAAGGGGTCATCCATTAATTACGTCACACGTTTAGGGGGAGGGAGGGGGTCAAGAAAATGTGACATGTTGTGACATGGGGGAGGGGGGAGACACAAACTTTGTGACGTCACTTTAACTTCATCAGTAACCGATTTTTTTTTTTAATTATTTTATTCGCTGTACATTTAAATAACAAGTTTTTAAAACGATAATCGTTTTATTCTTTTAGTTTTCTTTCCTAAGCAGTTTTGGGTTATAAAATTACTAATATTTATATCGTCAAAAATATTTTGATAAAATATTAATAATACTTAGGTACTTACTTAATTCGATTTGGCGATTTCGTAGAAAAAATGTGACGTCACACTAGGGGGGGAGGGGTTTGCCAAATGTGACCAAATGTGACAAGAGGGGGGGAGGGGTCAAAAAACCTAGAAATTCGTGTGACGTAATTAATGGATGACCCCTAAAAGGGGCCATTTTTTCCGCCATCTTGGATTTTTTCGAAATTTTTTTTTCCCATACGAATCTAGAGGACCCCGAGATTCCGTGACCAAAATTTCAGCGCGCTAGGACAAACTTGAAAAAATTAAAAAAAAAAGTCAGCCATTTTGAAAAAAAATGGCGGCGTCAAAAACTGCCAGGGTCCCTCTATGACATTTGGTCGAGCACCCCCCACCTACCTCCCACCGTTTGGCCGGGCCGTCGAACATTTTTCTGACCGGAAGCGGTAGGCCAAAAGTCGGAATTTTCTGAAGTCACGAGACCGCCCTCTATACGACCGTACCAAAGTCTAACACCCCACGAACCTCCTTCTGGGAGAACAATCATGTCAATTAATCAGTCGTGTTGCAGCTTTAAATAAGATTAATTATTAATTATTAAATTAAATTAAATTAATTAAAACTTTCTTCGACCGTTTTGATTATCTTTTTTATTTATGACATTAATAAGATTCTGACTTTTGACAAATGTCATCATTGCCGCACATTTTCAAACAAATTGTCAAAAGCACTGCCAATGATTAATACAGTATGTTTCTTTTTGTTGTCGATTATTGGAATTAACTTTTGTTTGATAATTTAATGTTTTATCTTTTGTTCTAATTAAAAAGAAATTACCGTTAGAGCATTTCTGAGAAGTAACCCTATGTGGGATTTCAGGGTTTGTCCAATGGCTAAGGTCACCCTGTATTTAAAAACGTAAACGTTAAAGTTTTTGGGATATATGTATAGTAGACTATTTATACTCCACATTGATACCATAAGAAGTTAATAAAACTGCCTGAAAGTTAGAGAGGACTATGGAGGAGATTACTGTTTACTAGCTTTTGACTTAACTCCTGGCCCCTGTTTCACCAACGTGACAGGTGCGACGAATTGTAAAATCACTGTTGCTGACGTCACAGGCATCCATGAACTACGGTTACCGCTTACCATCGGGCGGGCCGTATTCCTGTTTGCCACCATCATTGTATTATTAAAAAAAAAACTTTATGATAGATAAGAAGATAAAAACAGATATTTCTCTTGCTAAGTTTATGACAATTGTCACAGAAACACTGCAATTGTCACGAAATTCCGACATATAACTCATTACCTGTCAAGAATTACCTACAATTCTTCTAGATCTTTGACAATTGTCAGAAACTTCACAGGAGAAATATCTGTTTTTTCCGATATAATAAAGTTTTTTTTTAATAATACAATGATGGTGGCAAACAGGAATACGGCCCGCCCGATGGTAAGTGGTAATCGTAGCCCATGGATGCCTGTGACGTCAGCGATAGTGATTTTACAATTCGTCGCACCTGTCACCGATGTGAAATTGGGGCCTGGCCTCTATTTCACTACGGTGGCAGGTGCGACACTTGTCGACATCACAGTTGGTACTGACGTTACAGGCCTCCATAGGCTACGGTAACCGCTTACCATCAGACGGGCGGTGTGCTTGTTTGCCACCAACATGTTAATAAAATAAAAACTCCATTATATCGCCAAATACTAAGTACTTATTTTGCGAAGCTAATGACAATTGTCACAAGAAACACGACAATTGTCGGTAATTCTTGACAGCAAATGAGTTCTGTGTAACACTATATGAGTAAAATGAATATAGGCGTGGAATCGAATGTATTTGCAGCCAACAAAATGCCAATGTTTGTTCAGCTACCTGTTCACCTGTTTAAATTGCTTATTATCAATTTAGATCCGGATTTTAAACCTGGCTGACATCGGATAGCCATTTATATTGATGTCAATGGTGTTGGTGAATATTTTAATTCATTCGGGCGAAAACCGGAAGGTTGGTTGGGTATCATAAAATGTTCATGGAGAGAAATTGTAAAGGCCCCAGTACACAATGGGCCATTGCCGGCCACTCCAAGGGACGCAGCCATGCGGTAGAATGAGATAGCAATATCATTTGCTCCCTCTAACGCATAAATGCGTCCCTTGGAATGGCCGGCGATGGCCCATTGTGTACTGGGGCCTTAAGATATGGTATTGTAATCAACAACTGCAAAGTTTTTTTACATCGGTTTGTGGCAAATACTGTTTAGTTTATCTTTATTTTAAAACGAAAAATGTCAACTTGCATGTTTTCTCCACTGTACACAGAATAAGTAATGATGTTACTATATCTCATATGTTCAGAATATTACTTGAATAAACTTATTATCCTATATAAAATGTGTGTTTTTATATTTCTAAACCCAGTTTCTAAGTAGATTGCACATACATTATAGTCACATTAAAATTCCATTTTGCGAAATAAAGAATTCAACATTTAACTTTGCAAAAGTAGATAATTGTTATTAGAATATTTTCTAAAAGCAATAAAAATAGATTAGGTTAGATTCGAGCTACAATGACATTAGGTTGGGTTCAAGGTAAGGTTGCAGGGCCTCAACAAGGGAAAAAAAGGGGGAGGGACTGTTGGCCTGGCTAAGTGAGCCAGAACTCACCCACTACTCCCTACTACTGCCGTAAGCAGGTAATGAATTCCCAATGTATTAGGTATAGGTTTAATAAATTATAAATATATTTCATTAATAACATAATAATATACAAATATGTAAAAGCATAAAGTAATAAATAAGCCTACAGTAATCACGTATACCGGTCCCACGGATGCGGATGTTGCTTACATAATCTCGTCTGTCAAGGAGTTTCGGCAGGAAAGGCCTTGGCAGACTTAAAAATTTCCGAAATGAGGGTTCATACCTACCGACTGGAATTGGTTTCATGGAGGTATCAGATGGGTTAATGTAGGGTAACTGATGTACACCTTGCTAACATAATCTCGTCTGCCAAGGTGTTTCGGCAGGAAAAGCCTTGGCAGACTTATATATTCATGAAATGAGGGTTCATACCTACCGACTGGAATTGGTTTCATGGCGGTATCAGATGGGTTAGTGTACGGTAACCGATGGTCATCTTGCTTATAATCTCGTCTGCCAAGGTGTTTCGGCAGGAAAAACCTTGGCAGACTTATATATTCCTAAAATGGGGGTTCATACCTACCGAATGGAATTGGTTTCATGGTGGTATCAGATGGGTTAGTGTAGGGTAACCGATGGCGACCTTGCTTACATAATCTCGTCTGCCATGGTGTTTCGGCAGGAAAAGCCTTGGCAGACTTATATATTCCTGACATGAGAGTTCATACCTACCGACTGGCATTGGTTTCATGGTGGTATCAGATGGGTTAATTTAGGGGTCCCGATGGTCACCTTTGAGAGCGTCTGCCAAGCACTTCCGGCAAAAAAAATAGTGGCAGACTTCGCTTTTCTGTGTCTACATGTAAATTTCTAACTGCTGCCATAACTATTATCTCGGTATCAGATGGGTTAAATCAGCCCCTTTTTTCGCACCGGAAGTGGCCTTCTTTTTCGTACTTTCGGCAAGTTCCGCCGTGGCAGACTATCGAATTCGGACTTAGCATAACTTTTCTGGGAAACCATTGTGCATTTCATCGTGGTATCAAGTCGGTTAGAAATTTTGCGGCCGGCTCTTCTACCATTAGTTCTTTTTTCATTTCTTTTGTTTTGTTTGGAGTTCGAATTAGTTGTGTGCGGCTGTTTATAAGGTTAATTGTTGATTTCTTTAGTATTTGATGTTCATTTCTCGCACTGTTGTTGGTTTTTAGACTATTTGTTATAACATTTTCCAACTTGTCGTAGTAACTCTGTATGTCATAACAATCTTGTATCATTTCCTTTTGCAATTTATCTTTTAAGTTTGTTATGTACTTGGCTTTTTCTTCATTTGTTTTTAATGACATTGGTGAGGATTTATAGGATCTTCTGGACTTTTTTGGTGTTTGTAGTATGACAGTTGATCTCACCAATCTATGGTCAGATGGATAAGATATTTGATTCAAGACTTCTATATTTGTTATACATTTAGGATTATTGCACAAGATAAAGTCAATTTCGTTTCTAGTTTTGCCATTTGGCGCTTCCCATGTCCATCGACGACTAGGTTTCTTTTTGAAATATGTGTTCATAATAGATAATTTCTGTTCATAGGCGTATTGCATTAGTGTATTTCCTCTATCATTGCGTTTGCCATATCCAAAACTACCTAGAATTAGATTTTCATGTCTCTGTGGTTGCCCTATTTTGGCATTAAAGTCGCCCATTACTATAACTGTTTGCCTTTGTGAGTATTGTGCCTTTCGTAGATCGTCGTAAAATGTGCACATTTCCTCCTCACTAGCTTGTATGGTAGGGGCGTATGCTTGTATTAGAGTTATAACTTTGTCTCCAAACTTTAGTTGTAATGTTGCTACTCTTTCTGACAGTCCGTCAAAGCTGATAATGTTTTGTTTGTATATTTTTTTTAACTAAAAATCCTACGCCGTGGTGGCCGCAGGTTTCTCCTATGTAGCAGAAAATGTATTCTTGTAGCTCTTCAATCTTGTTACCAATTTTTCTGACTTCACTAAGTCCAATTATGTCGAAGTCTATGTTCTTGATTGCTTGGAGTAGTTCTATCAGTCGCTCTGTGGTGGAGAGTGATCTCACATTGTAGGTGCAGATTTTTAACTTTTGTTTTTCCTTGGATGAAGGGTGAGGGTGAGGGTGGTGGTCTATTTCCCCACGGTGACCAGCCGGCTTGGGGAATGGTGTGGTAGTTGTTGTAGTTGTTGTTGTTGTAGTTGTTGTTGTTGTAGCTGTTAGATTGTTATTTAATATATTTGTTTTGTCTAAGTTTGTTTTCTTCCGGCGGTTGCTGCTTGTTCGTTGCTATTGTTTACTTGTTTCGTTTTGTGAGTTTGTGCATGTTATCGAATGCATTTATTTTATTTATTTTATTGGGCACCTTTTGTATAATCTCCTCTTCCTGGGCTTGTTTGCTTGGTGTTTTTGATGGTGACCGTTTCCTCTTTTCTTTGTTTTTGTCTGGGTTTTCTTTCCCTTTGATTATGATTCTATCGTATTTTAGCAGGGCCACATTTCCTGTTGACTATAAAAAGGCTTTTGATAGCATAACGCACAAGTCAATCTGGAAAGCACTTACATCCTGCGGAGTACACAAAACCTACATAAACATAATCAGAAACATCTACAATCAAAGCGTCAGCAGAGTAAGATTGGAAAAAACTGGAGAGGAAATACCAATAAGAAAGGGAGTAAGACAAGGAGACCCCTTATCACCCAAACTTTTCATAGCAGTACTGGAAGAAGTCTTCAAAAAAATCAACTGGAGTAACCAAGGACTGTGGATACGGGGCAAATATCTCAGTCATCTCAGATTTGCAGACGACATTGTCATCTTTGCCGAGTCATCAAAGAAACTAGAAGAAATGATGCAATCTCTGGCAAATGAGAGCATGCGCGTCGGACTGTACATGAACATAGAAAAGACTAAAGTAATGACCAACTCTAAAACTCGGATAATAAAAGTGAATGGAAGCGAAGTGGAGTACGTAAATGACTATATTTATCTAGGCAAACAAGTGTCCTTCAATAAAAAACAAAATGAAGAAGAAGTCGACAGAAGAATAAACAACACATGGAGAAAATACTGGTCACAAAAAGAAGTACTTAAAGGCGACTACCATCCAAAGTTAAAAAAGATAATAATGGACACTTGCATACTACCTTGTCTGACATATGGTTGTCAAACATGGACATACACAAATACAATAAAAAATAAAATTTCCACATGTCAACATGCCATGGAAAGGAGTATGTTGAAGTTAAGACGAATACATAAAGTCAGAAATGAAGAGATCAGGAAAAGAACTAAACTTGTGGATGCCCTAAAACAAACACTGCGTCTAAAAGGGCAATGGGCTGGTCATGTGTCAAGATATACAGACAAAAGATGGACTAAGACTGTGACTGAATGGACAGGACCACCTGGAAAAAGACATCAAGGAAGGCCACAGAAGCGCTGGTCAGACGACATAGTTCAAATAGTTGGAAAAACAGGAATAAATTGGATGAAATTAGCTACAGATAGAGAACAATGGAAGGGACTCGAGGAGGCTTTTACCCAATAGGGATCAGTGAAAAGAATTAACAAATAATACAACAACATATAAACAAACATTATATTCGCTGAAATAAATAAAGCTGTAATAATAATAAAAAGTCAAATAGATGCAATAATCCCATGCTATTACCCCGGTTGGCCTTATAGGAGTTTCTTTTTCTGTTACAAATGGTAAAAATATGCCCACTAAATACTCATTGGCTTCATATGTGGAAAAAAGTTTTATCTTCTTCCTCGCGTTATCCTGGCATTTTGCCACGGCTCATGGGAGCCTGGGGTCCGCTTGACAATGAATCCCAAGAATTGACGTAGGCACTAGTTTTTACGAAAGCGACTGCCATCTGACCTTCCAACCTAGAGGGGAAACTAGGCCTTATTAGGATTAGTCCGTTTTCCTCATGATGTTTTCCTTCACCGAAAAGCAATTGGTAAATATCAAATATGGAAAAAAGTTTTTATAAACTTAATAAAATGTGTTTATATAGTCCATACAAACACATTTTATATAGCCCCATGACATCCCATGCTTCAGTAATCAGTCTATTTTAGTAGTAAGCCCTAACACTGAATATTATAAAATAAATGGTATCAAAATATACTATTATTTATAGATATGTTATTATGATTACTCAACTCAAGCACCTTTTTTTTATCATAGTTGTTAGGAAGTTACATACCGAATGAATTTGAATTGTAGTGAAGTATTAAGTTTCCGCGCTTATCAATAGCATTGAATAACGACATTAAAACTTTATTGTAAGTAATTAATTACCATTATAAATCAAATACAGCTGCGTCCAACTGCGTATATTAACGTCACAGATTTGTCTATTATACACTGTTACAACACAGATTTTCATTAAAAATCAAACAATAGGCTGGTTTCCTATAATAATAACCCAATAGAAGCTCTTTTCACATCGTTTTAATACATAAAACTATATTTTTCTAATATATATACTGCAAAAAAAAATGTTGCTATTAATGTAAAAATACTCACCCAAAGCCAATGTGGCAAATACAGCCTGCACTACTACTGATATAATCGTTAATAAGTAAAAGAACCACATGCTTTCTTTATGTAGTTTTACGTTTGTTTTGATATTTTTTTAGTATTTTTGAGGCTATACGCGTTGTCAAGTGCTAGGTCAATGACAAATGTTACGTCAACGTCAGTTCAATGTCAGGTGCGTTCATAAATTACTGATTTAAAGCTTGCTATACATTGTGGATCTTTTTAAAACAACTCAAATTGTAGCCACCAGTATATGGGGGCTAAGCCCCCATTCTCACGGGAGCTTTTTCAACGCGCGTTAAAAAAGCGCTTGAATCTGTCTGCACTCTAAATTCGATTTAACGACCAAGGCTTAAAGTCGAAAATCCAACAACGTTTGATAAAAAGCGCCACCGCTGTCGTGTGAATACATACATGGTTATCCATTTGTGTCATTCAAACGCTTTTTTAACGCGCGTTGAAAAAGCTGCCGTGCGAACGGGGCCTAAATGTCACTTGATACCATGGGCCCAGTTTTATAAAGTTACAAGTTACAGGTTACAAGAGTACAGGCTACAGGCACCTGTAATGCACTGTGAACGGCTACAGGTGTTTTATAAATACACATAGATAATTACAGTTGTAAAGAACCACGGTCAATCTCGATTACATGTGAAATCTACAGGTGTGAAGGACATCACTATTTAAAAAAAAACGTCTGTCATAGATACTCTGTGCTCTACTCACGCTCTACTATACTGCGTCAAGCAAATCTTGTCAGTAGAAAAAGGCGGCAAATTTGAAAAATCGCGGGCTAGCAACACTGTGTTCGAATAATTCCAAAATCGCGTGTCATCTGTGTTTTATCTGTGGCCAACTTGTTTGTTGACATTCTGAATCGTTTTTATTTCAAGAGATATTTCTGCTGTGACCTGTGATATTTTCTGATATTTAATAAGATTGTGCATTACCTTAAGCAAAGCTAAGCCTGCAATGTATAATCATACTCGTTGATAGTAAACATTACTAAAATTTTAGGTTATGACAAGTACTGGAAGAACATGGGAACTTTTAAGATTATGTGCAGTTTTTTTTGTTTTAGGGTTGAAAGGCATAAATAAAATTAAAACGTATGCCTAAATATATCCAATAAGACCACACATTGTGTCCTGGAAACCGTCCATAGGCCCACATATCTTGATAATTTCAGCGACTGATTCGACTACATAATTTACAAAGGTAAACTTTTAAAACAGTATTAAGAACTTTGATTATATCGCCGTTCTTTCGCAACATTACCTAATCCTTACATATGTTTGTTGCAGGATTAAATCTCGCTCAATATGAGGCGTTTGTAGTAGGTAGTTTCTCTTCAGAAGTTCAGTCAGACAATACTTACCTACGGCGGTTTATATACGTGTACAGCGCAACCAAGACGAAAAATAAATTTATTAGTTAAGAATGTAACAAAAATATTGAGAGCTTAAATATTGATGGAATAGATTATTCTTGTATAAGTTGTCCTTATGTTAGTTATCAAGAAAATATATTATTTAGGTTAATTTGTTTCATGCTCTCAGCTACTGCACATATATACCTATGGGAAATCCTAGTTTATACTTGTTGAAACAGGTACAGTCAGCAGCAAAGTTACTAGGCGGGCCAGGTGTTCAAAATGATCTTGACGCGGCTTTATTATTAAGAGAATAAGAATGTGTCAAGGTAATTTTGAATACCTGGCCCGCTTAGCAACTTTTGCTGCTGACTGTACCTATTTACCTTTAAAATAAGTTTTAAGTCGCTTTACATACCTGTTTGCTCAATAAAAGAAAATAATGTAGTCAGCATTCATATGGAGCACTAGACGCAGTGTAGGTATAATTTTAGAAAAGTATTTTCACATTTCCAAAATGACAAATCTTGAATAGCCTAATGTGCAAGTTAATAAAATTTCCTAACAGTATTCTCCTGATATATAAATGCCTTGTTTAATTATCAGCATACCAACTATAATTTAGCTGATATGTGTAACATTTTTAGCCCATACACAAAACAGCAGCATGAGCAAAATGTTACCAAACTAGCATGTAAAGAGTATCCCTGAACTATAATTATACATACCATACACAACATAACAATATTATAATTGTGTTATATTTCTCAAACATATTTCCTAAACTTTAGCCTGGCAAACACAACTAGCCAGTTAGTCAGATCCAAGATCCATAGTCATAGCTTTAGCATAAGACAAAGAGTATGATTCCCTCTGTCTTTAGACAGTCAGTCCTGGGCCAAACTACATAAAGAATCTATTTTATGCCTGCCACAGAACCCTACAAATTATAAATCAAGAAATGTTTATTGTAAGTTAATTAAAGTTATATAGGGAAGATAAAAGGAGTTAACTCCTTATGTTTGGAAACTTAAATTACACATTTTGTAACAAATCTGTTTTATGCTTAAGATGCAATAGATGACTACAGAGTATTATGATGCTTGGTTGAAGTGACCAGGTAACCTTGGTAACTTCATATTTTTTCAATGAATGCCCTGAATTAAAGTGTAGGTAAGTTAACGTGACCCTTATCTTCTCTTACATTTAAATGAAATAAGCACCCAAATATCATTTGTTTTATTTTTATTAAGTATGTATATTGTACAATATATACCAATCAAAATATTACACAGGTAGGTAAGTGATATTGATCCAGAAAAGTACACTAATTTACATTAACAAGTGGCATATTATATTGTAAGTATCAAATATTCCACATTTTCCATTTTGCTATGATTAAAATTGAATTCCAACTGAGAAATCTAATAAAATATTAAAATCCAGTAGGACATCTACCTGCGGAAGCAATGATTTTATTCATACATTCTAGTTTAATGGCATCTCTTCTTCTTTGTCGTTCCCTCATGACTGAGGATCGTGACCAATAACTATGTCCCTCCATTTGTCGCGAACAAGGGCTATGTGGGCTGCCCTCTGCATGGAACCACATGCTTGTTTTATGGAATCCGACCATCTTGCAGGGGCTCTTCCTCTAGCGCGCTTGCCTTCAACTTGCCCCAGTATGATGTCACGTCGTGTTGAGTTCTCTCAGAATGGTTTAATGGCATAGTCCGCTTCTAATTGTAATTTGATATCTTCAAATTTGTTAATCATTTTGACTAACATGGCTTTTAAATTGTCCGTCCATATTAAATAACAATTTCTAAAATTTTCAATAAGCCGCAAGTGACAATTTGAATTGACGTACGTAGGGCGCGCTCAGCGAAAAAAAAATCATATTCGTTTTGGTTCGACGTACATTGCTGCTTTTCTTAGCGCAATACTGCTCTTTGAGTGTTGCCCTACTTTAGTTTGCTTTACATTGCTACTGACAAGATTTGCTTGACGCACTATAAATGCTGTGTTAGCCCCCATTCGCACGACAGCTTTTTCAACGCGCGTTAAAAAAGCGCTTGAATCTGTCCGCACTCTAATTTCGACTTAACGTCCAAGGCTTAAAGTCGAAAATCCAACAACGCTTGATAAAAAGCGCCACCGCTGTCGTGTGAATAAATACACACGTATCCATTTGTGTCATTCAAACGCTTTTTTAACGGGCGTTGAAAAAGCTGTCGTGCGAATGGGGCCTTATTGTTTGTTGTAAAATATTAATTATTGGAAAAATGCCCAGAAATGAAGGAAAAATCGAGTGGTTGAGAGCGGTGTTCGATGCCAAGGATATACTTTTCGGGCCGTTTTCAGATTCAGATTAAGTTAGATTTCATGAAATATTTACCTAATAAGTAAATAAATACTGTTTCACATTACATTATAAAATGTATCGTTTCGGTAGCGGCTCAAAGATAAGTACGCTGTGTATCGAAAATGATGAATAGTACACTTTACCATAATGTGAATTGTGAATGCACTATACTTAAATAAAGAGACGAATGCTAATAAATCAACGACAAATATCGGCACCAATCCCTTTCCGTTTCCTAGTAGATAAAATAAAACGATATCATCAATAAAATCAATATCAAACATATTGTCACTTTATTTCCTATTTACACATAGGTAATTACATTAACAAAAACTGATAAGGTCAGTGCATGGAAAAGTATGCATGCCCTGGCAAAATCGTTCGCATTGGTGCCTAACAATAAAGAGTAAAGTTTAAAATCGCTCAGAAAACGAATAATTTTAATTAAAACTTAAGAATTACAGGACTCAAGACGTATGTCAGTTTTTGTTACAAGTGTATCAATCTACACTTGTAATTTACAATATTTTTATAAAACGCTTGTTCGATTATGAGTTTAAAAATATTAAACTCCCATATTTTCGTCTATGGTTGAGCTACAGGCACTTGTACCTGTAACCTGTAAAATTGTAACACAGTACTTTTATAAAACGCAAATTGTAAAAAACGGAGCAAGTGTTGCCAGTAAACGCCTGTACACTTGTAACTTGTAACTTTATAAAACTGGGCCCATGAATCAAGGATATAACTGTATCTGGCATGAGGGGTGGGGGGAAATGACCGAACGGGATAGTCTTATGTATCTTTCAGTAGGAGTAGCAGCGAAAGCGCTATTATTGTTTGTCCTTGTCACAGTCTCTCATATTTTTTGTTCCCCACCGTAAATTTAATATGGATTATGGTGGGCAAGAAATAAATTCGACCAATCATAGTGTCGCATTGCGTATGTTTTGTCCCTCACGGAGGCACGCGTATACCACTTCTACAGAATCCTACCTTCTATGCTTGATACATATAGTTGGTCAAACCAATTTGTCAGTAAATAAGAACCAAAAAAAAACTATACTCATCCTTTTCTTTTGGGTGCTAGTACTAGTTGAAGACAAAGATAGTATGATTCTCTCTGTCTATGTTTGAAATGAGACAGTGCTTTGACAAACTATAGTTCCGTATACGTTTATATTGCTATCTCTACTCTTACCTAAGGCCTCATAATAACGAGCGCTTTTTCAACGCGCGTTAAAAAAGCGCTTGAATCCGTCGACACGCTAAATTCGATTTAACGACCAAGGCTTAAAGTCGAAAATTCAACAACGCTTGATAAAAAGCGCCACCGCTGTCGTGTGAATAAATACACATGTATCCATTTGTGTCATTCAAACGCTTATTTAACGCGCGTTGTAAAAGCGCCCGTGGGAATGGGGGCTAATGGCCGTCCTCCCGAATACTGTTGTGTGCGATACCATGCGATACATAGAAGGTAGGATCCTATACTAGATTCATGGCGCGATACCATTTTTTTGTATTATAGTGTGTCAAAGGACTGTCTTATTTCAAACATAGACAGAGAGAATCATACTATCTTTGTCTTCAAGTAGTACTAGCACCCAAAAGAAAAGGATGAGTATAGTTTTTTTTTGTTCTTTTGTCAGTAGGTAAAGGCGCGAAATTCAAATTTTATATGGAAGATCGACCCTTCGCGACAGCATATTTTAAATTTGCCGCCTATTGCTACTGGCAGAAATGGCTTGCCAAACTATAATATATTACTAAAGTTGGTCAAGCAAATCTTGTCAGTAGAAAAAGGCGCGAAATTAAAATTTTCTATGGGATGATATATCCTACATTTTGCGCCTACATTTTTCAAATTTGCCGCCTTTTTCTACTACAAGATCTGCTTGACCAGGCGGCGTAGCACGGTCGCGTTTTTATCCCATGTCACCATGCCCGTCACGTTCTAAACAAGTATGTAAGTGCGAAAGGGACGCGCATAGTGATAGTCGATAAAAATGGAACCGTGCTGCGCCCGCAACTTTAGTATATATATTATAGTTTGGCAAGCCATTTCTGTCAGTAGGAATAGGCGGCAAATTTGAAATATGCTGTCGCGAAGGGTCGATCTTCCATATAAAATCTGAATTTCGCACCTTTACCTACTGACAAAATTGGTTTGCTAGACTATAAATATGTTTTAATTTATAATTGTGGTGTACCTTGTCGTGACAAGCACGAATATCTAATGTCACAATACAAATTTCCTAGCGGCAACACTGAACAGCGCCCTCTGAGTGGAACTGTGGTAAGTTATTCCAACGTGGCAAGTTGTAAGGTAAAAACCAGTATGGCGCGAAGCGTGTGAGTGCATAAAAGTGTAATATACAGTGAGGAAGCCCACAGCTGTCCTGAGTCGTCTAAAGCTAAGTATCTTATGTTACTTGGTGCTCACAGTGGTGGTATGGTTTCTCTATGCAATGATCCCCTTTATCCAGGAGCAGTAAGTTCATATGAGGTTAGCTTGCCGCGGGATCTGCCGTGGAAGCTATTCTTGAGACCATCTTAGGTAAGGCAAACTAGGTTTCTCTGTCTGGGTATGACTTGATGTGCCCCAGGCTTCATCTCCACCTGGGTAGACTAGATGCGCCCCAGTGTGCGAGAGCCGTGGCGGTTTCGGCTGCACGGCTAGAGGCGTGTCGATGTGCGGCAGTTGCCTCGGCTCGGATGTTAGGCGTCCGGGTTATCCGACCATGTGTCGGCGGACCCCCCGCGGGGGGGTCCTTAGAACCTTCATCTCCACCTGGGTAGACTAGATGCGCCCCAGTGTGCGAGAGCCGTGGCGGTTTCGGCTGCACGGCTAGAGGCGTGTCGATGTGCGGCAGTTGCCTCGGCTCGGATGTTAGGCGTCCGGGTTATCCGACCATGTGTCGGCGGACCCCCCCGCGGGGGGGGTCCTTAGAACCTTCATCAGGCCTTGTAAGATGGTTCTCTTTTGTTGTAGAGATAAGTTATATGTATAGAAGGTGATGGTTGTATGAGAATACCATATTCATGAGCAATTAAACCCACAGATCTCGGGGTCAAACAACCAGCCACCATAAAGTAAAGCGAAGCAGACTGAGGCTCCTCTGGCCCAAGAGAAGTGGATCAGAGAGAGCGAGGATAAAGAATCCTTCATGGGAGATGAAGGTATGTATGCCAAGCATTCTGTTACTCTTACACCCCACACCACACAAACAATAATAATTAGTGGCCGCCTTTCCCCTTTTACGGTCTTATTTGTATACCGTAAGTGGCTGGGGGAGAGGTGGCCACAATGGTGGAGGTGCTGGGATCCAGTAGATAAGGAATTAAGGCTTATAATATAAATAAAGAATGCAAGGCATACATTTCAACAAAGAGTAAAGTAAGTAATATAGGTAAAGAGAGCCCTCTTGAAGCATTTTATGGAAACTCATTTGAAAGCGCCATCTCTGATTCTCCCCCGAAACTAAGTATGTATGTGTGCGTGTACAACTACATATGCATCCATATGTGTACTTTCGTCCCACATAATATTAGGTCTACTTGGTCGGTTTACAAGTCCTTTTTTTGATTGGTTTCTTGTAACAAATAACTGTAATTGTTTACAAGAAGTCAAACAAAAAATGTACTCGTAAACCGCCCAAGTAGACCTAACATTGTATCCCTATGGGTCGAAGCGTATCCGCAAGGGCCCCCGAAAACAATAAGATAAGATAATAAGATAAGATAAGACGTAACATTATGTGGAAAACGTTAATGTTATCAATAATGGAATAGAAAAAAAACAGAATATTGAAGTAAATATGTTTATTACTTTCATTTTGTTGATAGCGTAAGTAATACAATAAGTGTAGGGAAAATAGTAACAGAGACAATAGAATAAGTGTACTCGTAAAGAAGCAAACTTGTTGTTTACCTCTCGTGCTTATATCGAGGTCAAAACATGCGAAATATTCCAAAATTACTAGTGTATAGAGAGATTTAAAAAGTGGAATCTTGAGCGTTGCAGAGTCACGAGAAGCGAGCAAACTTTGCTGCCTAGAGTAATACATGTTTTACACCACATTATCGCTAGGAAAGTACAATTTTTGGTAAATAATAGAAAAGAAAGCGTGTGGTGAAAAAGCATTCACACACAAGAAAATACATGTTAATAAGAAAATTTACTACGAATACCTAATAGAGCCTAAAAATATGCGTTATACCAGTGCCAACTCAATTTATTTATTTATTTTTGTAATGTTTATGTTTGTTGTAATATGATTGTGCTGCACGTTTAGTTTCGTCTTCGTCATCATTATAATTTATTTTACCACATAATATGCGATTAACTGATCTGCACCAACTGTACAGTTGTATTTATTGTAGTGTTTGTGAAATACTGGGTCAGTTTATCTTTATGTATAAAACATTTAAAAGGATAATCAGTTCGCATTTTTGGAATGGAGCGAGTTATAATTGTTTAATAAAAGCGCTTTAAAGGCGGCTTCAAACGCCGTAGTATTAGGTGCGTTGTTTCTTGCCCCATAGCTGCGAATGTTCCCGAAATAGATTTCTAAGGGATCCTGATTTAAGTGTCGGGTTAATAAAATGTCAAAACCGAACTTTTCCGACAAAACTGACCATATTCTTTCTACACCTTCTATAGTTTTAATAAAATTAATAACAGATGGGACGGTCTGTTCGAATTTTCGCATTTTATTCCCACTCATTTCTTGTTTTTTTTTATAAATGTTACTGTCTTTAAAATTGTTTTACAGCCTTGCCATAGTTTATGATGTGGCGAATTCCGCTTCACGCATCCTATGTATTTTTTTCCGTTAGGAATGCTTATGGTATTTCCATTCAAGCTGTCGAATAGGTCGTCGAGCATCAAAGTAATGTCAATTAACTGACGACAATCCTGAGGCAGATCGCCACTGGCCGATAGGTGTTCAGCGGCTACATGCAGCTACGCTATGGCTAAATAATTGGGTCGCTAATATGACTCGCATTTTTTGATTTTTTTTTGTCGATTAACATGCTCTTCGGTCAACTTGTCCACTAGCCGTAGTTCTCTATATGTTCGGTCGGAGGCATATAACATTTCATAATATTGCCACATCACTATTTTCTCTTGCCCGTTTGTGACGTAGCGCATGTCCTTGGAAAGTAAATTATTCCTGAGTCCCTTCATTAAATGGGGAGTGTCATAAATATGGATAATGTTTTTGCCATTTATTTTAAAATGTTCATATGGTGACTCCTTCTGTACCTAGCTGTTTATTTTCTTTTTTTGTGTCATTTACTAGTTCCCTGATGGCTCCAACATTTACTTGGCTCTGATCACAAACAGTGTTCACGATTATGAGACCGGATTTTTGTGCGTGTTTGATAACATCCACAATATTTTAGGATAGGTTTTGCTTCGCAACAGTTTCCTTATTTTTTTTGAAAATTATAGGGTTTATCCCCGGTCTAAGTTTTATCTGGCCCAGATAAGCGCTTCATAGCTTTTGTAGATGGCAACGTAAAATATTTATGAAGTAATGCATAGCATTTCGGACTCTTTTTGTATACGGTTAATGATAGCACCTTTTCTTCAACAGTGAAGCGTCGTCCTTTTGGTGTTTTTTTCGCTTGCTGCTGCATCTGCATAAATAGTCGCGCTGGTTTTGTCATGTTATTTACAATATCCTGGAATGCAGGATTGGTTGTGAGGTCTTCGGCATTTGCCAGCCTCGCTGCAAATGACTTAGATTTTTTCTGTAACCTTAATATCTCCGTACGTAGCCGCTTGATTTTTGTACGCAGTGAGATTGATTCTTCTAAGCTGGTGCTAGATGATTTTGTTTTCAGCCCATCTGAAAAACAAAACTGAATGTGTGAATTTGGAAGCATGGTTAAAATAACAAACCGCACTGTTACAATAGAGACTATTACTGCCATGTTCTGCCGCCAAAGAGCAGCATTAATTTGTTTAGTAAACCATAGAGCAGTGGTTCCTAACCTTTTCAGTTCGGTCACCCCTATGACTAACTAGGGAACCTGATATTAGGTCAGCTTATTACCCCCGCAAAATAACAGGTTTACCCCCACGGGGGTAAATACCCCCAGGTTAGGAACCACTGCCATAGAGTAACTTATACATACTAGGCCTTAAACAGTTTTTTGACAAGTTTTCACTCTGACATTGATGCACCAAGGTGGTTTGCTTACAGGTGGCCTACCGCGAAACGTGAAAATCGGGATTTCTTTATCTGCCTCTCCATCGATCGAATTAGCAAGAGTGATAGAGAGGCAAAAACCGAACTTTCGATTGTCGTGTTTCGCGGTAGGCCATGTGATTGACGTAGTTTGTTTACTGTATGTGCTAGTGGTGCCACCTACGCAGAGCTTTGCCTAATATTCCCTATTGTACTATTTATATGTTTATTGTATGTTTATTGTGTTTATTAAAAATCAGTTTAAGATTGAAGAGGTAATGAGGGTATGGTCTTGGGTCGTCCCATTCGTTTTTCATCAAGTTATTAAATTAGTCCTATTCTGCTTTCGTCACCCAATCTACATTCGTCACAATCGTCGGTGGCTTTCAATGTAGAATGAGTGACCAAAGCAGAATAGGGCTAATTTAAGAACTTGACGAAAAACGAATGGGACGACCCAAGACGATACCCTCCTTACCTATTCTATCTTAAACTGATTTTTATGAAATTTGGTACCAATAAAGATAGTTTTCTGAGCAGGTTTTCTGAGCAGGCATACTATTTTTTATTTCCCCAATATCGCAATAAGTATCTGGGGGCACGGTAGTGCCCCCGCCGAGTCGAGCAAAACAAAGACGCACGGCCGTACCATCCTTTTCCCGAAGCGATTTTGTGCTGGCTAAAGCTAGAACTCTGAATTTTCAGTGACATATAGGACTTAACATGCTTTACATATATTCTCAAACTTGTAGTTTAAGAATTATTGTACGTCAAAGTTCTACTAATATCTACTATTGTCCCTCTTTTTTTGTATATTACTTTGGATATTTTTTGTGTGCATTACACGCTTCCAATACATTTTTCTAGGCATCATGACGAATGAGATATCACACGTATTTTTAGGAGTAGTATCTCTATTTTTCACTGTTTTCAAGATCTCGAACAGACTAAAAAGGTGAACAAAAAGTAAGCTACTCATTTATCATGATAATGTTATGTATAAATGTAAATATACCTTGACCGCCCAAAGCACCGGAGCCCATTTAGATTTGCTTATCACGCTGTAATTATGCTCCATGATTACACCGGCGCGAGCTTGAGCAGCACTCGTATCTTGAGTTTAGCTGAAAAAGTATTAAGATTGTTTTCATCTATCCATTATCTATACCTACTAAATAAGTTTTTGGCAAAAATCTCTTTTTTGGTACAAGCTTTTATCGCTGACTGTACTTTTCTTACGACAGACAACTAATACTCATCGAGACAATTCTAAAAACCCCTAACACAATTAGGTTACGTTGTTTCATCACAGAGTTCCTATGGCCACCTCCTGTCTCCATCATCAGATCAGCTCGATGGTACCATATATATTGCATTGTCATCCGATTTATACATGCATGCAAAATTTCAGCTCAATCGGAAACCGGGAAGTGGATCAAATTTAACTTGCAAGATTTTATTACACACAGACAGACAGACAGACAGACAGACAGACAACGGTCAGGTGAAACTAAATAAAAGCTTGTAATAGTTATTCTGTGGTACAGTGTTGAGTAAGGTACGGCTAAACCGGAAATAACTGAATCGAATTTGATGAAATCTGCTCGTACTCTGAGGCTATGGCTGTGGATAATGTCTCTGCCCGCATAGAGCTGGGTGCGCCTCATGCTGCCCTCCAGTCGCTATTATGTGTTCCCTTGTTTGGGATGAGGTTGTCTGTCACTCATGAAACCATGACATTAAGTAAAATTTCTATGAGAATGAAATAGAAGGCAACTGCTAGAATACTCTCCTTCACATTCCATATTTTAATTGCTTAATTTTACAAAAAAAACATGTACCTTTACAAGCAATTAAACAAATTTTAGGTAAGTACGTATTATCATAGACAAATATAGTAAGACAAGAGTGCTCACTCCATACATCAGTTTTGGTACCAAAAATATTAGTATTTTCATAGTCGACATCTAGCATCGAGAAGCGGAATTATCAGTACTGCTACTTGACGATAGATGTAGCGGCGACCGTAAAGTCTAATGCTCAACAATTTTCAGCTAATATTATAAACTGATTAACCGGAACTCTATTTTCAACCCCTTAGTTGTAAATTAGTTGTAAATTGTTGTTCAATAAAAATTTCGTTGGTCGGCACTTGAGAGACATTTAGTATCGAGTAGCGGTACTGATAATTCCGCTACTCGATGCTAGATGCCGACTATGAAAATACTAATATTTTTGGTACCGAAACTGATGTATGGAGTGAGCACTCTTGTCTTACTATATTTCTCTATGGTATTATTTAAGCAAAAACCTACCTGCGGAATTGCTTTCTGTTGGTGTACTGACACTCTGAAAGTGCAGAAAGAAGGCGGCTTGAGGCATTTCAAAAACATCTGAAAAAATCAATTTTTTATATAAATAACGTTAGAAAAAGAGAAACTGTGGCGATTAACAAAAAGACGGTGGTAGCCTGTTCGGTAAGGGAAATTATCGCTTACAAACAACAAATACAAACAAACAAACTTTCAACCCCTTTTTTCATCACCTTAGGGGATGAATTTCCCAAAATGCCGAAACTAATTTTCTTGTATTTTAATAATATATCTTTTTACGAAGTTTGAAATTGCTAGCATAAAATAAAACTTGAACCCCATACAAACTTTCATCCCTTTTTAACCCCCTTAGGGGTTGAATTTCCAAAATCGCTTCTTATCTCTTGTACAGTTTATAAATCTAACCTGGTGTGCAAATTTCAAAAGTGGCTGTGACATACGGACGGACGGACGGACAGACGGACAGACGGACAGACGGACAGACGGACAGGCGGACAGACGGACAGACGGACAGACGGACAGACAGACAGACAGGACGAACCTATAAGGGTTCCGTTTTTTGCCATTTGGATACGGAACCCTAAAAATATAATATAAAATATATAGATTACCCGTATTGGTTGCTAATGCAGCCTGCTGTGGTGCTTCATTAGAAACTTGTTGTAAGTTTGAGGTAGAGGCTTGTTCATTAATGTTTGGCTGAGTAGCATGCGAAATTTCCAAGTTGTCAACATGCCTTTGTTCTGTAAAAAGGTAGAGAGGTTGGCTGGTGCGTTAATGGACGGAATAGTTGATATGACAGAATTAGCTACGTTGACCTTATTTCTGTCAGCAGTACATTGCAAGTAATGGCTTCTTTTCTCTAAATATCCCTATAAAAATTATGCATACTATTAGTACTATGCCTTATGGGACGGTCGAAGAGATAGTTCAGATCCGGAAACCGCTATAGAAGACGGATAGGCCTGAGGCCGACAATCCCTTTTCACGCCGAGGTATGTATACTTAGTGCTTTTCTCAAACATGCAATGAAATAAATAAAATAAAAAATCCACGAAACCCAAGTTTTATTTATAGAAAAAACTAAAAGTAAACTACACCTAAAATACTACTATCTTTATCACGGGTATGTTTTACACGAGTCGTGTATTTTTACTACCCGTATATTTTCATGTATCTTTGATTTGTTCGCCTTGTATCCGTCTGACTGTCGTTTTTGTCACATAAGTTTACATAGTTTTTCATGTTCATATCATGTTTCACATACATAGTTGCTTTATGCATGGAGTAAATAAGTATAATTTCCAGTGTTGACGATTTTGTAGTTACTTTCATTTCTTTAAAATATGCCACAAAACTTTCTAAGAAACTGTAAGCCACTTTCCTTAGTTTCTCAAATAATAAAATTGCCATAAGCAACCATATACATACTTCGTCTTTGACTTGGCGGCAGAGGTAGCAAGTTATTTAAAATCAATTCTGCTTACGCTCCCAATTCCAACTCCTACGATTACAATTAATATTAATTTCATTATTTCGTCGGAACTCATATTAAAGTAAAAAAATCAACAACGCACCATAAATCCAATAAAACAGAAATACAGAATGAATGAAAACTTTCCAACTTTGCCTCCATAACAATAAAAAAAAATAACTACGCGTGTTTGAGTAGACCTTCTTACCGCTAACGTTTAGATGAAATATTTTATATGTTTTTATTTGTGTAGTTAAATTTATAATTTAAAATTATAGAATTTGGTTAGTAATGAATTATTTATTATGTTCATGTTGATTTTACACAAATAAAACTGCAAATTATAGCAAACATTGTTTTTTTTATAGGCGTAGTGGCAGAGTGTCACTGTGTCATTACGAACCATAAAGTGGTAACAGACTATCGCACCACACCAAGGTCATTGTGCGACGCACCGATAAGTAAGAGCGAGAAAGAGATATCGCTTTCTGTGTGTTACGGCCAATAAAGCAAATACTGCCTCTAGTTTTTTTTTTATGGATGAATGCCACGATGCTGAGCGGCTACCGCGAAAACCGAAATTGTCAAATTGCGGGGAACTTTCTCTTTTACTCCAATGGAGGCGTAATTAGAGTGACAGAGAAAAATCTCCGCAATTTGCGAACTTCAATTTTTGCGGTTATAGCCCTGTATCACAAATATTTGTGAAATGGAAATTAAAAAAAGCGGCCAAGTGCGAGTAGGACTCGCCCATGAAGGGTTCCGTAACAGCAAGTAACATAATAAAATTGCGGTTTACAATTTATCACGTAGTAATAAAAAACTACTTACTAGATCTCGTTCAAACCACATACATTTTACCATTGGAAGTGTCTCTCGCGCTAACTATTTAGTTTAGAACAAAATGATATTAGAAACCTCAATATCATTTTTGAAGACCTATCCATAGATACCCCACACGTATGGGTTTGATGAGAAAACAATTTTTGAGTTTCAGTTCTAAGTATGGGGAACCCCCAAAACTTAAATAATAATAATAATAATTATTGTTTTTTTTTTCTATTTGTGTGTGAAAATCTTAATGCAGTTCACAGAATACATCTACTTACCAAGTTTCAACAGTATAGTTCTTATAGTTTCGGAAAAAAGTGACTGTGACATACGGACGGACAGACAGACAGACAGACATGACGAATCCATAACGGTTCCGTTTTTTGCCATTTGGCTACGGAACCCTAAAAAGAGGATTTTGCCGGCCTTATCCTAGCTGCACCTGAAGGCCTACCGCGAACCACGTTCGATGAGTTGCCTCTGTCGCATTTGTGAATTCGTACGTAAGTGTGACAGGGAGGCAACACGTCAAACGTGGTTCGCGGTAGGCCTCCTGAAACGTCATACTTCGCAGCCTCGCTTAGGGAACATAACATCAATATTTCATTGCATGTTTGAGAAAAGAACTATTACGTGTGTACAAGGTATTTTTTGGCAATTTTCTTAAATAACTTCTATTATAAAATAAATACATTTAATATATGTACTTAAAATGCGCTCTTTCATTTGGTGTATATAAATATAGTTTGAAAACTTTATTTTTAAACTTTCTCATTTACCGCCCAACTGTGGCCCCCCAATGCCCCCATGTTTAAAATTCATTTCTTTACGTTACACGTCCGTCCGTCTTTGGGTCACTAATTTACATATGTGTACCAAATTTCAACTTAATTGGTCCAGTAGTTTCCGAGAAAATAGTCTGTGACAGACGGACAGACAGACAGACGCACGAGTGATCCTATAAGTGTTTCGTTTTTTCCTTTTGAGGTACGGAACCCTAAAAACATCGTTATAAAGAGAGACTGATTTTTCCTACATACGTATAACTAATTCTGAAAGATAATCTTATAGATTCATACCAGGTAAATGCAGTGAAGTGAGTGAAGGCATTGCTAATCTATTTAACGGGTGGTTACGGTTTTTGTCTGCATTCTTGAAATGTTTATCACAAATGATCCTCTTCTTATGGTACTCATAATCCGAAGACTATTCCAACTTGCCACCAACAAGTGTGACCCAAGATTTGAATTGTTCTGGATACTTGTCAGGATTTGGAAAGCGATGGGTTATTGTTCCTGAAAAAATAAATTCACTCTCCTTGTATTATGTTTGCCTGATACATGTAAGATAATGTTAAAATAAGTAGGTATGACACATATTTTTATACCATGTCTGGAGTATCTAGATATGGGATTTTAAACTATACATATGCATAGATATGAGAAGATTCTTATAGTTTATTTTATAGTTAATTAATAATATTTAAATGATAAGTTTTAAGATGTATTCTAATAAGTAATTCTTCATTTTTATTTGTATTAGGTATAGGTTAGATTCAGTAATTGCTATGCCCTTGTAGGGCTCATGTTTGAAACAACTCATTTGTTATTTAATACCTATATGTACAACATGAATGCAAATAAAGAACTTGAACTTGTATGTATTAGGTACCATAATTCGTGAAAATGAACTTACCAGCGTTTTTACAGCAGCACATAGTCTAAGCATTGTAGCAGATTTATCGATAGTGGCCTGCCTTATCAAAAGTTACTAGTACTTAGGTACCTACCACAAAATAAATTTACTGTAAAATAGCGTCCATATCGCACAAAATAACACAGCACACAGCGAATGCTCAACGACAAGGCGGACCAACACAGAGGTACAACTCAACGCACTTTCGAGGTTTTCATAACAGGGCATGTGTTTTAATTCGGGCTATAATCTAATTTCTTTCAGAACCGTAATGAAGGAAATGGCTGAACCATCACTAAAATATTTCAAATTTACCCTCTTCCAGTGACAGCAAAAAAATTGCATGTCTTGGCGGATATGCAAGTGTTGCCAGCATAAAAAAACAGCATAATTAAATCAATTTATAACAAAATTCTTTTTTTTTTCAAAATTTATAGTAAATTATAATAATTACAAATATGAATTCGTACTTATTTTAATTTAAATATTAATGCCACTAAAATTATATACATTTTATAGTGACATCTGGTGAAGTAGTTTGTGTAATCGGAAGTCAACTAATTTTGTCAGAAGCAAGATATAGAAGTCGCCTGCATCTTTACTGACGTTAACTACATTTGAAGTGTCCCTCCCCTGCATTTCAATATAATCAGACATCTTTACTAACAGAAATCATAGATGGCGCTACTGGTATCAGAAGCTGCGAGATATTCTTTTTTACGAATATATGTTTGAAGTGTTTTCTTACGAAGTCTGGTTCGGCATTCATTTAGGCTCGTTTAAATAAAGAGGCTGGCATTTGTATTTATTAATTGAAGATAATTTGAGTAAATAAGTCATATTTTTATTTGCGTAACAAGCGGAATATCAACTGTACGGAATGTACGGAGTACCAACTTGAAGAAATTGCATATGGTGACCGGAAACAGGACAACTACGTTTCCGTCGAGGTTGTATTTATGATTTATTTTACAATTAGAGTATAGTTGTAAATTATCAAGAAGAATATTGAGAGATAAAAGTAAAAAATATTGCAGCATTTGTCTGTATCTATTAAGTATGATATTTATTAATTTATTATTAAGAGAAATACCATTGTGTAATAGTGTCTTCGAGTTACCAACATAATAGCAAGAATAGGCTACGCAAGGTGTCTAGTAATGGCGGCAAGATGAGAGTAGGTGTTGCTACACTAAGAAGATTACCCACAAAATCAACGGAAGAGTACGGATTGTCGGGATTATCAAGATAACTAAAGAAGATGAAGACATCGGTTACTAAACGGATTCGACTTGGAAAATTTATGCGAGAACTGATTTTCCAATTAGACGGTTGGATAATTAAGTTATAACAAGCTGTTTCTAGATATAAGTAGGTAATCTATTTAATTTTGTGACATATTAACTGTTAACATGTTGAAAGATCGGCTGATTTATAGGAATATAATAAGAAGAGAAATACTAGTCGTAATAACCTAATAAGTATCTTATAGGAAATATGCGCGTAGTAAAGACGGTTTTATACACTCTATAATTTACCTCGCATGTTTTCTTTTTACTTTAGAATTATAAATTTAGTTTTAAAAATTCAAGTGTATGGCTATTTATAAGGAATAAACATAAATATTGCGAAAATTACCGATAAGAGTCCGAAATTCGTTTTAAAGTTTATAGAAATTTTGGGGGAATTTATGTTGACTTTGGCAACATTGAAAGTTGTACAGTACTCGTCCCACCATTTTAAATTGTTGGCGGAAGGTCACCGAACAGTTGCGAGTTCCCCAGGAAGGTTCCTTAAATTACACAGGTAATTTAGACAAATATTGTAATATAAAGTGCACCGACGAAGTGTTTAGCGTGTAAATAAGTAGGATCATCAAAAATGTCTTCATTTACGTTCATAGGTACAGTGAACTCGCCTCCGTCAACCACACCGGACGAGACAAAAATTTTCATCGGAATTGACGAAAACCCCGGATAAGACTGTTTAATACCAGGACAAGACTATTTCTCGGTAAGTTTTTAAGCATCTACTTTACAGCAATACGACTGAATTCTTAAATAAAACAAGAAAATGCGATCGTCATTTGCTTCGGCGTGGGACGGCAGCCATGATTATTTAGTTTGGACTAACTTTGGACGTCCAACCAAACAAGGAAAATCATCTAATTTAGCGAAGTTTCTTTCGATATTTATGCGAATCACAATGGAGATACGGGTCTATTACGTTCTTTTATTAAAATATTTTAACTTTCTAGAATTGACGAGGTGAAATATGGTAAAGGAAAATAGACCCTATTATTATGCCAATACGGTTCGTATTAGTGTGGTTTAGTTTAGAGTCGTAGTAGAATCTTCTAGAGCAGCGGATGTACATGGCGGATTTTAATATTTTTACATTTTCTAGGGTTCTTAAGATATATAAATAGGTATATTTTTATTTTATCATGCATCTTGTTGGAAGTTTAGAAATACAACTGGCTTCCTTTCTGATTGGGTTTGCAGTTTATAAAAATAGCAATTGTGCTGTGTATATATACAGGGTGAAATTTAAATCACTGGCCATATTCATTCCAGGCACTAGGTTACACTTAAGGAATCTATTTAGCGAAAAAAAAGAGTACATTTTTTTTTAATTTTCATTTTTCAATTTTTAAATACTTTCCACGAGTCGTGGTCACCCTATTACCACAAATGTAAACAAACCTAATAGTAGGTTTTAACAACAACATCAGCAAAACCCTTATCTGTCCTTCACTAAACCTTATAATCGTTGCAATAGGGTCCACCTAGTTAGTGTTGGCGATGGTAGGCAGGTTTATCAATTTCGAGGGTAGTCTAAACCATTCCGCGCTAGCGGTAAACATAACGGTTAGCATAAATGATTAGTCACTCGTCACTCGCCAACCTTAAAATAATAATCGCGCGCGTACTAAGGTTTAAAAAAATGTTTTCGAACCGGGAATATTAGGAAATGGTACGGTGTTATTTATTAAGTGGTGAGTGTTTACGTGGTGCACAAAGATTATACGAAATGGAATCAGTTCCACGCCTTCGCAGACAAGGATTGAATCCAAGAGTACCATCTCGTGGGACTTTCGTTAATTGCGTCGACTTTTAATCAAATGTAAGTACATAAGATGATTCAATTTTTTAAATACGCCTGAATGCAAAGATTCCTGACCTAGTTTTTACTCATTGTTTTTAAGCCACGGACGTTTTGTTAATAATCATTAGTCAGAAATAATATTTTAGATTAAAAATGGGTTGCCTTTGCATTTTGATGGCTCTAAGCCCGTTAAAGTATGAAGGAAAAATTAGCAACTTATGTAGGTAAGCGTCTTATCTCGCTGCAATAGGGTTCATAATTGGTGACGCGATTGCAAACAGCGGGAGGGGCGGGGTGTCAATGACCTTAACTGATAAGAGAGAAGCGGGTGTAGTGGGTAGTTGTCGGTTCACCATAACGTACGAGGTTTTTAGGACAACTTGATGATGAGTTATTTCGAAAAAAATGTACTGAGCGGTATTAAAAGAAAAAACACGTGTTTAATATTTTTTCGAGTTCTTTCGGGTGTTTCAATTTGGCCAGTGAATTAAATTACACCCTGTATAAGCTAACATCTTCTTTACAGGATATTGTGGTGACATTTATGTGTTTTTAGATTTATTAAATAAGTGTTTCGTTGAAGTGTTCCAATAATTAAACAAACAAATGAGTGAAATAAAACTAAATAATTTTTAAATAATTAACTATCAAACAAGTGAAGTCTAAATAAAAGGTTAATAAATAAATAAACCAAACAAATGAATAAAATAAAAACGTTAACTTTCATCAAGCTGCGAGTGAGCTTAAGTTAGTGACAGAAGATTTTGTATTGTGGTATCAGTGTATAAACGTCAACGTCACTTGCTGATTTTGACATGGCTTAGGCTGGTGTAATTTATAAATAAATGATAAACAAAGATTACACATTTGTATGTCAGTGTGTATGTTATGTTGCCTACCATAAATTTATTATTTTACTTCCTTTCATAATAACTTCAAATAAAAGAGACATCGGTTAATAATTAATTCAATGGTTTTAATTAATTTAAATTAAAAGGAATTCAACTTTCTTACTTTAGTTTCAAATTTAAATGGATTTTAGAGAACTTTAGTTGGATTTAAATTTAAATACTTTGAGATTATTAAAATAAATAATAAGTGGAGTTATTAAAGGTTAATTAACCTAAAAGATTAAATTATTTTATTGGTGTGACCGTTCAAATTATTAGAGAATTAAAGTTAAACGGGTTTGTTTCTGTGCGTTACAGGCTTAGACAAGACTACGGTCTAGACAAATACCAGAATGGACGACATTCTTTTAGCAAGGCTTAGGCTCATTAATGACAAACTCACAACAGACTTAGAAGTAATTCCGGTTACTGTTAATTTAGAAAATTTAGTGCAAGCTCAGATTACCTACGGTAAATTAGAAGCATCACTGAAAAGACTTAACGGAGATCTGACGGAGTACTTTAGGCTGGCTTCGACACCCGCATCGGATGAAATCTGCTTGATAAGTGGACTTCAACTTCAAGCAGAAGAGACTTTAGCGGAACTTAAGGTGAAGATCGACCAAATATCTACATCAAGCAAACCATCAGAGAAGCTGACTGAAGCGAACTCCTCGTGCAGACTTCCTAAGCTTCAGCTGCCGGTGTATAATGGGGATGTACTGGCGTGGTATGAATTTTGGGATGCCTTCAGAAGCAACATCGATGCAAGGAACCTGCCGGAAGTGGACAAGCTTTCATATCTTAAGACTTCAGTCAAGGGAGATGCCAAAAAAGCCATTGACGGTCTAGCGACTACTAGCACCAACTATGCTATTGCGGTTTCAATACTGAAAGAAAGGTTCGGGAAAACTTCACATCTCATAGATGCGCATTATGCCACATTATATAAAATTAAGATGGCCAAAGGCAATGCGGATGATTGCAGAAGGACTTTCAACGAGATTGAAAGGAACCTTAAGATTTTAGAATCACTAGGTGAGAACATTAATCATAATCACCTGCGCTTCATGCTACTAGAGAAGTTTCCTTCTGATCTAGTATATGAGATAAAACTTAAAGTTAAGGATGATTCCATTCAAGAACTGAGAAGCCAAATGGACAAAATAATCACTGCCAAGGAGGATGCGGAGAGGATATCGAGTAGGAAACGCCCTCTGGACTCAGAAGCTAGTACGGTCGGGATTCTTCATGTGAATGCGAAACGCGCGAGATACGCAAGTCAGTCCCAACTACATCACAGTAAACAGAGTAAACAAAACCAGCAGAGAGACTTCGATAAGCGACCTGTACAGAAGAAGTTTAAGGGTTTCAAGAAAAATAGCAATAGAGGCAACAGACCAAACCAAGCTTCAACTTCAAGCAAGGATCAGACAGAAACTCAGCGAAGTCCTCAAGAGGTCAGGAAGGGATTGGATTGTATATTTTGCAAAGGGGGCCATTATAACGATAGCTGCCCTGAAGCATCTACTTTAGCCGAAAGGAAGAAACGACTTGAAGGACGATGCTTCATCTGTTTCAAGCAGAATCACTTGGCAAAAGACTGTAAGAGTAAGAAAAAATGCGCTCGCTGCCATAGTGAAGTACTGCATAATCGAGCATTATGTCCTTCAAATTTTCAGAAGGATACAACGGAGAAGAAACAGTCCTGACTGTTCTAGAAGAGGGAATCACTGCACTCCAAACGGCAACAGTTTATGCAAGCCCCCTAGATAATAAGAACAAACTATTTAAATATAGACTTCTCTTAGATCCAGGTTCCCAACGCTCTTATGTAACATTCCGGACTGCAAAGGAACTAAAGCTTCCCGTCGAAGAAGAGAGTCATCTAGTAGTATTCACCTTCGGCGACGATCCTCCCAGAGAGATACATAGCCCAATAGTCACTCTTCATCTACTATCTAGAACAAACAAGAACATAGTAATACAGGCTAACTGCGTAGAGTATATCTCCAGAGGTTATATACCTAATGTCAAGATGAAGAACTTACCGGAGTCATATACACTAGCGGACGACGGGTCGCTGAGCGGACCTGTACAGATCTTGGTTGGAAACGAATATTACTGCAACATAACTTACGAGAAAAGGGTACAACTGGATAGCAATTTGTTTCTAATCGACTCTGCACTTGGTTGGATAATTAGTGGTAGAGCAGAACCACAGCTTAGAGACGAGTCGTACGTAGTGACTTACACTCAGACTTGCATTGAAACGAAGCTTCATCAGCCAGATCCACCTCTTTGTAATGGAGACATAAAGAGCCTTTGGGAACTAGAATGCATAGGTATTAGTGATTCCCCAAGAGCAACTAGAGAAGAAGAAGCCATCAAATATTTTAATGATACAACTTTAAAATTAAATAATCGATACACGGTAAGCTGGCCTTGGATAACTTATCCACCGGATTTACCTAATAATTTTGGAATGGCTTTTGGTCGTTTATCAAGCTTATTGAAGCGTATGGATCAAGATACGTTGGTAGCATACAGCGATACGTTTAAACAACAATTAGATAAGGGTATAATAGAAGTTGTACCCTCTTCAAGAACATCAACAGGTAACGTCATTCACTACCTACCTTTCCATGGAGTACGTCATCGAGGAAAACCTATGAGAATAGTTTATGATGCTAGCTCTAAGAGTATCAAGGACACCAAGAGTCTGAACGAATGTTTGTACAGAGGACCACTCATGCTAGAAGACCTCACGGGCTTACTTATAAAATTTAGAACTCATAGGATAGGTTTAACCTCGGATATTGAAAAGGCGTTTTTACAGATGGCGTTACACGAGAAGGATCGTGATGTAACCAGATTCTTGTGGCTCAAAGATACCTCTAAACCTGTATCTCAAGACAACCTACTATACCTTAGGTTTTGTAGAGTTCCATTTGGCGTCATTTCATCACCGTTTTTGCTTAATGCGACTATTAAGCACCACCTGTCCAATGCAGAAGATCAGCAAGTCAGACAGAAAGCAAATGACATATATGTGGATAACTTTGTTTCGGGTACCGACACTACGGATGAGGCGATGAAACTCTACAAAAATCTAAAAGGATCTTTTCAAGATATTTCAATGTCACTCAGAGATTGGAGTTCAAATTCTAAGGAATTTATGAAGAAAGTCTCTGATACATGTAAAGAAGATAAAGTAAAGGTACTTGGCTTAGAATGGGACATCAAAAAGGATACTCTTCAGTTGAAACCTAACTTACAAGAAGAAGCTGTCACAAAGAGAGGAATACTGAAGACTATCGCATCAATCTACGATCCATGTGGTTATGCAGTACCCTATACCCTATCATCTAAACTATTTTTACAAGAGCTTTGGAAAGCTGGAGTGTCATGGGACTCACCATTATCGAGCGAACTAACGGAAGAATGGAACAAGATCCGACAGAATTTAGAAGCCATTAGGAAGGTGTCGGTGGACAGATGCTACATGAAGACACCAGTGGGAAAAGGCTACCAACTACACTGTTTCACCGATGCCTCTCTACAGGCTTATGCAGCATCAGTCTTTTTAGTCTGCGGCTCGGAGAAAAGCTTCATTATTGGTAAATCTCGGCTGATACCAATAAAGGACCAGGAGAGTCTCAAGATACCTCGTCTTGAACTTTTAGGAGTTGTACCTCCCCCCCTTTCTACTTACTTACCTACTCGTAATATGAACACCCCCTTTAGATATACCCCTAAAATATGGCCATGTGATCGTCTAGCTAGTGGTTAGGACCCCTTGAAGTGAACCGCGGCAACCTCAAATTCTTTAATGAGTATCAGCTAAATTTTGGACTCTGACTTTATTTATTATTACCTAGATTTTGAGAACTGATATTTATGGTAATAAAATAATTATTTATGCAAGTAAGAAATAATTTAAAGAAAAATGAATTACAAAAATAGAAAATTATTAGAATTTATTAGTGCAATGTAAATGATGGTGTAAAATTTACTATAATGTATTTAAGTATTACAGCATATATGATGATATAAATATATAAAAATGTTGTTGGTAAAATCCTGCCACACCTATTAAGCTCCCGGGATAACATAGAAGCAGCACTCCTGAGATAAGCTCTTTTACACCCTAGCATTTCAAGGATATTTATAGTTAACTATCATCTTCTAAACGATGTGTGATTTATTCACACGTGCTGCTCCGTACGCCCGATGCAGGTCTGGAAGCTCTTAGTCCGATTTGCAAGTATTAATCGGAACACCTACCCTACCAGTTTAGCCAGACGGGCTATGACCAACACTTCGTAACTTAAGCGCACCTAGATGATGATGAAAAGAAGTGTCAAGTATCCATCAATCATCATAATTACTTATCTTTTTTATGTTCAAAAGCTAGGGATGCTAATCCCTTAGTCCCATTCCCCAGAGCTGATAATCTAGACAGAATTCCTAGTTTTCTAGATGTATAAACGAAGTACCGAGTTTATTCACTAATTATTATGTTTAATCGAGGCCGAAATTGAGTATTCACTCAATTTATCCTTTGTACTGCTTTTGCCTGACAAAGGTTCCCTAAAGCAAACCGTTCTTCAATCCCAGAATAGTCTGCGTTCCTAGATCCAGATTGATAATTAAGAGATTATGTTGTAAATACCTGATTGTATTACTCAGTACCTCGTCCCTACACCAGACAACCAGAAATGAAAAATAAAAATTTATAAAGCCGTTAATGATCCCCATATAAATTAGTAATTAGGAAGATTTAGGCAGATGAACCCTTCACCTTTTAAACACTCGTATTTTAAGATTAAGAAACCATATTTTTAAACCCTTAAAGAGAAATATATATCAACCATATCAATTGCATAGACCAGAACTAAAAAAAGAACCCTAATAAACAACAAAATGAGTGTGTGATTCTACCCTAACTCTACCCATTGTCCCTAATCTAGTACATTCAAAGCATAGTTCGTTCTTACCATCGACCTAATGCTTTGTAATATACGCAAGTGTGGTCCCTACGAGAAGCTGTAACGTTCGGCAGGCGAAACCGAGAAGGCAACCTACAGGCCAGTGTATTTGACTCCCTCCTTATCGCCCGCGGGCATGGTGGATAAGAATAAGTCGCCCTATTCCGTGTATATAAGAGTATCAGTACCCTAGCACACACACATACCGATCACATGGAAAACTCTGCCGCAACAAAGACTATAAGTGCAATATCAGTCATGACAGAAGCCTTTCCCCGCCACCAGCACTAGTATGAACCGGAGCACCGAAATATATAAATATATTTAATAGGAGACCTAGTCTCAATTACTGTCGACTTCAGTAGGCAGGATTTACACCCAATGACGCGCACGTGACGTCCCCACATCCATCTAAACAGCTGGACCTTGAGACTAGTGAGATAATTCGTCTCTTATGTTGATATAGAAGAGACGCCAAGTCCTCTCAAACTTGGAGCAAAAGACTCCTAACCATCCAATCCTTTGGCACCGTTAGGCGGAGTGAATGCTTAGCAGGACAAACTGTCAGTCCAAACAATGATCTGGTTTTAAAATAGCAAAAAGATCCCATAATAAAACACTAAAAATAGCTAAGTTATCGCAAAATTAAACTAACTTAATAGAAAAGTGAAGTTCCCTTAAACACTGTTCCATTCCAAGCCCCGTCCATGCAACGACATTGTCACTGCGTAATATGACGGCACTCAGAACACACGGCGTAGGAAACCTCACAATAACTAAAATCCCATACATGGCAGTAAAGAAACTCCACAACAGCCCATGTCCAGCGTTACGACGATATTGTCTCCGTAAAACCAAACACAGACACAAATTCTAAGTTTAAATTTACCAGGATAATTCCAAGTAAAACAAACACAGAAAAAGTAGCAGAGTAACTTCACTTACCAGTATTACGTAACGCCCGAAAACCAGAGTCACTGCTAGTCCGATGGTTGAAGAATGAATGAACCGAGTCGACGGTCCGCTCCGCCTTTTATAACTTTTTCTAGAGACGAACCGGCGACCTATGCGACATATTGGCGATTAAACGGGGACATACTTGCGACATACTGGCGTCTCGCGACATACTAGCGTCCTAATAGTGACATGCCGGCGACAAGTTGAGACATTCTGGGGCCCCATTGGCGACATGCGCCGTACTGGCGACATGCGACGTATTGGCGACCTATTAGGGACCCACGACATTATGGCGACATAACGGCGACATATCGGCGACAAATTGGTGACATAAACGGTGACACAATAGTGACATAATCGGCGACACAATAGTGACATAACAGTGAATTATAGAGACAAACGCTATTCCAAATATACCAGGGCACCAGAACTGAGGAAGAAGTTATTAGCCTCGTGGCATGTAACGACGTTAGAAGAAAGATCATAAGCTCCATTTTGTTTACTAAGCCATATTCCTTAAATATTAACGTTCACAATTGCTTACTGCAAAGTATAAATCATGTCCCTTTCATTCATGCAGTTTAGAGAAAGATGGAGCTAATTTTAATGACGTCTACGCACACATAGGCAGCAAAGAACGTTCGAAAACATCACGTACGAATTTGTTAACATTATTTTACTTTGAGATATTTTAAGTTTATTTCTGAAAATCGTCCCTGTATTGAAGTATTTTATGTTTATTAGTATCAAATATATTATTTAAGCCATCTGGGATCTAGAGGGTTAATTATTATAATATTTATTTTTGTCTTACGAATTTTAATTTCATGTTTCGAAATTGTACTAGGGCTTCAGCGTAACGGAACGTCGAGCTGTCATTAATGTCACTGTCAACTCAATACTATTTGTTGTTGGTTGTTTTCTGAAGGCTTATTTTGTTTATTTCTAAGCTAAAATAAGGATTAATTAAACAAAAATGCATCTGATAAATAATGAAACATGGAATCAAGTGCTTCAAGTTCCAATTGTTAGAATATTCAATGGAATCATGAACGAAATATGTGACCGCAAGGGACATTAGTATTACAAGGTATTTCCTACTATTTTATGTGTTTTGTAATGAAAAATGAGGCCAATACTAGGCAATAGGCATACGACTAGTCACAGTTCGCCCCCGATTTAAGTGTTTTATGAATTACTACAGTAATTTGTAAAAGACTTCAATCTACTCTAGATTAGTCGGATATATCCCCCCTTTTCTAAACGTGTAGTGTGTGTCTCAATACTAGGTGACCGCTAGTGACTCAGCCCTGAAATTAGCTCATCAGAATTCCGTCAATGAACCGTGACAGCTCTTTCCTCAGCCACCCCGCTTCACCAATAATACCAGGTTGTGGATCTGGCAGGCTACTAATTAACCCGTTCTTGCTAGCTCAACCCGGCCGCGTCGAGTATTACTCTTGTCTCTACCCGAATTGCGCCGTACACTTCCGTAGAAGAGCATCTGTCGAGACAGCAAAAACCCTCCAAGCAAAGCGAAGAGACCTTTTTATAAGTACGAAGCTTTCAAGTTCCATCGCCAAAATTCGAACAGAATTTCACTGCCTTATCACCCTCAGCCACGTTTTCTTGGCGTATGTCTCATACTTGAATAAAATACTCCAACGTTTAAGTTTGTTTGGGTGTGTTTTTTTTTTATTATATATAAACAAACTTAAAATTGACATAAGCAAATACCCCAATATGGTATGATAAAGATATTTTTGTTTGAAAAAAAAAATCGACAAAAATAAATTAAATATTTGCTTATTATTATACCTTATATTGATGAAAGCTTCACAATATATAATTGTACTTAATTAACCTATTGAAAAGAGCCTCGTCCTTTTAGACGCTCCCGGCCCTCAAATATGTCGAGTGTCAGATATATCTCATCCAAAATGAGTGTGTGGGTTTCGTAAGGGTCTTATTACCTTGTGTAGTACTAGCCATAAAAAACTACCCTTGTGAATGGGTCGAAATTTTAACCTACCGATAAGATTTTTCTGGCTAGTTGTGTATCCCATCTCCTCCCCAGTTTGTTCCCCTGCAAATACCGACAAATCTAGTTTGATTACCCTCCAGCTTTTGTCTATCTGTATCAATCCAATCTTTCCAATAAAAGTACATACATCCACTTGACATCCGTCATCTCATATCATACATCTTTTTCATAAATCACCACAGACTCATAACTATAAACACTCAATGCACACACATTTTCATTCCTCCTCTATTACACTTTCACACTGATTTCTACAGACAGCCAACGCATCGATTAGTAATCAAAACGAGAAAAATAAAATATATTTATTGTCTCATAATCATTTGAAAAGGAAGAAAAAAAAACATACTCATTTTGTCCTAGCCTCACACTATCCCAACATTTATGTAGATGATTCCCAGATGATTTTAAAATCCCTCAATTTTCCAACTAATTATTTTATTTTGTTTATTTATTTTTTATTTAGTAATTACTAGTTAAACGTACTTTGACTAAGTATTAGAATCAAATGATACGCACATAAAGAAAAATCTGCACTTTTGTTGTTAGATTTTATGATAACGCTTCGCGATTAATTTCTCTATAATACCTATCTTTCGCTCTCTTACTGTCGTTCAACGCGCAGCATCGACAACCTACTATGCAATAAACCACCGCGGAAGTATACAGACAATAACGAGTCGAACTTGATACGCGCTTAACCATTCCGCTGCCAAACCATGGCAGTCCACGCGGCTGTTTTTAACGTCTAACTATCACTCTATAAGAAGCCCATAACCGTACATTGTATGGCATTTAAACGACCCTAATCTCAATACCCCATCACCAGGTAAAGCCAATACATAAAAAACTGACCTAAAGCGGTAATGCGATCCATACATTTATAATCATAATTATTGACTCTTCTACATTAGCTCATTGGCCAGTCAAAATAATGCAAACATGCTCACAAATAAGTTAAATAAAATAATAAAAGACTTAAGGCCTTCAGGCATCAAGTCCGCCATTTGTACATTTTATTTGTATTTTGTACAATAAAGTTTAAATAAATAAATAAATAAATAAACAAAAGAAAGAAAAACATTTATAATGTTTTGAAAATATTTTAACACGTCTAATTACACCATAAAACACACACCGTTTGACTTAACGTACCTATAAAAGAAATCTCCCGAATCACAATACGATTAGACATGGTATTCAAATTACTATTGTGAGACCTACTGACTCGTTTATGCACTGTCAGCGCTTAAAAATGGAGGCCTAGGCACTCTGAAACATGCCGCGCGAGTGATCAAAAATACGTGAGCGAACATCCAGGTATTTCAAGAAATAGTACCCAGGTGTTCCTAATACAAATACAAATGCATTGGCAGGGTTAGGTAGGTAATTAATCCATCTTTGATATAAAGAGTAAGTAGATAAGTATTTATCTAATCATTGTGCAACAATTCGTTTGTGTAAATAATTTAAAAAAATAGCCTACTGAACATAAATTTATTCATAACTCCAGTTTATTTTATAACGCTACTCGTAGATACATATCCAAAATAAATTTTATTTATGCATAGTTTTTAAGAATTTTGTAAGCAAACAGACCACAGGACTAAAATAAAATAAAGTTCTAAAGGGATCCTAAATATATTAATAACCTTGCAAACCTGTTTAATAAATTAAAACGAATTATTAAAAAAAAACTAAACAAAAAAAAAACTTATTTGCTCGCCGGGATTCGAACCCACTCCACATTCAAGTAATCTTCATACATTTGTCCACCTTGATATCCACTAGACCACGGGAGAGTTACAAGTGACGACAAATTTAACAATGGCTTTCATAACATAGTGTTTTATTGTTTTGTTTTATTTTTCAAGTGTTTTTCGCACTAAATGACTAACAAAGAATTTTATTTATCACATGAAAACCATGTAATATAATGCAATGCCTATGTATATACCTACGAACACATTATTATGGAATCCATTGAAAACGTGTTACTAACCGAATTCCATTTAGAAAAATCAAGAAAGCATGTGATTATATTCATATTGAAACGCTTGAAAGATCTGAACGTCAATTTAGTATTATTTCATATAATGTAAACAAGCTATAATGCGTTTTATATACTAACATATCCTACAATTGTTCTAGGCTTGCCAAAATTTCTACTCACGTGTTTATTTGTTAAACGCACGTTTCTTGGAGATGAATACTATTTTCACCACTTTATCACGTCACTAATTTCACCCACTACACTATTCTACTATTTCAATATAGATTTACTACAGGAAACTACATGATTTTTGTTATTTGTTTTCAAAATGCACTCGTTACTTGCGTCCGCAAAATGCACGTAAAACTAACCATTTCTCGCTCAAATACACATTTACACTCAATTATGGACCTTTTCCGGGTTAGTATCTATATTTATTTTCGCTCTAAACACTGTCCATTCTATTTTATCACTTCTTAATAACATAAATATTTCCGTTCAAACCAAAGTTGTTTCGTTTACGAAACCGCAATATTTTATTTTAACACGTTTTGACCAGACAACATGGCCCCGGTTTGTTGATATGCACTTAAACTAAACCTCACAATGATTTTCATTTATCTCACATAAGGATTTCCATTATTAAACCATCTACAGTCTCATTTTAGGATTAGAATAGGATCCTATAGAAATGCGAATAAATTTAACTATAACTCTTCAATAATTGTTTTTGTGAGTAGCAACACCATTACGACTGTCATCCATTATCTTCCGATATCTATGATCTTCCGTCATAGATGGTAGAATCCTATAGACGTGCTATACTCGCGCGTCCGTGAGGGACAAAACATACGCAACTACACGAGACCGTAACAAGGACAACCAATAATAGCGCTTTCGCTGCCACTCCTACTGAAAGATACGTAAGACTGTCTCGTTCTGTCACCTAGTGAGGGGCTACCATTACCATCGCTATCTATTGATTTTTGCAATTATTATCAATACTAAACGAAATCGTTCGTGTGAACAAGTTTTTACGCATAGACAAAATACTAATAACCAATTTACAATCGCGTACAAGACAAGCGGTGAGACGAGCCGCGAAACGAGACACGGAACGAGAGTGTAAACGGATGCGCGTGTGTCCATGCAATGCGACAAAATCAAAAACATGTCCTAATACTCCTGGCAACATACTAAGCACAACCCACTCAATTTGGTCGGGTTCTTAGTACGACCTGTTAAGCAACAATTCCGATAGATGGCGTGAATAACTGAACTGGTTTTGAAAAACTATTCGAGACTGAATTATAACCGTTCGACAGTGAAACATGAGTGAAACGAAATTTTATCTTTGGCAAATTTTGACTGCTGTCATTTCAGATCCGCCATTATGCTTATTCTTTGAAACATTTATCCTTAATACAAGTAAACTAATCGTGATGTTAATAATTAAAATTACCTCAGTTACCGGCGACATTTTGATCAAATACCTAAACATCGGACAATCGCTCAAAACATGCTCAGAACAAAATTGGAACGCCATTTTGAATACAAGCCATTGCCTTTGTTCCACAATGATTTCCTACAGTAAAATACCACGACGCAAGCTTTACCCGATGTAGCGAGTAAGGATTGCCTCCAAGAATGCCCTAATGGTTTCCAAAATATAGCCCCTTGAAGAATTTACTATAAAACGAATGAAGTGAAAGTTCCGTTTCGTCGCCGCATGGCTGACCTTTTCTCAGCTTGCGTCTTCTATTTTTCTGTGAACCTAGTGCCCCTAACTATGACCTAGTGTTTGAACTATCTAGTACAAAGGATGTGTAATGAGTCTAGCTGTCGATACTGTGAATGAAATGCACTTAAATGTGGAAACTGTTGCTTCAAACAAAGGTAAGATTTTATTCCTCTTCTTTCTTTAAACAAGTTACTGCCATTTAAAAGCTGTTTCACTTATTAGAATATCAATCAGTGGAAAATAATTGATCACAAATTGACCTATCTATCAATAAATCTGCTTTCTATTTGGTCTTATCGAATACAGACAAACATTAAGGTTTCCCTAATTTCATATCATTACGCTTGTAATGTTTTTACCTTATGTAGTGAGTTGCCTTATTTTTATTCTTTGTTCAGCAACAAAACACATTTTTTTCTGCAAAACTTGAAAGTGATCAAAGTAAAAATCAGTATTAAAGGAATGACATGTTGATTTTTGATTTTATACTGTCTGTCTAATGTAATATCTGTTCTTCACTACATGTTTGTTTTCTGCTGCAATAAGATTTACAAAGTATATTTGATTTTTCAGCAAGCTGACAACTTTATTAGAATGAACCCCGGTATACATATATCGTTATCGAAAGAAAAGAAGTTGAAATTTTGCTGTGAAGACTCCCTTGCTATTTTCGATGAATCAAAACAACTGTCAAACGTAAGTATGATATTTCTACTATTAGACATTTACTCACTGGTTTGACCATACTGCTTTTGGAATTTGAAAAATGTTTTCACTCTAAAAAGATGACCCGGCTCAATTTTTTTTCGGAAATATTAACTTTTTGAATTTAGAAGTGCAATATATTATAAAAATCATAATTGTATGATAATGTCAACTAAAAATAAACAAGATTTCTTGCATGGTAATGAAAATTTGTTACTAAATATGTATTTTCTTTACAAAAGGATCCCGCAGTCTTCCGGTAAATTTGATACAATATGTGGGCCTAACCCCAGTCCTGTCATAAATATGCCTCTTTTTGCAATACATCTTACAATATATGCTGTTATTTTTCAGCAACCGAAACCCAATACCTAGTTGTCAGTGAGCGGAGTAAATTTCCATTGATGGGTTCTTCCGAGCCTTTCAACAGTCCCCTAGTAAGTATAACACCCATGCTACTAAAAAGCTACTGTAACATATACATATGTACCTAGAAAAACAAACTTCTAAATTTTTCATCGCTCTCAAAAATAAAATAAAAATTGATTTTATTTTTATCTTGACTGTAAAGACCCTACTTGTACTAAATAATAAACACTTTTAATGAGACTTATAAATAGGTTCTCTTATATATACCCTACTTTAGCTAACTTTTATACTTTATCAATTTCAGAGTTCCCGGAGAAATGGCATCGCTCCGCAGTAACAATATGCCTGCCTTCAATGTACATGTATAGACTGTCTCCAGTCATGACGGGTATTTTATTTCATTATATAAATACCAAACTTATCATAAGCTATAAAAACTCTTAACTTATGTCTGACTCTAATATTTCAAAATAATGAGCGAAGAGGTTCCGGATGAAAGATCAGAGATATGAAAACTGCCATTAACCTTACATCCTATTATGATTTTGTTGACTAAGTAACTTAATCTAGCTTATTTGTGACCTCACTTTATGGAAATGTGCCCTGTAAGGCAAAGATTCTCAAACTTTTTTTTGGATTTTGAAGAATTTAAGTACTGTCTAGTCTACTTTTGTGAAACCTAATATTTCCTATGAGTGTATTTGACAATAAAATAATGATGCGCCCCCTCTAATGAATGACTGTTGATATTTTACTACTATTATTGTACTTATTCAACTCTTTTCTCTAAATTTTCCCTAATACTTGTCTATTTTATTCCAGGCTACCAAGAACCTCTGACTGCTGATACTTTAAGACTCCTGTTCGATGGCGGCATCTCAAGAATTTTGCTGTTAAGGTCGCTCTAACCTTCAATGAATACTAGAAAGAAAATAGAAAACGTGTTGCAGAGCGTAGGTACTAGCGTGCTAGCTTACCGACTAACTATTACTTGATCGCAATCAAAATACAATAAAAAGTACCGTCAGCAGAACTGTACTGTGATCCTAAGTTAACAAGCTACCTTCATAGTACAAATATGTCTTTGTATGCACGCTGTTCGTCCAACTAATTGGCGTGTTACATTTCTCAATTGATTTTCATGAAATTATTTGAGCGGCTTTGATAATGACAATGAGGTTTACAAGGCAGCTCGCAAAAGTCCTTGTAAATAATAGTAATAACTATAACCAGTAAACTATACATATCTCAGCGCTGTTCTCGATAAATGTTGTGACTCTTAGGGATCCGTACTGAAAAATATGTAGATAAACTTTCATACAAATGTGTATGTTCTACTTATGCTCCAATAGTGATTGCAGCATGTACTATTACTGTTTTCTTAACCTAAATATCCATAAATTGGCCTAAAAATAGTCTTAACATACTATTTCCTATTCAAATCCAAGCACATACATACATAATGCTCATTTTTCTTATCCTACGGTAGCAAATGTATGATGTTTTCGTACATTAATGAAATTTAAGCTTATTACTAGCATGTGTGGTTGTCATTCGGACCCACACGTGAAGCAAATAAAACCTAACAGAATTATCTGTAATATCTGTTTCTTACTCTTACTCTATGATTGACAGGCCTATGCAGGACCGTACATACATATTATGCAATCTGTAACTTAACTAGTTTATTATAGTGACAGCTTATCAGTAAACAAAGCATGTAACAAAGATGGAACTCCAATGTTCTGACATATAAGTACCTACAGCTATTTATTTTTTTATGATATAGAGGGCAAAATAACAGACAAATTACCCGGTGGTGAATGATTACTGTTCCCTCGCATAACCAGAGTGGTTGCAAATGCATTGCCGACATTTAAGATGGGAGAATATGAAAGTTGTGAAATACGCCCCCAGTGGCTTAGTATTCCTGCGTGTAAATGAACAATTACACGCCCCCATAATTTAACAACTAATGTATATATTTGTAATACGCCCCCGGTTCTTTAATATTTCAAGAAAGTCTACGTGAAATGAACAGTTTCACGCCCCCATGATTTTTCGACTAAAGTATATGTGCTTACACAACTAGATATCTTATCTGACCACATCCTAGGCTAACTTAGGTAAACTAATTTTATCTCTAGACTATGGTAACAGCCTCCTAACCCAACCTGAAGTATGTCTACAAATGATGCCTGGCAAAGGCGCATCTACCACGAATATGCGTTTCCAAGTCATGGACATTATTTGTTAATCTAAGTATGTATTTATCTATACAAGTATGTACTGCGCCTCCTAGTACCAGCAGTACAAACTTTGCCTAGCCCGACGCCAAGTTGATATGTGAAAGATTGTCCCTAGAATATTTATTTATTTATTATTGGTACCTGCAATGAAGCTAATTTCTTAATGAATGTATGACAGGAGATAAATAAGACTGATTGTTTTCGCTTAAAATAAGCGTTAATAAGTGCTAATGTTATACTACATAGGCTTTAATTTTGTTACTTTGTTTTTCAGATATCAAAGACGCAATAAGATGGATCTTAGTAGTGATGACAAACATCTTAAGCTGAGGAATATGAAAATAAATCCCTAATTACGGCGAGCAGAGAACGAGTAAAAAATGTAGTACCAAACTCGTCAAGAGATGGCGCCACCTCCGAGATAGAACGCGCCAACGACGTGTCAACGTAGAATCTTGATATCCGAGATGCAAATTACCGATAGTTTTTAAATGTTAGGAGAAGATTAATGCTTGGTTGGCTGCATAAGTGCATACCCCTGCTGAGGTCACAGCAGCCACGCACAAGTTATGAGTAATTGTACATAGTTAGTGTTGTAATAAATAAACCGACTAAGATAATTACGTTGTTTTCGCCTGCGGATAGTAACCCTTACTACAGTAATAGTAATAGTAATAGTTTTTTTTTTCTACATGTACATAGTAGCTATTGAATAATAAACTTAATGTTTCATGACTTTTATTTAAGACCTTTCCACGTGTACATAATAACTATTGAATAATAAAATTAATGCTTCATGACTTTTATTTAAACCCGTTTTAAAAGCAGAGTCCAAAATCAAGTGTACCCATTCCATTTCACGTACAACAAAATGTAGCCTGAAAGGCTACTTTTACATAGATATACCTTAAAAAACCGTAGTAACACAGGTAAACTACATCCTGCGTCACGGACTCACCAAAATGTACCTCCCCCCCTTTCTACTTACTTACCTACTCGTAATATGAACACCCCCTTTAGATATACCCCTAAAATATGGCCATGTGATCGTCTAGCTAGTGGTTAGGACCCCTTGAAGTGAACCGCGGCAACCTCAAATTCTTTAATGAGTATCAGCTAAATTTTGGACTCTGACTTTATTTATTATTACCTAGATTTTGAGAACTGATATTTATGGTAATAAAATAATTATTTATGCAAGTAAGAAATAATTTAAAGAAAAATGAATTACAAAAATAGAAAATTATTAGAATTTATTAGTGCAATGTAAATGATGGTGTAAAATTTACTATAATGTATTTAAGTATTACAGCATATATGATGATATAAATATATAAAAATGTTGTTGGTAAAATCCTGCCACACCTATTAAGCTCCCGGGATAACATAGAAGCAGCACTCCTGAGATAAGCTCTTTTACACCCTAGCATTTCAAGGATATTTATAGTTAACTATCATCTTCTAAACGATGTGTGATTTATTCACACGTGCTGCTCCGTACGCCCGATGCAGGTCTGGAAGCTCTTAGTCCGATTTGCAAGTATTAATCGGAACACCTACCCTACCAGTTTAGCCAGACGGGCTATGACCAACACTTCGTAACTTAAGCGCACCTAGATGATGATGAAAAGAAGTGTCAAGTATCCATCAATCATCATAATTACTTATCTTTTTTATGTTCAAAAGCTAGGGATGCTAATCCCTTAGTCCCATTCCCCAGAGCTGATAATCTAGACAGAATTCCTAGTTTTCTAGATGTATAAACGAAGTACCGAGTTTATTCACTAATTATTATGTTTAATCGAGGCCGAAATTGAGTATTCACTCAATTTATCCTTTGTACTGCTTTTGCCTGACAAAGGTTCCCTAAAGCAAACCGTTCTTCAATCCCAGAATAGTCTGCGTTCCTAGATCCAGATTGATAATTAAGAGATTATGTTGTAAATACCTGATTGTATTACTCAGTACCTCGTCCCTACACCAGACAACCAGAAATGAAAAATAAAAATTTATAAAGCCGTTAATGATCCCCATATAAATTAGTAATTAGGAAGATTTAGGCAGATGAACCCTTCACCTTTTAAACACTCGTATTTTAAGATTAAGAAACCATATTTTTAAACCCTTAAAGAGAAATATATATCAACCATATCAATTGCATAGACCAGAACTAAAAAAAGAACCCTAATAAACAACAAAATGAGTGTGTGATTCTACCCTAACTCTACCCATTGTCCCTAATCTAGTACATTCAAAGCATAGTTCGTTCTTACCATCGACCTAATGCTTTGTAATATACGCAAGTGTGGTCCCTACGAGAAGCTGTAACGTTCGGCAGGCGAAACCGAGAAGGCAACCTACAGGCCAGTGTATTTGACTCCCTCCTTATCGCCCGCGGGCATGGTGGATAAGAATAAGTCGCCCTATTCCGTGTATATAAGAGTATCAGTACCCTAGCACACACACATACCGATCACATGGAAAACTCTGCCGCAACAAAGACTATAAGTGCAATATCAGTCATGACAGAAGCCTTTCCCCGCCACCAGCACTAGTATGAACCGGAGCACCGAAATATATAAATATATTTAATAGGAGACCTAGTCTCAATTACTGTCGACTTCAGTAGGCAGGATTTACACCCAATGACGCGCACGTGACGTCCCCACATCCATCTAAACAGCTGGACCTTGAGACTAGTGAGATAATTCGTCTCTTATGTTGATATAGAAGAGACGCCAAGTCCTCTCAAACTTGGAGCAAAAGACTCCTAACCATCCAATCCTTTGGCACCGTTAGGCGGAGTGAATGCTTAGCAGGACAAACTGTCAGTCCAAACAATGATCTGGTTTTAAAATAGCAAAAAGATCCCATAATAAAACACTAAAAATAGCTAAGTTATCGCAAAATTAAACTAACTTAATAGAAAAGTGAAGTTCCCTTAAACACTGTTCCATTCCAAGCCCCGTCCATGCAACGACATTGTCACTGCGTAATATGACGGCACTCAGAACACACGGCGTAGGAAACCTCACAATAACTAAAATCCCATACATGGCAGTAAAGAAACTCCACAACAGCCCATGTCCAGCGTTACGACGATATTGTCTCCGTAAAACCAAACACAGACACAAATTCTAAGTTTAAATTTACCAGGATAATTCCAAGTAAAACAAACACAGAAAAAGTAGCAGAGTAACTTCACTTACCAGTATTACGTAACGCCCGAAAACCAGAGTCACTGCTAGTCCGATGGTTGAAGAATGAATGAACCGAGTCGACGGTCCGCTCCGCCTTTTATAACTTTTTCTAGAGACGAACCGGCGACCTATGCGACATATTGGCGATTAAACGGGGACATACTTGCGACATACTGGCGTCTCGCGACATACTAGCGTCCTAATAGTGACATGCCGGCGACAAGTTGAGACATTCTGGGGCCCCATTGGCGACATGCGCCGTACTGGCGACATGCGACGTATTGGCGACCTATTAGGGACCCACGACATTATGGCGACCCATCGGCGACATAACGGCGACATAACGGCGACATATCGGCGACAAATTGGTGACATAAACGGTGACACAATAGTGACATAATCGGCGACACAATAGTGACATAACAGTGAATTATAGAGACAAACGCTATTCCAAATATACCAGGGCACCAGAACTGAGGAAGAAGTTATTAGCCTCGTGGCATGTAACGACGTTAGAAGAAAGATCATAAGCTCCATTTTGTTTACTAAGCCATATTCCTTAAATATTAACGTTCACAATTGCTTACTGCAAAGTATAAATCATGTCCCTTTCATTCATGCAGTTTAGAGAAAGATGGAGCTAATTTTAATGACGTCTACGCACACATAGGCAGCAAAGAACGTTCGAAAACATCACGTACGAATTTGTTAACATTATTTTACTTTAAGATATTTTAAGTTTATTTCTGAAAATCGTCCCTGTATTGAAGTATTTTATGTTTATTAGTATCAAATATATTATTTAAGCCATCTGGGATCTAGAGGGTTAATTATTATAATATTTATTTTTGTCTTACGAATTTTAATTTCATGTTTCGAAATTGTACTAGGGCTTCAGCGTAACGGAACGTCGAGCTGTCATTAATGTCACTGTCAACTCAATACTATTTGTTGTTGGTTGTTTTCTGAAGGCTTATTTTGTTTATTTCTAAGCTAAAATAAGGATTAATTAAACAAAAATGCATCTGATAAATAATGAAACATGGAATCAAGTGCTTCAAGTTCCAATTGTTAGAATATTCAATGGAATCATGAACGAAATATGTGACCGCAAGGGACATTAGTATTACAAGGTATTTCCTACTATTTTATGTGTTTTGTAATGAAAAATGAGGCCAATACTAGGCAATAGGCATACGACTAGTCACAGAGTACTGATTGGCAGTAGACTGATAAAGTTCGTTCTTAAGTTTCTCCAGCAGAAGATAGTAAGACAAGTCTTATGGACTGACAGCCAGATCGTCATAGAATGGTGCAAATCTGACAAGCTATTGCCACCCTTCGTTGCCAGGCGGATAGAAGAGATCAAAACAAATAAAGATCTGGAGATCAGATACCTTCCAACAGAGCTAAATCCAGCTGACGTCGGCACCAGACCCACCTGCTCGAGAGAGGACAGGGAGAAATGGCTAAGTGGTCCACAATTTATAGTTCAAGATCCGAAGACGTGGCCAACAACTTCAGGCGGTGGACCAACCAGTTCTCTCTTGATTGGGGAGGGTCTTGGGATCCAAGAAGACGAAGAACTGATGGAAATAGTTGATCCGGATATACACAACGTTAGTCCGATGGAAACGGAGGACAGTATAACTGAAAGGGAAGTAGCGAGTCATGACAATGATCAAATGCCAGATAAGTTACTAAAATTGAAAGAAATTCAAGCTGAATACTTTCCTCTAGAGGTAGAAGGAAAGGTAACTAGTTTAAGTTTGAATTTAGGCATATTTAAAGACATAGATGAGTTACTAAGGTGTAAAGGTCGTATGAAACACGCAGACTGGACATTCGATAAACGCTACCCTATACTTATACCAAAAGATTCAGATTTCACCAACGAAATTATAATGAAGACTCATCAAGAAAATAAGCATGTTGGAGTAAGTCACACGTTAGACAAGATAAGGGAAACTTACTGGATACCACAAGGAAGAAGCCAAGTTCAAAAGATTTTGAAGAAGTGCTCCGAATGTATGAAGCAGGACGGAGGGCCATATAAACTACCAGAAACTCCTGCGTTACCGAAAGAGAGGGTCAATTATAGCTCACCATTCACATACGTTGGTACCGACTATCTGGGACCACTTCTAGTCAACAATGGGAATGGCAATTGTAAAAGGTGGATTAGCCTCTACACATGCTTAGCCGTAAGAGCCATTCACTTAGAAGTTGTAAAGGACCTAACTGCGGAAGAAGGTTTAATGGCCTTACGTAGAATGATTTCAGCAAGAGGTTGTACCTACCTTAATAACGTCTGATAATGCGGCTCACTACAAGTTACTCTCAGAGATTCTTCAGAACCCATACTGCGTAGAGAAAGAGATAAGATGGAAATTTATACCACAGTTAGCACCATGGCATGGAGGATTCTATGAGAGATTAGTTGGTTTGGTTAAAAACTGTATGAAGAAAACATTACAGAAACATTTGTTGAATGACGCTAGTAACAGCGGTGAAAGAAATAGAAGCAGTTCTTAACACAAGACCCTTAACTTACGTAGATTCAGAGCCGGATCATGTACTAAAACCTTCAGACTTTCTTACTATGGGAAAGTGTATCATTATGGAAACTTCAGATAAGGATCCTACGACGTCGCAAGGGACGGTGACTAAGGACAATTTAATTAAAGGTTGGAAGAAAGCACGGATAATTCTACGAGAATTTAAAGAGATGTTTGAGAACAGGTATCTCCTAAATTTGAGAGAAAGATATTCCCACCATACTAAAGAACCTAGAGTAACATCAAAGTTAGCACCTCAGATAGGTCAAATCGTGCAGATTAAAGGTGACACGAAGAACAGGATAAATTGGAAAGTTGGGAAAATAGTATCTTTAAAGGAAGGCGCCGACGGTTTATGTAGGGTCGCCACGGTACGAGTAGGAGATACAGAGTATACAAGATCTATCGCACATCTCTACCCGTTAGAGATCGAAGATGGAGAAGAACAGTGTAAACAAACATCATCTTATGAAGAAAGTGTAGAAGAACCGGTGCAGATTCCTGATCTTCAACGTCCACCAGACAAGGATGACGTGACGATGGAATCCCTCAAGGACGTTACTGAGCCTCCACCTGCGCAAATATCCACTCAAGAAGTAAGAGATCAACCAGAAGAAGTACAGCCTCATGCCTCGCCAGAAGAGGAACCGTGTTCCTCTAAACAAACAGTTGAGTCTATATCTAGTGAGTTAAACGAGCCTAAGCCTAAGTCTATGTCCGAACCAGAACCACTCGCGGTCGTCGACCTCGAGTTTTACGACCACACTGTTCCCGAGTCACACCACCTAGAGGAAGTTGCGCCAGAAGAACAACACGACGAAGCAAGACCTAAGAGAGCGGCAGCTCTCAGAGCCCTTGAGAAGATCAAGGAATGGACCAGCAATCTAGTCGCCGTGTTGCTGCCTGAGGCGGGGTGTGTCGTGACAAGCACGAATATCTAATGTCACAATACAAATTTCCTAGCGGCAACACTGAACAGCGCCCTCTGAGTGGAACTGTGGTAAGTTATTCCAACGTGGCAAGTTGTAAGGTAAAAACCAGTATGGCGCGAAGCGTGTGAGTGCATAAAAGTGTAATATACAGTGAGGAAGCCCACAGCTGTCCTGAGTCGTCTAAAGCTAAGTATCTTATGTTACTTGGTGCTCACAGTGGTGGTATGGTTTCTCTATGCAATGATCCCCTTTATCCAGGAGCAGTAAGTTCATATGAGGTTAGCTTGCCGCGGGATCTGCCGTGGAAGCTATTCTTGAGACCATCTTAGGTAAGGCAAACTAGGTTTCTCTGTCTGGGTATGACTTGATGTGCCCCAGGCTTCATCTCCACCTGGGTAGACTAGATGCGCCCCAGTGTGCGAGAGCCGTGGCGGTTTCGGCTGCACGGCTAGAGGCGTGTCGATGTGCGGCAGTTGCCTCGGCTCGGATGTTAGGCGTCCGGGTTATCCGACCATGTGTCGGCGGACCCCCCGCGGGGGGGTCCTTAGAACCTTCATCTCCACCTGGGTAGACTAGATGCGCCCCAGTGTGCGAGAGCCGTGGCGGTTTCGGCTGCACGGCTAGAGGCGTGTCGATGTGCGGCAGTTGCCTCGGCTCGGATGTTAGGCGTCCGGGTTATCCGACCATGTGTCGGCGGACCCCCCCGCGGGGGGGGGGTCCTTAGAACCTTCATCAGGCCTTGTAAGATGGTTCTCTTTTGTTGTAGAGATAAGTTATATGTATAGAAGGTGATGGTTGTATGAGAATACCATATTCATGAGCAATTAAACCCACAGATCTCGGGGTCAAACAACCAGCCACCATAAAGTAAAGCGAAGCAGACTGAGGCTCCTCTGGCCCAAGAGAAGTGGATCAGAGAGAGCGAGGATAAAGAATCCTTCATGGGAGATGAAGGTATGTATGCCAAGCATTCTGTTACTCTTACACCCCACACCACACAAACAATAATAATTAGTGGCCGCCTTTCCCCTTTTACGGTCTTATTTGTATACCGTAAGTGGCTGGGGGAGAGGTGGCCACAAGGTGGCGACAGCGCCACGCGCGGCTTATGGCTTTCCCCAACGGGTGGAACGGATGTACTTTTAGCTACCTGTAGCAAAGCGACGAAATCGCGGAGTGAGCCACGCCTGGTGGGGTGTAAGTATTATTTGTGTAGAGGTAAAGCTCAGGTAAAGTGATGAAAAAATCACGACTAAATTGATTTTAATGGTAAACATTGAATTAAGTATCAAATGAAAATTAAACCATTAAACATTGGTAAAGTTTATTTATTAAATTCCTTATAAAATAGCAATACAAAAATTTCTTCGTTAGGTCAATAAATTATTTGTTTGTTAAACCTCTTTCGTAACAAGTAGACTGAGAATCTTTGGTCCTAGATTGAAATACACTGAATTCGAAACTAATTTAAAAGCTCAATGTTTTTTCCTCACGAGTAAATAACATAAAACATGCTACTCGTATAAATGTGTAGCACTACATATTTGTTTTTGAATAGGTTCTTGACGGTTAAACATATGTTATCTGTACCATCAGCCGCAAAAGTTCATGGCGAATTTATCATGCGATTTCGCATCACACTGTACCTGTTATAGCCTAGTGCATTCAACGTATCAACCTAACAACTAGAGATGCAACGGATAGTTGTTTGGCCGGATACCGGATACCGCCGAATTTTCGGCCAGCGGAACTATACCTACATTTCGGTTTTTCAGGTGCGCATACTGCAGGTTTGACCTGTTTCCTAATAAACGTTCGCGCGGACTCATTCCGAGGTTCGAAATGAGCGCAATGTGCAAAGTCAGTGGAATGATTAAATTGTTTTAAAATAATAAACAAGTACGATTATGACCGTGTCTGTTTCTTAAATAGAATTTGTTTACTCCGAACTCAAGCAATGTTACTATCCGGTATCCGGCCGGATAGTAGGTCACTATCCTAAAATAATGGCCGGATAGGCCGGATACCGGATAGTAACCGGATATCCGGTGCATCTCTACTAACAACAGAAGGGAGTATAAAAGTGAAACATCTAAGCGACGTGCACTAGGGTCTCCGCGTAGACGTCCCCGACGTCACTGGACCCCATGCAGGCGTAGTAACCGTTGTCCTTCTTCTGCACCTTGCTCAGGGTCAGGGTGTCCGTGGGCTCTTTGACTGGGGAAAAATAGTAACTAATGTTAATGAGAATAGTACAAATTGACAATCTTACGTTTAAACAGATTCTTTGGTAGCAGATTAATCAGATTATGCAAAGTCTAAGGACCGCTACAGACGGACTGCAAGTCGACTAGGGTTACCAGATACATTTGTTTTGGATTTATGTAAGTAAATTTGAATAATGTATATTTTTAGGTACGTAATAAAAGAGTCTGTCAGTTCAGTAAAACCCCTGATATTTTCGAATTCCGACCGCATTCCTGACAAACGGCCAAAATTCCTGACATGTCAGGAAAATTCCTGACCTCTGGTAACCCTAAACCCGACTGCAACTTGTATGGGAACTGCACGCCGACGTTGCAGTTGGCGTGCAGTTCCCATACAAATTGCAGTCGGGTTGCAGTCCGTCTGTATCGGCAGGCGTGGCTCACTCCGCGATTTCGTCGCTTTGCTACAGGTAGCTAAAAGTACATACGTTCCACACCAATTTTGGTGGCTAGCCATAAGCCGCGCGTGGCGCTGTCGCCACCTAGCGGCCATACCTGTCCTGATCGTAACAGACGCGTTTTGTTAGAGTGAGTCTTCTGTACCTAGTACTATTATTTATTCTGTGGTATCGGCCCTAAACGTATTATTCTTAAACGTTTATCAAATCCAACAAACCGTTGATAATCCGTCGTCTTGTCATTTCTGAGTTTCTTAGAAAGAGACTAAATTCAGAGTGATGCGGTTGCTAAGTTTTATGAATAAAGGAGTAAGAAAAAAATAATCGATTTGAGACAGCTGAAATATAACGCTGTATTACCAGGCCTCCGTCACACGCTCAAGGCCACGCGCTATATGCCTACCGCTCGGCGTATCGTCGACGATACAACCGACAGAGGGCCGCCGAACGCCCGCCTCAGCGCTCGCACCGCATTGCACCGCGCGTTTCCCGCGCTTATGCTTCGAAATGCCGAAACCACGTAATTATTGTGCAGTAGATGGGTGAAAAAGTAAAAAAAACAAAGGAAAAAGCTTATAATAAAAATTCATCTTTTTATGGCGGGCTAAAGGTCCCACCTGAAAGTTTAATAATTATATTGAAGGGTTAGAAAAAGTATTTTTAAATAATTTTGACGACGTAATAATTAATCGGCCTGGTAGCACCGTATTACAACTTTTAAAAACCGTTGATTGTCCGTTGCTTTGCTCCTGAATATTTATTAAAATTATTTACGCGATTTAGGATATTTTCAACTACTTATAAAATTGTAATAACAGATAATTCCGAGAAGTGAAAAAATTATAAATCATTATATTAAAACTAAAACATATTTGATTCGCAACATTCGTTTTATTACAATAATCATCATAGGTAGGGTAGCTACAACCCTAGCGCATTCTTACGATGACGCGTTGGCACGTGACTCGAACGGCGGGCAATACAGTCTCGACTCTTTGTGCGCGTAATTATGGTACATTTCTTCTTGTCCTGAGCAGCAGGTATTATTATTAGGGTTCTGTAGGCTATTATAGCGTAGGTATTTTTGCATTTGTTTGGGAATGAGGTATCTATTACGTAGTAACTATTTATTAATCTGTGGTATTACGCCACGTTTTGTTGTCACTAGGTTGTCAAAATGTCAAGTTTCGATAACCAGTACGGTTACCATCAGTTTGTCACTGACATAAACGCCGTCGAGAACGTAATTTACTTTCTATACATCCCGTTTGCACTAATATGCGAGTGCGAGCGAGATGTATAGAAAGTAAATTACGTTCTCGTCGGCGTTTATGTCAGTGACAAACTGATAGTAACCGCACAGAAGCCCGCCACACACTCGTGCGCGAATCAGCGCGAAGCCAAATATACCAAAGGGTCTACCGCGAACACCGAAGTTCGCCAATGCAATTCTTTTATACCAAATTAATTCGGTGTTCAGGGTAGGCTCTCTGAGTTACCATCTATATGAGCTGTCAAATTCAAAGCACGTATTTTCCCAGGCCTTAAATATAAAAAAATACATAAATCTTACCTTCAAGGGGTTGTCCGTTGAACGACCAGGAGATTCTGTGGGCGCCGCGAACTTTGCAGGGGATGGTGACGTCGTCTCCAACCTTGGCGAGCATCACGGGCTCTGGCTGCTTCGTGAACTCAGGGGCCTCTGTGAAAGATAATTATATCGATGAATTTTTAATTTGGCCACGGTATCACGCGTGAAAGGGTGGACCAATTTCGCTAATACTTTTTTTGTTGTGTTTGTTATTGTCAGGAGAACGTTCTTATGAAAGAAAAATTAAGAAAGCGCTAAAAAAGGATAGATAATTATAGGTGAAACGAAGTTCGCCGGGTCATCTAGTTAAGTATATAAATTACCATCAGCTGGTTAGAACTAGAACCCATGACTGGTTTTAAAAGGAACACTCCTTGGCCATAGATCGCCGGCGCTGCAGAGTTCAAGTACCGTAAAAATATAAAACTTTGCCCTTTAACATAACTATAATATGTACCTTTGGTATATGTTAATGTTAAGTTTCATGGCGCATTGGATCTGTCTGTAAGGTCATGTAAACATTTTTCAATAAAATAAAATAAAATAAAATAAAATAACTTTGCCCATCGCGTCACAGTTCAGTAAGGCTAAATATTTCGGTTTTACTAAACTGTGACGCGGTACTCGCGGTGGGCAAACTTATGTTAAAGGGCAAACCTTTACGTTTAGGGTATATGAGAAAGGAAATATACTCAAACACACCCAACTAGTCAGTAGAAAAAGGCGCGAAATTCAAATTTTCTATAGAAGATCAACCCTTCGCGCCTACATGTTTTAAATTTTGTCGCCTTTATGTACTGTCAAAGAGGTTGTATCAGATGTTTAAAACATAGTTCATCTAAGGTGGTTTTCACTTCACTAGCGCCGCAACCGGAGCGGGGCGAAGACTACCTTTAGATGAACTATTTTTTAAATAAGTATACTCTGGCTCAGAATGAAAAATATAACTTCCAAATTGTCCGTAACGTAACGCTCAGCTTCAAGCTTTTTTGCATCTTATAGCACTAATAAGTCCGATGAGCAGAGGGCGGAATTGCTCATGGCAAAAATCAAACGTCAATAGAGTTGGAACGTTGAATTTTATCGACTATCGAATAAACTGAAATTATATTTACCTAGCGTATTTTTATTTATTTATTATAACAAAACTAAACCTCAACTCCATAAGCAAACAATAGTAGATTTCATATGAACATTACGGAATAACATTTAAATAAAATACAATATAAAACGATAATTTTAAAAACTACTTTATTAACTACGTAAGTTTCAATAATACAACCTAAGGATTCAAATCACCTGTGAACTAATTTTCATCGTATAAAATGTAAAAGGTGACTGAACTTATCGACAGCTGAAAAAGTCGATAAAATTCAACGTTCCAACTCTATTGACGTTTGATTTTTGCCTTGAGCAATTCCGCCCTCTGCCGATGAGACACTCCGGTGAAGAGTAAGCTTAATCTTATGGATTCTTGAAATTCCTTCTTCCTGCTAGACAGAACTAAAATCTTTGTGGTAACTTTAGAACTCTAACAAGCACATCCTACCATTATTTGCATTTTGAATACTCACGTTGGACAGTCAGCTTGATCTTATGGATCTGCGGCTTGCCAACACCATTGTTCGCGACACACTCATAAGTCGCGTCATCTTCGGCCAACGCCTTGGTGATCCAGAGGCGGCGGCCCGCGCTGCGGTTGCGGTGGGTTTATTTTGAATTTGAACGTTGAACAGTCAGCTTGATCTTATGGCTCTGTGGCTTGCCGACTCCATTGTTCGCAACACACTCATAAGTCGCGTCATCCTCGGCCAACACCTTGGTGATCCATAGGCGGCGGCCCGCGCTGCGGTTGCGGTGCGTTTATTTTGCATTTTGAATACTCACGTTGGACAGTCAGCTTGATCTTATGGCTCTGCGGCTTGCCGACACCATTGTTCGCGACACACTCATAAGTCGCGTCATCTTCGGCCAACGCCTTGGTGATCCAGAGGCGGCGGCCCGCGCTGCGGTTACGGTGGGTTTATTTTGAATTTGAACGTTGAACAGTCAGCTTGATCTTATGGCTCTGCGGCTTGCCGACTCCATTGTTCGCAACACACTCATAAGTCGCGTCATCCTCGACCAACGCCTTGGTGATCCAGAGGCGGCGGCCCGCGCTGGGGTTGCGGTGCGTTTATTTTGCATTTTGAATACTCACGTTGGACAGCCAGCTTGATCTTATGGCTCTGCGGCTTGCCGACACCATTGTTCGCGACACACTCATACGTCGCGTCATCCTCGACCAACGCCTTGGTGATCCAGAGGCTGCGGCCCGCGCTGCGGTTGCGGTGCGTTTATTTTGCATTTTGAATACTCACGTTGGACAGTCAGCTTGATCTTATGGCTCTGCGGCTTGCCAACACCATTGTTCGCGACACACTATCATACGTCGCGTCATCCTTGACTAACGCCTTGGTGATCCAGAGGCTGCGGCCCGCGCTGCGGTTGCGGTGCGTTTATTTTGCATTTTGAATACTCACGTTGGACAGTCAGCTTGATCTTATGGCTCTGCGGCTTGCCGACTCCATTGTTCGCGACACACTCATAAGTCGCGTCATCATCGGCCAACACCTTGGTGATCCAGAGGCGGCGGCCCGCGCTACGGTTGCGGTGCGTCACGCGGTCGCCGGGTTGACCGTTCACGTTGGTGCGGGTGCCGTCGCGGGAGATCTTGAACCAGTCCGGGTGGGCCATAGGGCTGGGGGTAATAACATTTTATGAGATCATTTTTTTTTAATCTACATATTTAAAAGGAGCCTTTATCAATGAGACATGTCGGCTCCGTTGGGCTCTACATTTGAGTTTCAATAAGTGTTACTAGATATAAAAAAAACTGTACACGAATTTCGCAGTTTTAGACAGGGGTTCCGCCAATATCGAGTGGAATATCCCAACATCAGTTACTGAATGTATAGCCCCTAGCTTCAAATAGTTGTGCCCTGTTGTCTCGAGTCCGAACACATTCCATTAGGAAGTGCTGTACTATAACCGCGAAAATCGAAGTTCGCAAATTGCGGGCATTTTTCTCTGTCACACTAATTACGACTTCATTGGAGTAAAAGAGAAAGATCCCAGCAATTTGCGAATTTCGGTTTTCGCGGTAGCCCCTCTGTACATCCTCGACAGAGTCGCAGATATCGCAGTTGGGCGACTCTGCTATCCTCATCAGATGAGCAAACTTATGCTCATAGAGTTAGATCAAGAAAACTCTGCAGAGATTTTGACAGCACACACAGTGCAGGTGTTATTTTAAAAGTCAATCTTCTATGAAATTATGACGTATAAGTAACACTTGCACTGCGTGTGCTGTGACACGTGTCACAAATCTCTGTAGACTTTTCTTGGTCTTACTCTATTCACTAACAATATCCCCCTTTTTAGGGTTCCGTACCCAAAGGGTAAAAACGGAACCCTATTACTAAGACTCCTCTGTCCGTCTGTCGCCAGGCTGTATCTCATGAACCGCGATAGACTAGACAGTTGAAATTTTCACAGATGATGTGTTTCTGTTGCCGCTATAACAACAAATACTAGAAAGTACGGAACCCTCGTAGGGCGAGTCCGACTCGCACTTGTCCGTTTTTTACATTTTTTAAATATGTTTAAAATTAAGTAATACCTTTTAATTTTTATTTTAATATGGTCTTTCTTTTTTCAGGAGACTTCCTGCTCTGAGGGTAAGAAAATAATGTTGTTTCCCTGTCTTTCTTACCAGCTAGAGTAGCTTAGTACTTATAGTGGATAGTGGACGTATTCATGGTATAATAATATACTCCGCCTGGTACTCCATTCCCGTCTTTTCTAGGTCACCTAAGTGACACAAGCCTACGTCATCATGCGACAGCGCTATATGATAATATGCGATAGCGCTATATATAGCGGCCATGTTATTGTGACGTAGGCCTGTGTCACTCTGGGAATAGAAGACCATGTTTTATTAGACTATGGACGTATTGTCACGGAAACGTACGAACGTGTCTTGATATTTCAGTCAGTCTCGGTACAAAAAGTACTGAGGTTGACTGAAGTAGCACAACAAATACGAACGTTTCCGAGAAAATACGATGGAAAACAATTATGCACTACATCTGTACTCTGTACATACCTATTACCTAACTACCTATACCACAGAATAAGTAATTAATAGTAGGTACTACCGTACAGAAAGGACACTTTTTACAAAACCGAAGTTTGACAGCGATTGACCTTTCTAACTTATGGCACTATCCCTTTCGAATATTTAGGATTGTCAAAATTCAAGTAATTATCTTATTTGTGATCGTGCACGCAAAGGGACGTCAAGTTGTGTCAACCCTAATAATTGCTCGGAGCAATGCTGAGCCGAACGGAGCCGAGTTTGCCTAAACCCTAGCTGCACCAAAAACACGATCAAACATTAGTAAATAGGAGCAATTTTCTAAAGACTTACGTGCCACCGTAGATGCAGTACATCATGACGACGATGTCTCCAGTCTTGGCTGTCATGTCCTTGCTCAGGTACTGCGGCGTCAGCTCTCCGCTCTTGTGTCCCTTGGCTGGAGTCAGGTCCTACAAGCAAACTTACGTGCCACCGTAGATGCAGTACATCATGACGACGATGTCTCCAGTCTTGGCTGTCATGTCCTTGCTCAGGTACTGCGGCGTCAGCTCTCCGCTCTTGGGGCCCTTGGCTGGAGTCAGGTCCTACAAGCGAACTTACGTGCCACCGTAGATGCAGTACATCATGACGACGATGTCTCCAGTCTTGGCTGTCATGTCCTTGCTCAGGTACTGCGGCGTCAGCTCTCCGCTCTTGGGGCCCTTGGCTGGAGTCAGGTCCTACAAGCAAACTTACGTGCCACCGTAGATGCAGTACATCATGACGACGATGTCTCCAGTCTTGGCTGTCATGTCCTTGCTCAGGTACTGCGGCGTCAGCTCTCCGCTCTTGGGGCCCTTGGCTGGAGTCAGGTCCTACAAGCAAACTTACGTGCCACCGTAGATGCAGTACATCATGACGACGATGTCTCCAGTCTTGGCTGTCATGTCCTTGCTCAGGTACTGCGGCGTCAGCTCTCCGCTCTTGGGGCCCTTGGCTGGAGTCAGGTCCTACAAGCGAACGTTGATGGGTATTCATACTTTTTAGTAAAACATAAGGGGTTAATAATACATCTATTACCGATGTAGTGTATTATTGTTTTCCATCGTATTTTCGCGGAAACGTTCGTATTTGTCATGCTACTACAGTAAACCTCAGTGCTTTTTGTACCGAAATAGAATTATCCGTGAAATTACGAAGGAAAGTATTATAATTATGCACTAGTTACATCTGTAAGTAAATATCCTTCATAGAGTTGGGCCAGCGACTCCAGCGAGTCGTGCTTTGTATCACTTTCACTGCACCTTATAAAACAAAGTCCCCCGCCGTGTCTGTCTGTTTGTGTTAGTATGTTCGCGATAAACTCAAAAACTACTCACTGAACGGATTTTCATGCGGTTTTCACCTATCAATAGGAAGGTTTAGATATATCATTTGTTAAGGTTTTGTGTAACCCGTGCGAAGCCGCGGCGGGTTGCTGTGTCCTATAAAACCCTTACCTACTCATCTATCTATCTATCTATCTATATATAATACCAGTATAATACCTTTAAACGAGCAATTCTTGTTTATTTATTTATATATATATTTCGAGGATTTCGGAAACGGCTCTAACGATTTCGATGAATTTTGGTATATGGGGGTTTTCGGGGGCGATAAATCGATCTAGCTAGGTCTTGCCTCTGGGAAAACGCGCATTTTTGAATTTTTATATGTCTTCCGTGCAAAGCTCGGTCTCCCAGATATTAACAGTTTGTTCGACACAATTTGACAGGCAAATTTTTTTACAAATATAATAAATTGTTTCTCAATATTAAACGAAACAGGTAATAGTTAACATAAGTTGAGGTAGAGCTTTAAGTTACTAACCTCAATGATATGTTCCGCAGCGACCAACTTATCATCTGCAGCCTGCGTCGCAACCAAGCACACATACTTCACATCCTTAGAAACATCCTCCTTAGTCACATTAGTAAAGTACAGATCACCCTCCGGCGATTCCAGCAGCCTCTTCTCCATAATATCCAAGTATTTGCCATCCTTCCCTTGTCTGTACCATTCAATGACCGGCTTAGGGTAGGCTTTGGTTACTGAGCATTCCATTTTGAACGGCTTGCCTTCTTCAGGCGTGTGCTTCTGAAGGGTGTACTTCGGGATATCTACGAAGGTTTTCTTGACGCTGATGGGTCTAGAACCAGCGACGCCTTCAGTCGATGTGGCTAGGCATTGATATACGCCCTCGTCCGAGTCCTTGGGGTTGTTGAAGATGAGAGTCCCTTCGCCGGCGCGCATTTTGATGTCTTGGGATTTCTCGTTGACGGGGAACGGTTTGCCGTTTTTCGTCCACGTGTAGCTGTTGAACATTATTTAATTTAGTAATCCTACAGAAATTGACTGTGATATAAACTGAGCCACATTACTAGGGGGTTGTGCATGCACAAATCACGCGAGGTGTTTTCGGCTACGTTTTGACCCCCCCCCTCTTGGTGATATTTGGTGAGGTTTTTGGCTACCTCCCTCCCCCCACACAACCTCACGTGTTTTTTTTTTCATTCGACCTAATTTTAAGATAAATAGTATTGTATATAGAAAATCTTGTTTATTTTTCTATTTTCGTTAAATAGACTCGCTATTTTGAAGCGCAGAGTGAAGATTTATGTTTAACGAAACCGAGAAGAAGTACTACTCATGTGGTAGGTTTTTTTTTCTTACTTTCGTTCACTGTAGAAAAATACACGTGAGGTTTCCTTATACCCCCCTCCCCCAACGTGATCTATCGTGATTTTTTCGTGATCCCCCCTCCCCCTATGGAACCTCGCGTGATTTGTGCACAAGCCCTAGCTTGTACTATGACAAAACAGATAAGGCTATACTGACTCAGTATGACTCAAGCATAAATAAATAAAGCCAAGGGAAGTTTACATTTTGCTTGTGGTAAAAGCAGTGTAACAAATCTGAGCTATAAATGTGTGTGAGGTGAAATATATGCACAGGCGTCATCTTTATTGTTTTCATTTCTCATGCTCTGAAAGAGGGTCATTGCTGTTCTAAAAGGTGTGCAGAAAATGATACGTTTCTGCACTAGAGCATTTTAGGTTCCAAGTAGGTACGATTTTTTTTTACGATAAGCAATTCAAATTTGGGTATAAATGGATTTGTGATACAATTTCCATTCTGATATTTGACTCGCCATTCTACTTATAAATAATGATACTTTTGCCTAAATTGTTAATTGAAAGTACCCTCAAAAATACTATAAAAAAGTATACTTAGTCATGTTTTAAAAAAACACATGCATTTTACTTTCCTCGTATTCGTAATGAAAAGTAGAGTGACTCGGGTGAAAGGCATCATTTCAGCCTCGGACTATTGGCGCTCGAACGCATCAGGCAGAAATGAGTGCCTTTCATCCGTTGGTTAACAATCTACCATTGGTTTCTATTGTTAATTCAAGTTGAACACAATGTGATGAAGGGTACCTATATTAAGGATTCGTTCCACTTCCAGGCGATGGTTCGATTCAGTTAAAATCTTCAATGATCGATTCATTTGAAATTGGACTATGTAATTGAAAATAATAGACATAATAGTCAGTTGGTTAGGTCTTACGACTCACTCTACGGTTTAGTCGCGGCGATTTATATCTCAGCCAAATAAAAAATAATGCGTCGTATGAGGAAATTAAAAGACTGGCACAAGAAAGAAATGATTGGCGATTACTCCACCGACAAGAGCAAAACTCTTAAGATTTGCTTTAAATATACAAGTCTGGAAACAACCCGGAGCAACATGGTAGTCCCTGACGAGGTTTTTCAAAATGGAGTGTACAGCTAGGTTTCTAAAGAGTCCATAGCGGGCATGTAATACCTCGCAGGCGTCCATAGGCTACGGCTACCTCTTACCAAGTCTGTTGTCGTTAGGCGTGGTGGTGAGGGGATGGTGAAAGGGTGCGGTTTGGTGGACGGTGACGGCGACCTCCCAGGGATCTCTGACGCTATAGTCTGTTCTGTATCTTTAGGTATTTAAAAAAAAGTAAACAAACAATTTGTACATTTTCGGGTAGTTATAACATTTATTGGTTAACCAACCAAATGCAAAACCGCTTGATAAGATTGTCGTGGACGGCGGTGCTAAAAAGAAATTTATACTCGCAGATTACTATACTTACCCCGTTCGTCCGTAGTCCTTGTCCACAAAATCTAAAGCGGTTTCATGATATATTGCGGCGGAGCGATATGTATTTAACTTGCAGGATTCTTCTTATTTAAATACTTAATATGCGAAAGAACAGATCCGATGCGGCAATTTTCAACAATGAAGGCTGTTCTCAGTATGTCAATATGTCATCGTCATGTCTAGCTAGGTGGCCAGCAGTCACCGTAGAGTTTTTATTTTAAAAAAGGTCGAAAGGCAATTTTGGCGCAGTAGAGCCACTACCGCTGGATCAGTCACTGAACCATTATTTGATCATGTAATGTTTTCAACTACCGTCAACTGGCTTAAGGAGCCATTTGAGGGTAGATTTTGTTTACTTTTATTTAAATACCTAAAGATACAGAGTATACAGATATCTTAGTATATATGTATATACTCACACAACTTTGTCGTTGGGCGTGGTGGTGGCGCAGGGGATGGTGAAGGGGTGAGCTTTGGCGGACGACACCCGGAAGGTGACTTCGCGGGGAGGCTCCTTGAGGACCGGCAGGTTGCTGTCCACGGGCTGAGCGGCGCCTGGATTCAAATAAGAACGGTTAACATTATTGCAACTTAACGACATCAAGACTCACGATAGTTTAAATACGAAAATAAGATTTTAAAACAAAATACAGCTAGAGACAGCGGGGCCGTGGGGAGTGGAAGCTCGCCGACTTTTTGGGGAAATAGGCTGGCGTTTGCGAGAGAGAGGTGGTGATCCTCGCTCTGGGTCGTACTTGGTTCAACAGGTCTCCATAGCAGTTCAGCGGGGGAATGCTGCAGGCATTATGGGGACCTTTGAGCCAGGTACGATGCAGGGTGGGTTATATTAGGCTTAGTGTAGGTTAAGTTATATTTGAATTATTATTTTTATTTTTTTATTTTTTTTTATAATTTAAATAAATAAAACTAGAAACAAAATAGAAAATAAAACTTACACAAAGCGGCGCTCGCAGCGAAGAGGAGAAACACTTTTACAGCCATGATTATCGAAAACCTAGAAATATACAAATTATTCATAATCTAGCCTGCCATTCATGTCCTCATGAAAAGAAGACCATATTAAATAAAAAATAGAACATCTTGCAATAAAAGTTGCAATCTTAATATTTTAAATATTTTTTTCTACATCAAATTAGTACCTACCAAACATTTTATCTATTTCTTTTTATTCTTCTCATTTTTATGTTATGATTTGACAATGCTTTAAATTAATTAGCTATTACTAATAATGTCATTTAAACATTAATTGTTAATTATTGCAATATATGGATCTAGTTATCCGAAATAAATATTATTATTAAATAAAAAAAATAAACCTTTAACATCTAGATTTATAAAATTCCAGTTAAGATACTGTTGGCTAGCCAGAATATTGGATAAATGTGTAATTAAAAAATGAAATATTAAAAACTGAACGCACCCGTAAGTGTAGACACTTTGGCGGGAACCCAACCACTGCAGCCATGGCCGACGCGGAGCGTATTTATACGGCACATATTTACAGGCGCTTTCCTCGTTGGTCATAAATCGTCACCCGCAGTCTGAATAATATTGTATTACTTACATATAAATACCTAAGCTATACCGCAGGTAAAGAACCGGCCGACAACAACTGAGTTTATCGTGTGATAAACACACAGAGTGGATAAACAATAATAATGTTGGTACAGTCGCCGCCAAATATATCGGAGCGACTAAGGTGCTCAAAAATACCTGACCATGCACCCTAACATATTGATAATAAAGGCTTTACTGCATCGAGATAGGACGCGGGTGATATAAAACACAACCCAAAATTGGGCTCCAGTACATTATCCTTTAACTTTCAGGAACAGAAAAGGTTAGGTACAGTCGACGTCAAAGATATGTTTTATACTTTTGCACCTTACTCATTTGTAATAAGGCGAAAAGTGTAAACATATCTTTGACGTTGACTGTACAGTCGCTATCAGATATATGGGAGCGGCCAAGGTGTTCACAATATCTGAACACGCACTCTAACGCCTTGACAATAGAGGCGTGTTCAGATATTTGTGAACGCCTTGACCGCTGCGATATATCTGATGGCGACTGTAGGTACTTACTAACGAAGCCAAACGCCAAACGTTCTCTCAGCTGTATTCGTGGTGAATGGGGTTGGAGTTGGCCGGTCGAAGTATTTAGCAGATGGCGCCAGCATAGCTTGTCCTGACAATCCCTAGAACTGTGACAAATTCTTGTTTTTTTATAGAATTTTATGTCTGGATGCCAGCCCTTTAAGCCAAATCTCATAGAAACTAGAGAAAAGGGCAAGCTATGATGGCGCCATCTATGCAAACCTTTGACAGTTGCCAAACCCCAATTTCAAGCGGTTAGCACCTACAAAGAGAATTTGAAGTAGAGAGTTACTGTCATGGTAAATTATGTAGTTCATTTACTTGTTAAATATTAATGCCATCTACTCGAGCATAGGCTGAACGTTATGGCGCCATCGCTCGAAAACATGGCGTTAATATTAATATTTAATAAGTTAACACATATCAGTGAAAGAATAACCCAAGTAGCATGGAAGTGTCGGCAACATCAATATAGCAGCCAATTAAGAACTTAGAGTGATTTAAGGGACGTATAAGAGTGTCAGAAAAGATTTAAGCTGTATAAAAGGTACTTTATAGACATTATACAGCTCAAGCTGTATAAAATCATTATAAAGGATTCTGCGGAAGCATGGGGTGCTTTATCAGAATATAAAAAATCTACTATAAAACTAAAAGTGTTGTGAGAGACTTACAAGCTAATTCTATCGTAAAAGCTGTATACAGGCTGTATTGTAGTAACACTTGGCACTTTTAGCTGTACAAAAGTATCTGTCAACTCCGTTTTAAAACATTAAGTGTTATGAAACACTACAAGCTAATTTTATCGTAAAAGCTGTATACAGGCTGTATTGTAGTATCACTTGGCACTTGTAGCTGTACAAATGTATCTGTCAACCCCGTGTTAAAGCTATTTCTTATGGCGTAATCTTACTCTCCTATAAGAATAGTAGTTGTATAACTTCTGTCTGTAAGGGTATTATAAAACCAAATGAATAAATGGCAGCTATAGTACAGCTTTTTTCTGTATTACTGATAGAGTCGCTTATAACAATCTTTTGGCGTAATTTTACACTCGTATAAGTATAGTAGTGTAATGATTTCTGAAAATAAGTGTATTATAAAACTAAAGGAATATATGACAGTTACAATCTTCTTTTTCCTCGCGTTATCCCGGCATTTCGCCACGGCCCATGAGAGCCTGGGGTCCGCTTGACAACTAATCCCATGATTTGACGTAGGCACTAGTTTTAGTTTTTTAGTTTTTACGAATGTTTTTAATGAATGACAGTTACAGTACAGGTTTTTTATTTGTTATACGGATCTCTAAAGAGAATTATAACTTATGTACGGAGAACCGAAATACAGCCAAACGAATACAAATATTCTATTATAAAGCTGTTTTAATTACAAAAGCTGTAAAAGACACTCTATTTATTACACAGCACAGCTACTAAGATTATAATGCTCTCCAACTATCCTGTAGGCTGTTTAAAAATTGTCGCCATTTTACAAGAAATAAAAAAACGTATTTGTAAATATAATTAAAGAAATACTTGCAAATATTTAGCAGACTAACGCCGTGTTATGATTACCAGCTGAAATAAATTGTTTAGCCTTAGAATTAATATTTATAAATATTTTTGATACTCTAACCTTAAAAACAAACAGTAACTTTACCGATTTTTGATATTTTCCTTATGGTTTCTCTTTGTTATTTCTTCTTCTTCTTCTTCTTCTTTATTAGGGGCTATATAAGGCTCCAAAGCCTATGTATCACTGCGACCATTCCTGATCTATTGTGATCGCCACCTATTACAACTCTCGATCCAACCCTGCAACTTCGAATAGCTGCAGGATCCTTTTGGTCTCGAGAGACTTTACCTCCTCCGGGCGTAATATGTGTCCGCCCAAGATTAGGTCACGAGTACGCATTAGGCAAGGGCACTCTGTGAGGATGTGCAAGGGCGTCTCCTCCGCCTCCATGCAGAGTCTGCACCGCCCTATGTCACGTTTCCCCATGGTGCGCATGTGCTTATTTAGGCCGCAATGCCCGGTAAGCACCCTTACCAAGTTGCGCAGTTGGTTCCTAGACAGCGCTAAGGCGTTCGAGGACGCCTTTTTGCTGAAGGCCTTGATAAGCGCTTTGGAATGGTTCAAACCTGTTGTTTCTCTCCAGAGTTGAATGGTTTTGTAGTGACAGTAGGTCTTTAGGGTGAGCCGCGTTAGGCTTTTGGGGATACCACAAAAGGGCTCAGGACTGTAGTTCTTCCCCTTAGCCCCTGCTCGCGCGAGTTCGTCGGCCTTCTCGTTTCCTACGATACCCGCATGCCCCGGGACCCAACGTAGAACAACCTTGTTCCTGGCTCCAAGGTTGTTCAATAGTTGCCTGCAGTTCTCAACCAGCCTCGATGTGGTGACATCGGAGGTTAGAGCTAAGAGTGCCGCCTGGCTATCCGAATGGATATAGATAGTATGGTTGCCGTAGTTGCTTTGCAGATTGATTGACGCACATTCTAGAATGGCGTATACCTCTGCCTGGAATATAGAGCAAAAACGTCCTAGGTTTAAGCTGATGCTTTTCCTAGGCGCTTCACCGTATACTCCGCAACCTACTTCAGATCCGGATTTGGAGCCATCAGTGTACCACCTCAGGCTTCCTTCTTTCCACTTAATTTGACTGTTTGACCAGTCCTCCCGTTTGGGGATTTCCACTGAGTAAAGTTTGAGTGGACAAAATTTGGGTGACATAGTGTCGGTTGGCATCCCAAGAACAGGAATATCGTACACTGATTCATTAAACAGTCTCAGAGTTTGCGATAACCAATTACCTCTCCTCACGCCCGCTATTCTAAGCATACTAGATCTCGCCTCCAATTCTAGATGCAAGTGGAGGGGTGGTAGATTTAGTATGGCTTCTAGGGCTGCCGTCGGGGAGGATGACATGGCCCCAGTGACGATGACACAGGCAGCTCTTTGAAGGCTGCCAAGCTTCATCACTGTTACCTTCTGCGTCGTTTTCCTGTACCATGCTACAGAGGCGTAAGACACTATCGGCCTCACTATGGATGTGTACAGCCATAAGGCAATTTTGGGTTTTAGACCCCATCTGTTGCCTGCCAAACGACAGCATATTGCCAAGGCTGATTTAGCCTTTTGTATGGTTCCGTCCACATGCTTGTTCCAGGTCAGTTTCTGGTCCAGTGTTACCCCCAGATATTTGACCTCTGTTGAGAACGGAATAGTTTTACCATTCATGACAAGTGGTTTAAGTTTGTCCAGTTTCCTCTTGTTCGTGAATGGTACTATAATTGTCTTATCTGCATTGATAGACAATTCATTCTCTCCGCACCATGTATTTATGGTGTTGAGAGCCCTCTGCATAAGGTCTGATAAAGTACTTTGGCAGTTGCCCCTCACCGTCACAACAAGGTCGTCTGCGTACCCCTGAGTGTCGATTCGGAGTTCCGCCATCTTGTGCAGAAGTCCATCCACCGCGAGAGTCCAGAGCAAGGGAGATAGGACACCTCCCTGCGGGCAGCCTCTCACAGTGGCCACTTCGAGAGTAGTGTTAAGCAAGTCTAGCCTAACCACTCTGCTTGAGAGCATGCTTTGCACCCAGCGGATAGTGGTGGAATCCACCTCCTTGGCCCTAAGCCCTTCCACCAGTGTCCGAATGGGTGTATTATCAAAAGCGCCCTCAATATCTAGGAAGGCCGACATGGCTATGTCCTTGTCTTCCAAGGCCCTTTCCACTCTGTCAACTAGCTCCAGCAAGGCAGTCTCTGTAGATCTGCCCCTGCGGTAAGCATGTTGACTGTCGTGTATGGGTTTTCTCAGAAGACAGCTCTCCCTGATATACTTATCGATTACCTTTTCCAAGGTTTTAAGGAGGAACGAGGAGAGACTGATCGGTCTGAAGGACTTGGCTAAAGCATAATCCTTCCTCCCAGCCTTCGGTATAAATAATACCTTGACCTTGTTCCACTGTTCTGGTAAGTGTCCCCAGGCATAACTAGCTCTGAAGATTCTAACCAAATGCGGGATTAGGACTTCAGCTCCTCGCTGCATTAGCACAGGGCTTACTCCGTCCAGGCCGCACGTCTTGTAAGGTTTAAAGGAGTTTATAGCCCACTTCACTATCCCGGGCCTTATGACGAGGGCAGCTTGCCTCCAGTCCTCCGGGCGAGGCCTGTACAGGCCTCTGACCACCTGGGACTGGTGCGACTGTCCTGCCCCTGGGAAGTGAGTTTCAGCTAAGAGCTCCAAAGTCTCCGTCTCACTAGCAGTGAAGGAGCCATCATGCCTCCTGAGAAGGCCTACTTGATTGCTTCCAGCTTTGGAGAGTATCCTGTGAAGTCTCGCTCCTTGAGGCGTATTTTCAATTTCCTCGCAGAACCTCCTCCATGACGCTCTCTTAGCTTTCCTAATCTCTTTACTGTATTCATTTAGGGCTTTCCGATAGACCTCCCACTCCCCTGTCCTCTTAGCCCTATTGAATAACTTGCGTGTTTTGTCCCTGAGCCTCCTAAGGTTGGAGTTCCACCACGGGACCACACGTTTAGTAGATTTGACCTTGGGAGCACAGTTTTCTTCAAAGGCACTTACAATGCCATTTGAGACCACCTCTACCGCAAGTTCTAAACTCTCCCGCGTTTTGATTACCTTCCCTGCGGATTCCAGATTACGTTCTAGGCAGCTCCTGTAGCCTTCCCAGTCAGTCCTCCGGGGATCCCTGAAGATGACCGTTTGAACGCTGAGAGAAAAAGATATATTAAAACAGATGTGCTTATGATCTGACAACGATTCTACATCACTTACCCTCCAGTTCTGAATATGCCTGGCTAGATTTGAAGATGCAAAAGTCAAGTCCAAAACCTCCTTCCTAACCCTAGTGACAAAGGTGGGTGAACATCCTATGTTTAGAATTTGGAAGTTATTGCATAGAAGAAAGTCATGTAGTAACTCACCCCTATCATTGATGTCGGTGCTCCCCCAGTTGGTGTGGTGGGCGTTGGCATCACATCCCACCAGTATTTCTGCGTTGTGTTTGCGGGCATAGTCGGCCACGGTTGTGAGTTCCGCAGAGGGGTCGTTCCTATCTCCAGGGAGGTATGCCGAACAGAGTATAACTCTCTGCCCGCTCCATCCCTTGAAATTTACATACGCTGCTACCAGGTCGTCTGTGCATAACTCTGGAACAGGTAAAAAGTCAATGTTCTTGCCAAAAACAATGCAAGCCCTAGGCTTAATTCCGTTAGTATTGTATAAAACTTTACCAACCGAGTTCAGTCCTAGTATGGTTGAGTTCCGCACCCAAGGTTCTTGAAGTAGTGCGAGGTCGACGTGTCCTGCAAGCCGGCTTTCAACAATGGCCGTGGCTGCTGCCGCATGGTGGATGTTTGCTTGCAGGACCCTCGCGGGTGCCGTAGGGCCAAGGCCTTTTATTTGGCCCTCTTGGTGACCCGTTGTGGCCCTCCCCTGCCTCTCGCAACAGGAGTCCTTTGAGGCCCTCCTGTCACCGAGGTTATGGGTCTGGCCCTACCGGGTACCATGCCCCTCGTCATGCCCCTTGTGCCTCTAGCTGCCGGTTGCCCGCCCCCACGGCCACGAGAACCCTGGGGTATAGGAGTTCGGCCGCTAGGTACCATGGTACTTGGCCCGGGAGTAGATTCAGCGAGGGGCTGGGGTTGCTGCTCCGTCTGCTGTGCTGGGGGAGCGTTTGGCCCCCCTTTTAGTCGGAACAGTACCTTCTTAAAGCCAATCGCTACCTCCCCACGATTGGCCTTAAGGGTTTCGGCGGAAGGCTCATCCAGAGCGAAGGTGACCACCTTGCCACCCTGCTCAGCCTTCTCCCCGAGAACTTTCCAGAGCTCTGTATTCAGGCCAAAGTTCTGGACCCTGATCAGCGCCAAGGCTTCCTCCACTGAGGCCGCCTCGGACTCTGGAATGAACGTGATGGCCGTGGCTGGTTTGGGCAATTCACCCTCCGGGATGACGGAGAGTTTCGCCTCCGGCCACGGCTTTAGCTTCGGGACCTCATTCACAAGCCAGTCCCTGCTAACCTGGTTGACACAGGTCACCAGTATCCAGCCTGTCTTGTGAATGAAGCCCAGAAACTGTGGTGCACCGCCCTTCGCGTTCGCCCATTGGGTGACCATGGCGAGATTTAGGTGACGGTGGACCAACTTCATCTGGTCCTCACTCATAGGGTCCGAATTACGGATCCCTACTCGTGAGGACCCCGCTACCTCCCTGAAGCTCGGTTGACGAGGCTCCCCTGAGGTTTCAGCGCGGAGTTTCGGGGCCTTTTTCGCTGATCCCTGTGGAGATTCGTCCTCAGAGCGGACCCTTTTTACAGGGCCTTTCTCTTTGGCCGGCTTCTCCACAGCGATGTCCACCCAAGGCTTACGGGCCAATGACAGGGCTTGCTCTTTGGCTACCCCGTCGCCCATAAGCCTGCGGAACCTCTTGCGAGCAGCACCCGACATGCGTTTGAAAACACTCGGCTCTTTGGTCGAGGAGCTGTCGCCGGGCGCACCAGAGACGATGTCGTCTCTGTCGACCTCAGCTACCCCCTCCCCTCCCTGAGAGCAAACCTCGGGCGTGCCAGAGGCTTCTGCAGCCTCCTTCGCCCCGATACTACCTTCAGCCTGGATCAAGTCCAGAGCTGAGGACATGGCGTCAAAACTTTCTAATTTTTTGTTATTATTTTCCATGAACGTCCCACGAGTAGCAAGGGAAATATTCGTCACAGAACGGCAGAGCCCCGCTTGCCGACTGAAGGACTAAATACTGCTACGATTCGCCCCGGTTTCGTAGAGACGCCGTTAGAGACTGGTCTCGCCACCAGCCACGCATCCATCGGCACGGTACGTATGACACCTTGGATTGGCGGAGAGGAAATGGAGTAGGAAAGGGGAGCAAAGAGGGGGAAATAGGGAAGGGAGGGATTAGAGAGAGGAGGGATAAAGATAGGAGTAGAGACGGGAAATGACTATTTGGATCACAGGATGTTAAGACGGGAGATAAGGTAGGGGAAAAGGATTACCTGGCGGGTGGGACTGTCACACCAGGTATGGCCCTCATACTTAGCTGCTAGTGGCCCGAGGTTGTTGGTAAATAGTGCGACGCTCGTTAAGACCACTAGCATTTCCAGGGTGTACGACCCACCCAGCAGTGAACCCCGGGTGGGTTCAACCCTGGTCCGCGGCGGCAGATCCAGGGTCGACGGGGACGTGTATGAAGGACTTGAGTGAGCAGACCTGTAGCCCAGCGTCGCAAACCTGAGCGTGCCTACCCCCTCCTACACCCCCCTATTTGTAAATATAATTAAAGAAATACTTGCAAATATTTAGCAGACTAACGCCGTGTTATGATTACCAGCTGAAATAAATTGTTTAGCCTTAGAATTAATATTTATAAATATTTTTGATACTCTAACCTTAAAAACAAACAGTAACTTTACCGATTTTTGATATTTTCCTTATGGTTTCTCTTTGTTATTTTGCAGGCGCGTAAATATTTTGCCAGAAAAGATACACAGGTTCACAATAAATAATAATCCGCACTTACCAATAATGTAAAATTCCATTCAAGTCCTGTATAATATTTACTTTTACTTTTACCATCCACTATAACACTTTATTGTCGCCATTACTATATTACGAATGAACAAGATTAAGACATTTTAGTTTCTTAAATGATTATTATTCTCTTGTAATTCTTTCTTATAACTAATTTAAAACTTATATTCTTATATCGTACTTATAAGAGATTATCTGTAGTGGTAAGGTTTCCTGTTACACCGAAATATAGCTGTAATGCAGCTATTATGCAGCTTATGTATTGCTTATACAGCTACTCTACAGCTCTAATAACGCCAAAGGCTGTATAATTTGGGCCCTTTTTTTACTTATAAGGGCTGTATAAGCGCTTATACAGCCTTTGTACAGCCTAACTGTACAGCTTATAGTATACAAATAAACTTTAATACAGCTTATATACAGCTTGCAATGCTACTTGGGAAGGATCAAAGTCAAATGGCGTTCTAACAGTTTTATGTTCTATCGAAAGATGGCAGTAAATTTACAGTGGCTACATAATTTACTTTGACAATCCGTCTCTATACTCTTTTCTCTTTGGCACCTATATACTTACTTTGCTCTTTGGTTAGGATCTTGTAACTGTGACCCTTTTTATCTAGAACCATCTAATATGAGTAATATGTTATATGTTACTGTTTAGTATCGGAAAATATAACTTTTCCTTATTATGACTTAGTGATTGACAACTGAGCGTGGAAATGTTCTAGTACTTCTAATGGGTAAACAAAGTACCTATATTTTCCTTATACATTCATAAGTTTACGGCGCATATTTCAATGGGATGACTCTGGACTACTAAGTAGAAGCATGTACTCGTACCTACTTGGCGATTTTTAGGGTTCCGTACCTAAGGAAAAAACGTAACCCTTATAGGATCACTGCTGTCTGTCTGTCTGTCTGTCCGTCTGTCACAGCCCATTTTCTCCAAAAGTACTGGGCCAATTAAGTTGAAATTTGGTACACAAATGTAAATTCGTGATCCAAAGACGGACATCTTACGTAAACAAATGAATTTTAAACATGGAGGACACTTTAGGGGGGTAAATGAGAAAATTTTAAAAAATATTTTTTTAAACTATATCGTGTTACATATCGAATGAAATGAAAGATGAGCTCTTTCATTTCATTCGATATGTAACACGATATAGTTTAAAAAAATATTTTTTGAGAATTTGAGAATCTCAAATAGATTTTTTTGTACTTTTAAAATAAATAGTTTAGAAGTTATTTGACCCCCCCCCCCCCTTGGACTGGGTCTAAAATTTTGAAAAAATATACAAAATAGTTCTTTACCTATAGATGACAGGAAAACCTATTAGAAATATGCAGGCAAGCGTGAGTCGGACTAATTAGTTTTTGATCCAACCCCTACGGGTTTTTCAAATATAAAGAAAAGAAAAAAAGACAATTCACTCGCTTTCATATATAAAAAATACCTTGTTAAAAATTGGGTAATCTACGGAACCCTTGGAACGCGAGTCCGACTCGCACTTGGCCGGTTTTTTGTAAGCTACGTACCTATACCTACTGAATGCTGAGTTTTACTAAGATGTAAAAGAATACATACTTATTAGGTATGAAAACTATAGCGTTTGTCCGCGACTTAGAATAAGAATAAGAAATGTTTATTAGCACAAAATAACACAAAACAAAAATTCATTTAGAACATAAATATTTTTGCCAAAAGGTCCTCACTCAGCTTCCATCCTAGGACACACAACGTGATGCTGATTTTCAGTGGGGCCTGGTAAAAGACTAAAGCTACAACTAGAACTAAAACTAATTATAAGGCTTATTAAAAAACAGTATAAATTATAAGGCTATTAATTTTATCCCATACGCCCATATGTATCTACATGCTTTGTCGCGCGCGTAAACGTTTGCGTCGTAGAATGATGATGATTGATAAAAACTATTCTAAATGTCCTCCTTCCCCGTATGTTATGTAAAGGAGAGTCGCTTATCTACTTCTACTTACTGTTTGTTGTCTATAGTTAGGTATAGGTTGGAAAACGCGTGCACAGTAGTATTTCAGTTGTATCTATTAGTTCTATTACTAGCGATCCGCCCCGGTCCCCGGCTTCGCAAGGGTTAACAAATTATACACTTAACCTTCCTCAAGAATCACTCTATCTATAGGTGAAGACCGCATGAAAATCCGTTCAGTAGTTTTTGAGTTTATCACGAACGTGTCGTAACATACATACACACAGACAGACGCGGCGGGGGACTTTGTTTATTTGTTTTTTTTTTGTGGGCAGGGCAAAAACTTGGTGGGAAGATAGAGGTCCCTATTCTGTACAAATTAGCGTATTGTCCGTAAAAAATCATCCATTCGTCAAAAACGTATGTTATTTTCGTAAATGAGCGGAACATCATTTCACAATCTACATTTTCATTGCAACAAATTGGGATTTGTTTCGCCCGGGAGCCGATTTTTTAATTTCGATAGCACGATTTCGTCACTCAAGTCTGTGGAAAACGGCGAAATGATTATTTTAAAATACTAAGTAGCAATAAATATTGGGAATCTAGTGGTATTGACCACTCGTTTTGAATTCTATTAGTAGAATTTAACTGCCTAGTAGTGGAAATATATTGAAGGGAAAATCAAGAAATCGAGCGCTCGAAATTCACAAATCTGCCCCCTGAATGAGAAGCTGAACTATTAAACTATACCAAATTTTATCGAAATATAACGGAAAATAAAATTCGATGGCAAATAAAAAATCGGTCCATTTATTAGAAGTATGATCTAAGTACCTACCAACACTGCAAAGATTGTTGACATGGTTAAATCTGGTTATCGGTACCGTTGAAGCCCAATTACCATAAAGGCTCATTAGTAGGCAGTTCATTGCGCCAGGGGATTACCTGGGAAGATGGCTTGTAAGGCGAGTCACAAACTGCATGACATGAATTAACCCATTTCCAGGCCGCACCAATCTACAAGGGTTTCCCAAAAAATGCAAATAGATTCCAATTAATCCAGCTTTGATGATTCATTTCAAGAAGGGACACATTTCCCAAAAGTACAATCTATTTTGAACCTTAAATCGGAATGCTAAAGTTGAAATACTATTGGCGCGTATGTGGTCGATAAATCGAACTATGCCTGAAAAAGGGTTAGTGTATAATACTCGACTAATGGGCTTGGCATTCTTGGCAACTCTCAAATGCACGATGGCCCAGCGCTGGCGAGATGGCCATGCGATGGTTGAGAGCACGCACTATGGAATAGGCCACGATGTGAGCGTCAGGATGGCGGATGGACCTCAGCGAATTTGAACGAAATATTTATAAACATATTGTACCTTCGGTGTACTTTACTGTACCTTTAATTGAATTTAATGTACTTCTCCCGGAAACGAGATATTTAACAAAAAAGGTCCACCTGCCATTCTGACGTCAGGATGGCGGGTGGACCTGTGAAATCTTGGCTTATACCGCACTCCAAGTATGTAGTTATAGTGTACCTTCAGTATACCTGCATAAACTAAGAATAGAAATCAGTGTACTTCTTCCGGAAACGAGATATGGCGGGTGGACCGTTAAATATCGCACGCACCATCGCTGGCCCACTACCTTTGATATGCGGACGTAAAACCGACAGTACCGACACCCTGGCCATCCCATTGCCATCCCGCCGCATTTTACCCTTGTCTAAGACATACCTCTCTCTAGTTAAAATATTCTATGTTATTTGGCTTTAATGGCTGCTGCCAATAAAATTAAAAAGAATTTGATACTATTCGTAGAAGAATTCACAAGTAAAACTACGCTGGCGCCATCTGTGAAAAACTTCGACGGGCTAACCCCATTCCCAAATAACTACCGAATATCGTCTAAGTCCGAAAATGCAATGCTGGATTTTCGATATTCAAAAAAAATTGTCATTCGGTAACGGTGGAATTAGCCGAATACACGACCTTAGTGATTATTTTCATACATAAGATCGGTAGTGATACCACCTACTTAAATGGTGAATACTTAGTGTGTATTACTAAAGGCTCCGTCACACAGGCGCGTTTTCCGGGCAGCGCGTGAGTGGGGCGCGCCGCTTTTACATAGGTATAAAACGCTCACGCCCCGCCCGGAAAACGCGCCTGTGTGACGGAACCTTAACGTTTAAAAGATTTCAACAATTTATGCAAGCATGGCTCGACATGTTCTTGGTTTGTTAATCGTCACGTACGTACGAAAAATACTTAGGTAAATGAAAAGTAGGTACTGATAGGGACCAAATAATTTTCCTCATACATTTGCATGAGTTCGTGGAGATGAGGGTGCTGGGTGAAGCCCCGCAGACAGCAAAGAACATAGTCATAACCTAACCTGATAACTATCAGTGATAACCATAACATAGTCAGGGGTTCGAAACTCCTCGCTTCGGGCTCGCAGTTTAATAACTAGTAGATTCATGACGGTAGTCCTGTTATTTTTCTGTGACATAGTTTGAAAATATAATATAGAGATGACACCTGTCACCCTACCCATCTAAATATTGATCCCGAGCAAGCGAAAGATTCCATAATTGAACCACGAGTTTAGCGAGTGGTTCGAAAAATGGAATCTTAAGCGTTGCGAGTTGCGAGGGTTAAACAAAATTTGCCCCGAGTGAAACACAAAATTTTTCACCACACCGACCCGAAGCAAACATTAAATGTAAAATATCAAACAAAATCAAACCAAATCAAATTCAAATGAATGTTATTAAATATTTATCATCCAAAATCATCATTTAAAAGTCAATTCTACCTTGCCTCACATGTGAATTACTGATAGCAAAGTGCAACTTTGCTATCCGTTTTTGAAGTGCAAAGTAAGCCTTTCCGAGCTGGTGTGGTGAAAAAAAAAATACCTACCTACAAAAAACCAAACCAATTACAAAGAGAACAAGGTAAGTATATTTCATAGTAAGTGTTTTTATTTTATTTCTAGGTTTAACTTTAGTTTTAATAATTACATTATGTAGGTATACATATTTTATTTATTTCATCAAATAAAGATATTAGTATTTACACATAAGTAAACGTGAGTTTGCAAAAACTTCCCTTTTAGGTATACCTTGACGTATCCCTCTGAGCTTTGATCTATGTATCATTGCAGTGTGTCTCAGTCGGAAAACCTTGAAATAATTGTATTATTATATTTATTATAATTTCTTGAGTAATGTTCATGCATTTACAAGAACTTATTGTCGTCTAGGTGTGACTGGCCGGGTTTCCCTGTAGGTAAATACCTATTCGAAGACGCGTATTACAATCTGCTATAGATCATATTATCATCATAAAGTGTCATTCTATGGAACTTGCTGACTAACATGGAAGGGTACCCCACTGTTCCGGCTCCGATTTGATTAATTTTTATATAAGTACTTATGTTATAGAGTAGTCTAAAATAACGGACACGTATTTTTTTTAGCTGCCTATACCTACTGACCCTACTGGGAGAAATTGGCCTCCAAAGTACTGAAAAGTGACAAAACGCTCTAACTTCTTTAGAGAGTTTTATTCAAGAAAATTGCTAGTTAATTACTGGTTTGAATATACCTATGTTGGAGAACATGAAAAACTAATGGACACTTATTTTGCTATTTTGGCTCAAAGTTATATTTTACAAAAAAAACACACTTCAAAGTTTCATACTTCTCATCCTTTCACTCGAACTTCACGGTGGTTATTTTATTCGTTTTTATTTATCATGAAAACTAAAAACTTCCCGGTAATGAAGAATGTTGTCACGGTTGTTAACCGGTTTGGACATTAAGTTCTAGCCTATTTTAAAACATGAAGATCCTAAAAGTGTACATTTGAAATATTTGAAGGTACCTACTCTGTTAAGCCCCCTCCAGACTATGCGCGTGAATCGCGGGCGAAGCCGCGAACGCGAGTGTGGAGTCGATTTCGCAGGTCTGCGTTCAGGACTCCACACTCGCGTTTCGCGCACGAGTGTGGAGGAGGCTTTAGGCACGCGGTATCGTGGTGAACGCGGAGCTGCAGGCGCGCGGCAACGTGTTGGCGACGCCGGGCGAGCGACGTGAACACACGGTACTAGAGTGAAGCGCGTGAAAAAGACAAGAATGAAACTTTGAAGTGTGCTTTTTTTGTAAAATATGAATGTGAGCCGAAATAGCAAAACACGCGTCCATTATTTTTTCATGTTCTCCAACATATATTCAAACCAGTAATTAACTAGCAATTTGCTTGAACAAAACTCTCTACAGAAGTTAGAGCGTGTTGTCACTTTTCAGTACTTTGGAGGCCAATTTCTCCCAGTAGGTTGAGTATGGGCAGCTAAAAAAAAATACGTGTCTGTTAGAGTCTGGCTAGCCAAAAATTGTTGACAGATATTTCGTTATTGTATCACTAATTGTCTATGATTTAAAAAAAAAGCTAAAAGTCCGTTGTCAATTTATGTCATTCATTCAAATTGTTTGCGGTTTATAAGGGGTTTATTTCAAATAATATTAATAATGTCTATACTGAGTGAGGTTCGCAAACTATTATTTAAACTCTTAAATAATTACGACAATGTGCGAAGTCGACATGTAGCGGTGTATAACGAAAAACTGCAATGTTTACAACTCCTAAACAAATGTAAACAAATTAGGAGGTTGGTGCTCTATAAATATTTTGATACTTAGCATTTAGCATATTTGGCATAGTACTTATGTATTTTTTTGGTGATGGATTAATATTACGGTATTATCGAGCTAGGTCTTATTTAAACTACATTTCATTTTTCGCCTTGTTACAATGGTATATGGTGAGAAAGTGTTAACATATGTGTTTATCGTTGACTCATGGTTGACTGTACTTTACATAGTGGTAGAAATTATGTGAGCTGCTTTGAGTGCACGTCAACGTATATTTAACTTATATCCTTAGGTACCCTACGTGTGCACAGAAAATCAAAAATATTTTCTAGTTTCAAAACTATAATTCCTTCTACACAAAGTGTGACCAGCCCAAGATTTTTTGAATTTCCCGCCAAACATTTGTGTAATATTTCAGTAGCCAGACTCTATTTTATACTACTCTATAACATATATCAAAATAAATCAGATCGGAGTCATCGGAGCCTTTCCTTGTAAGTAGTTAACAAGTTCCATAGAATGACACTTTAAGTATAGACACTTTTAGTAGAGCATGACAGGACAGCATGATTCGACCCTGAACCGCTGTCAAACTTCGGTTTTGTGGGAAGTTTCCTTTCTGTGCGGTAGCACTATTATTTATTCTGTGGTTACGCTCTCATTTTAACCTTTTGGACGCCAATGACCGATATATACGCACCGCAGGTTCCACGCCAAAGACTGATTAATCGGTCACAGACCACAGATCAACATAGAGCTACGTGCATATGCGTAAAGTTCAATTTCAGTTTTGACACTTCGGTGACGTGGCGTCCGCGTGACAGCTTTTGTGTTTGACACGGCGTCGAAAAGGTTAAAACGACATTTTGAAAAAACATGTAGCCTAAAGGATGACTCACGCTAGACCTAGACCGGACCGTGCCCGGGCCGAAGCGTCCGACATGTCATTATCTATGACATGTCATAAAAATATTTTCAGGTAAAATGTTGCCAAGATGAGAACATATATGGCTTACACTGTCTAAAAGTCTCATGTAGAGTCAAGCTTCTAACTATACACGCCCTAACCCTAACACAGCACCTAAAGTTTAAAATTAAAACCCTAGACCACAGAATAAGTACCTAATAGTATTATCATACCCTGACAAATTTTTAGAGACGTCAAAGACGAACCCAAATATGTAGATTTCGTATATAGTCAGACCGTAAAACGTCTGCAGCGATTTTGATAGCCCACGCAGTGCAAGTGTCATTTTAAACGTCAAACTTCTATGAAATTATGACGTATACATAACACACTGCGTGGGCTATCAAATCCGCTGCAGACTTTGTTTGGTGCGACTTTACCTATGTTAGATCTTTCACAGCAATCGAGATACGAAAGTGTTTTTTTAGACAATGTTTAAAAAAATCATAAAAAAAGTATTCATTTCTTTCAAAATCCGGTAGACAAAAAGGAGATAAAAGCCGTTTGCCTTGTAATTCTATCTGTTGGGCAAAAGTAGAAGTATAAGATATACGATTAAAAACTTGTCAAAAATCGATGAAAACCTCGGGTAGCCCCTTAACCTTTTCGACGCCGCCTTAACACAAAAGCTGTCACGCGGACGCCACGTCACCGAAGTGTCAAAATTGAACTTGAACTTTATGCATATGCATGTAGGTCTATGTTGCTCTGTGGTCTGTGACCGATTAATCAGTCTTTGGCGTTGAACCTGCGGTGCGGATATATCGGGCATTGGCGTCCAAAAGGTTAAGATTCACCTTTTCTTGATCTTGATACGAAACGAAATTAGTGTCAGTGAAAAGATGAAACAAATGCATCGACTTCGACAATGTAGGTAGATCATCGTCAAAGTAAATACATCTGCTTCTAGCCAACAGTTTTAAATTACAATTTTTTATTGAATAAATTATTTGCACAATAATTTATTATTGTCTAATCATGTGCTTGAGTTTAGCTAATCCTTTTCCGATTCTTTCTCATGGCTAGAAAGTAGCACGCAAACGTTATCAATTCCCTGTTCTTTGTTAACGGGCGCTAAATTATTAGGGATGAGACTCGCTGTCAGGGTAGGAAATAAGATGATGGCGTTTCTCAAAGCAGTAACCAAAGGACCAAGATATAGGGCCAGGTTCAAAGGACTCACTTCAGTCGCTCTGTTAAAGCCTGGACCGCCTGGACGGTTGTCAGGGGTTAGGGGCTCTGCCTTGCGAGGCTGCGGGTTCGCAACATGAGGGTACATTGGAGTGTGATGCCCGGGCATGGGTGGATTATTCTGGGGCATCGGCCAGGCCCACCCAGGTGGCGATGGAGGGTTTTGATGCTGAGGGAAACTGGTCCTGGGATGATCCATTGTGGAGGTATTCAGTTGATGTTCTATATCGCGACAGCGGAGCAACCGATTTCTCTCACGTACGCGTTTCATTAATTCCATAAGAGACAGATCCTCGTCGTCGTTGATGACATCTGGCACGGCGTTTAGCGAAATTAGATCATTCCAGTTAGGCTTTTTGCAGTCTTCTCTTTCGAAATATTTCTTAATGAGGTTTGGAGTCGCTTGACGTTCCTCTTGGCAATGCATTAAAGGTTCGCTCTTAGGGTCATCTCCAACCTGAGAGTCTAAATGCTTGGCAGATTCTTCACAATAGGAACTAGAAATGTTCATTACAGCCGGTCCTGAGGTTTGTGGCGGTTTAATGATATCGGGTACAGCCTCCACTAGCGGTACTTCTTCAATGGTTTCTAATTTCTGTGCAAGCTTTTCTTCTTCTAAATTCTTTGTTGTTGCATTTAGCGTAGCGGATACTAATTTTTCTTCCGGTCTTGTTTCTTCCATATTGACAAAGCAAGATTCCTCGACCGTCGGTGAAGTAAACGTTGCTAGCAATTCAGAATATGTCCGTAGTATCGCATCTACGTGTCGTATATTTGTGCTTTCATCATTCGAAACTTGATATTTGTTCTCTATATTTTTATCGGTTGTTGTGCCGTCATTTTTGTTATGGTTACACAAGCAAGGCGTTGTTGTATAGAAGTTCAAGTTTTTCGCGAAAGCATTCAACAGTTCATATTCTATGGCAAACCAGGCTTTCCACAACTCGCCGTTCCCAACTAAAATAGCAAAAAAAGGTCATGACATGTATAGGTACAGTTGCAAATATAGCGATTGCGAAAAAAAATCGTTTACGGTTCTAATTAATTTTTAATTTTCAAGCCAATTAGGGATTGTAAAAAACTGCCATCATCAGTTTAAAAGTAGTTGCAAGAAAATGAGTTACAATATAAGTAATAGAGCTAGGGTTGCCAGATCGAAAGGCGCGTTCCGGGAGTGGGCAGTCAACGTGAAAAAATGTTCAAACGCTGGAAAGTGCAGGGGTCAAAATGTCCATACGGAACCGGCTGTCTATGTGGCAAAAAGTAGGTAGGTTAGGTTCGTTAGGTAGCTTCAGATGCCCGAAGGGCAAACTGCCCAGAAATAGGAGCCCCGCGAAGCGGGGCTCCGTCTAGTTACGTAGACAGCCGGTTCCGTATGGACATTTTGACCCCTACACTTTCCAGCGTTTGAACATTTTTTCACGTTGACTGCCAACTCCCGGAATGGAAAGGCGCTATTATCGGGAAAAAATATAAATTTTTCGGGATTTTGGGACTTCAGTCGGGAAAAAGAACATTCAAATTAAAGTAATGTATTAAAAACAACGATATTTTACATTATTGGCGTCAGCTGGTCTGCCCATAGACGTTATTATATAAAAATAGTATGAATTCTTTGGGATCTAGAGTCGCTCGCTCGCTCGACGACAGTTCGGAACTTGAAATTATTGTTTTATAAGGTGTTTTTCGGGACAATGTTCAATTTGTCGGGAATCGGGAACTCATCCTAAAAATCGGGAGAATCCCGCCAAATCCTGACCATCTGGCAACCCTAAATAGAGCAGCTGTTACAAATGCACAGCATGGAAAAATATGGACATTTGCAGGCCCAAATTTTTTTTTTTTTAGGTACCTATCAACTGTCAAATAAATATTGATGGCGCTGGATCCGCGCAATATTTTAACCCTTTTCCAGGCCGGGCCGCACCAATCTACAAGGTTTTCCCGAAAAATCCAAATATATCCCAATTAATCCAGCTTTGATGATTCATTTTGCTTTGAAGACAACTCAAGTTTCCCGAAAGTGCAATCTAATTTGAATCTTAAATCGGAATGCTAAAGTTGAAATTCTAGTGGCGCGTATGTGGTCGATAAATCGTAGTAGGTATGCCTGGAAAACCGTTAATATTGTTAATAACTACTTAATACCAACATTACAATTTAGTCATCGTCGTTGATTTGGCCCGCGTTAAGTTCAGGTTTTCACCACGTCGAGCGCATCATCGCTTGCAGTTTCCCCCAACACGAACCTCGCGTAAAACCGACCACTGACTAACAGTCCGCCGGACGATATCGGCCGGACAGTTGTTCGGAACTGTCAAATTTTTGTTCTAAAGGGGCCCACTGATTAACAGTCCGCCGGACGGTATCGGCCTGTCCGTTAGAACAAAATTTAGACAGTTCCGAACAACTGACAGGCCGATACCGTCCGGCGGACTGTTAATCAGTGGGCCCCTTAACTGACAGGCCGATATCGTCCGGCGGACTGTTAGTCAGTGGTCGGCTTTAAACCGATAGGTACCAAATTAGTTACCTGTGTCATAATCTGAAGACCCTGGAGTGTGTTTCCAAGCAATCTTCGTTTCTTCGGACATCTGGTAATCTGGAATAGCTCATGATTATTAGCCGGATGGCAAGGAAGCGTAGGCAAGGACGTAAGGCTACGCGTTGGCCGGACAGAATAACGACAGAGACAAAAGAAACATTACGGGCTAGCAATGCTAGCATACACCGGACCCAAGAAAGAGCGGCTTGGCACTGGTGAAGTGTACACAGTCGTCACGTCCCTCAGTCACGAGGTTACGAGCGATTCTTTTATTTTTTGCCATTTTTAGAGCGGTTTCGCACTACGTCCGATCCGAATCCGATCCGAACCAGTGAAAATATGGTCCGTAGTAGACGTAGAACGATTTCTATGGTAAGTTACGCACCGCACACGTTGAATGACGGAAAGAAATCGGATGACGGAGATCGGATCTAGTGCGTAACTTACCATAGAAATAGTTCTACGGCTACTACGGACCATATTTTCACGGGTTCGGATCGGACGTAGTGCGAAACCGCTCTTAGGGTTCCGCACCCAAAGGGTAAAAACGGGACCCTATTACTAAGACTCCGCTGCCCGTCCGTCCGTCCGTCCGTCTGTCACCAGGCTGTATCTCATGAATCGTGATAGCTAGGCAGTTGAAATTTTCACAGATGATGTATTTCTGTTGCCGCTATAACAACAAATACTAAAAAGTACGGAACCCTCGGTCGGCGAGTCCGACTCGCACTTGTCCGGTTTTTTATATATTGTGACCTTTTTTGCCACTTTTGCGTTATTTCTACTCAGAATCACGAGCTCTTTCGATCCTAATGGGATAAAAAAAATGTCCCAGAGTTTTTTCCCTATTGTGTTACCATTTCCTCATACACTTTGTATAGCGGTAACAAAAAGGAAAGTGTGAAAAATATATGGAAATTTAAGGACACCTTTTTTTCTCCTATAAGGATGAAAAGGGCTCGCGATCCTGACTAACACAAAATGGCAAAAAATTAAAAAAAAAACGATCTTAAACGACAAAGAAGACCATCATCTTTAAAGCATTAGCCCGACTCTTTTGTCTCTTTGGTTTATTGCTAAACACCATAATGTGGGTCTCTATTGTTTCCCATAAAGTTTTAAGTCATTATTGTTCCGTTAAAGTGATAATTTGGTTTTTCTCAGAAACTAGTAGCTTTTCAGGATTGCCATAAAACAAACCTAACCTATCTATAGGAGAACCTACCTACAAGTATGACTGTTACTGTACGGGTCAATAGTTTTTACAGTTTTATTTTGGATCAATAGTTTTAATAATTTAACTAAAATTATATTTAATTTGTATATCTGTAGTATTAATATTTATTTGTATAACTCATAGTTGCGCTCTCTCGAAAGGGTCTCCACGGAAGACTAGCGTCGGGGACCTCAAAAGTTCCTTGACATTATGCTGAGTGGAGACCATTTCAGAAACGCTTTATAACCAATCTATGTCAATGTTATTAGTAAGTTTAAATTAAGCGTTTTTGAATAAAGTATCTTCTATTCTATTCTATTCTAACCTTACGAAAATTACTTTAGCCCTGGAGGGTAACTTTAGCCATTGAGATTTACTCGGTCCAGGTTATATTATTGCACTATAATTATGGAAATATGCCATGAGGTTGGTTTAAGCTAACCTTTGACGTTTTTATGTTTTTATTAGACCTTACAAAATGAGGGTTTCATGTGGGTCAAAGTCAGTACCGTCTTTACCATAAGGGCACACGGGGCCCCATCGTCAGGGGGCCCCGAAGGACAGACAGTAGCAGTATATTTGATTACCCATAGTAAATAGATAGAGGATCATAGTGGAAAAATGAAGTAGTTTAATTCGCTTTCTTTACTTTCCAAAGGGGCACCAAATTCTAATGTGCCCCAGGGCCCCAGCATAGTTTAAGACGGCCCTGGTTAAAGTTACCCTCCATTGGGTCAAAGTAACCCGAGTTTACGGTATGTCAAACAAAGGGATCCGACCATAATGTCCATAACCTGTTTAATAAGTACCTACCTGATTTATGTCCCAGGGTGTTTTGGACGACTAACGGCAAATCGCTGCGGTGCTCGATGTATGGCCTGTTGACGTGTTTAGGTTTCGTCCATTCGGTCTTGCAGAAATCCCGCGACACCATCTCATCGTGCACTGTAAAAGGAGAAAGGATAACTCGGCTCAGTGGGGAGACACTCCTCCTTTCGGATAAACTCGGCTCCGAGGGGCTACCGCGAAAACCGAAATTCGCAAATTGCGGGGATCTTTCTCCTTTACTCCAATGAAGGCGTAATTAGACTGACAGAGAAAAATGCCCGCAATTTGCGTACTTCGATTTTCGCGGTTATAGCCCCGTTCGGCTCAGCATTGCTCCGAGCAATTATGGGTTGGCACCACTTGACGTGCTTTTGCGTGCACGACCACAGTTAAAGATAATCACTTGAATTTTGACAACCCTAAACTAAATAGCCGAAAGGTATAGTGCCATCTATGAACCGCTGTCAAACTTCGGTTTTGTAGGAAGTGTCCTTTCTGTACGGTAGCCTACTATTATTTGTTCTGTGCTCGGGTGCCAAATTCCCGTCCATTATTAGGGTTCTGTGCCCAAAGGGTAAAAACGGGACCCTATTACTAAGACTCCGCTGTCCGTCTGTCCGTCTGTCTGTCTGTCACCAACACGCCATTAAGTCTTTCTAGCTAATGTCGCCAATATGTCGCCGTTATGTCGCCGTTATGTCGCCATAGTAAAAGATATAAAAGGCCGGTGCGGAGGTACTGAGTAATAAAATCAGGTATTTACAACATAAAACTCTTAATTATCAATCTGGATTTAGGAATGCAGACTATTCTGGGATTGAAGATCGGTTTGCTTTAGGGAACCTTTGTCAGGCAAGAGCAGTACAAAGGATAAATTGAGTGATTACTCAATTTCGGCCTCGATTAAACATAATAGTTAGTGAATAAACTCGGTGCTTCGTTTATACATCTAGAGAACTAGGAATTCTGTATAGATTATCAGGGGAATGGGATCATGAGAGTAGCATCCCTAGCTTTTTGAATATAAAAAAGATAATTAATTTGATGAGTGATGGATACTTTGACACTTCTTTTCATCATCATCTAGGTGCGCTTAAGTTACGAAGTGTTGGTCATAGCTCTTCTGGCTAACCTAGTAGGGTAGGTGTTCCGATTAATACTTGCAAATCGGACTAAGAGCTTCCAGACCTGCATCGGGCGTACGGAGCAGCACGTGTGATTAAATCACACATCGTTTAGAAGATGATAGTTACCGTGTAGCTTTACGACTAAGATATTTTTTGTTTTCAGATTCCTGCTACACTTAAAAAAATGGTACATAATTATAATAAAAACATAAATACGTTTTTTAGTCATTCTACTTTATTCTTTTTTTTGTTAGAAAGTGTATTGTTTTTGTTCTAAAAATAGATTCCTCATCCTTAATTTATCCGAAAATGATATATTACATGCCCTAATAGGTATAGTGTTTTAGACACGTTTTAGAGAAATGTTGCTCCAAGTGAAGCGCCGCAGCGTCGAACTTCCCCCCTCCCCCCCACTAAATGAGAGGTGGCTCACGACGGCTCCCGGTCTGTATCTGCTTAAGACTAGCTAAGAATCAACTGTGCCAAGTTTCAGTGCATAGTCACAAAATGCAAGGTGTCGTGCACTACCTAACAAACCAGCTATACATTTACTGCCATCATTCGACAGAAGATCAGAGAAAACTGTTAGAACGCCATTTGACCTTGATTTATTCTTTCACTGATATTATGTGTTAACTTGTTAAATATCTACACGTATCAGTGAAAGAATAAGGATCAAAGTCAAATGGCGTTCTAACAGTTTTAATCTTCTGTCGAAAGATGGCAGTAAATTTAGTGGCTACATATACTGTGTGCATCGTTATTTGCGTTATTTGACATCTGTCACTCACAACAGCAATACAACGTAAAATGTCTTGCACATCGAAATCACAAAGGAAAACAATTGCACTCCGAACGTTTACGTTCTACGTCTTTTTTTTAAATTTAGGGTTGGCCGGACACCACCGTTATGAATCGGTAGTCGTCTAAGTAAATCGATATGAATTTTTCATTTTTCTTTTAATAAAAATAAGGAAAAGGTGGATAATTATCTTATCTGTAAATATGGATATATTTATCGTCACCTAACAGACAACAATTTTGACACAGAAATAACATAAATAAACTTTAAAATAGATCCCCAGTTAGTTTAGATTTTGACGATGGGTGCAACCTACTCGGTCGGTGTATTAAATGCATTTACCTTGCGGGAAAACCATATAATTCTAGCTTTATTTAAATCTCAAATAAAAATTAATTATACGTCACAATTCGATACTTCAGTCTACGTGCCATCCAATCGTAATCGCTTGCTGTGACAATCGATTTGGGTTAGTTACATCTCTATATACGTCAAGCCCCCTCCAGACTATGCGCGTGAATCGCGGGCGAAGCCGCGAACGCGAGTGTGGAGTCGATTTCGCAGGTCTGCGTTCAGTAGGGCTACCGCCAATACCGAAAATCGTCAATTGCGGGCATTTTTCTCTGTCACTCTAATTACGCCTTCATTGGAGTAAAAGAGTAAGATCCCCGCAATTTGCGAATTTCGGTTTTCGCGGTAGCCCCTCAGGACTCCACACTCGCGTTCGCGCACGAGTGTGGAGGAGGCTTCAGTCATAATGTGTCAAATAACGCAAATAATATTTAAAGGCCCCAGTACACAATGATGGGCCATCACCGGCCACTCCAAGGGACGCATTTATGCGTTAGAGGGAGCAAGTGATAATGCTATCTCATTCTACCGCATGGCTGCGTCCCTTGGAGTGGCCGGCGATGGCCCATTGTGTACTGGGACCTTTAAGCATACAGTATAATTTACTTTGACAATCCGCCTCTATACGCTCCATTCTCTTTGACATACGTATTTTAGTCGTATTAACATGCATCCTAATTCAGGATTCAAAAAAAATCTAGATTATGTCAATTGTCAATCATCATGCAATATTTTGTTCATTATTTTGCTTTTATTGTAGACGGATTGAAAGCTTAAAAATCGGTATGAGGTTGGAAACAATAATGGTAACTTAAATGATTTTGTTCTGATTTTTATATAATAAATAATAATCTGCCAAGTACCAGTTAGTAAAAATGTATTACCTGCTAATTACACAACATCAAATTTAGTATTTTATATGTATTTTTTTAGTCTATGTTGATGTTGTTTAGTATTTCATATGTATTTTTTTAGTCTAGTAGTGTATATAGGTAGTGAATATCAGTTTCCGAAAAAGTCAGGCGCTTAGGGAAACCAGCGCAAGGTAGCTCAGGGCAGTTTGGTCGAACTGGGCCCGGCTTGGGAAACGGGCAGCCGTGGTACGGACACTGCAGCTTCCTCTTCTTGTCTTGCACGGGGAAGGGCCACGATGGAACCGGCGTCCACGGCTCGAAATCCTTTATTCTATTTAGTTTTAACGACGTAATTTCAAACTGGCGATCTTTTATGACACGGAAGGGTATATTTATAGATTCTAGAAAGCCTCTTTTTATTGATTCGATTACATTTCTCAAATCCAAGCCATCAAAGCCAGTGCCAGTGTCCAAAAGAATTAGGTATGGATGTATGGTTACAGGATCATCAACATTAGTGGCTTGGCATGGGCATTTAGGCTGCGCAGGAGGACATTTCGGTGGTGGTGGACAAGGACATGGGCATTTGGGTGGTTCCTGGGGACATTCAGGTGGATCGGGTGGACATTTAGGAGGAACTTTAGGAGGCGGACATTTTGGCGGCTCTGGACACTTAGGTGGCTCAGGTGGACACTTAGGTGGCTCAGGTGGACACTTAGGTGGCTCAGGTGGACATTTAGGTGGCTCCGGTGGGCATTTGGGTTTCGGTGGCGGCGGGCAAGGCTTAGTGCATTCAGGTGGAGGTGGACATTGCGGTCTATCGCTTGGGGGACACCTTTTCTCAGAATTCAATATTGCGATATTATCGACTTGGGCTTTTATTTCGTTGAGATATTGTAAACGATTACGCGCCCGTACCCGCTTTAGGAGTTCCGAAAGTGATAGATTCAAGTCTAGACTGAGCTGATTTGCAGCATTATCAACATCGCTAGATGCCGTATGCACGCAACTTTGTGCTATAGTTCCTGTTTCTCGAGACGGGTGTTTTGTTTCTTCCGCTATTACAGCTGTATTTGTGTTTAGCTGTTCAGTATTTTGCTCCTCTGTGGTTTTTGAAGTTATCTGAGCTATTTCGAACTTTGGAGTTTCAGTATTTTGCTCCTCTGTGGTTTTTGAAGTAATGTGAGCTATTTCGAACTTTGGAGTTTTTTGGCTAGTAGCATTGTCACTCATTACTTTTGTTTCCAGCAAAGGCTCATTGTGTGCCACTTTTTGCGGTTTGATTTCAAATTCAAATACTGCTTGAGGTTGCATTTGAATAATTGAATCGATACCTTTAATCGAATTTGTTGTCAGTTTCAATTCAGGTGGTCCTGCTGTGACTTGTTCTAGTACCTTGGCATGTATTATGTTTGTGACCTCGTTACTTGGAGATGACGGCGGATTCATTTGTACAAGTCTATCAAATGTTTTATGGGGTTGTGTTGTGTTTTCCGATGCAGTATATGCGCCAACCTGTTCCATAGTTTTGACATTTATAATTTTTGTAAAGTTCCTTAGTGCAGCTACATTTGTAGGGTTCAATTCAGGATTTGTTTGTACAATTCCAAACTTTGGTTCCAATAAATTCACGTGAGACAAAGGTTTTATTTCGTGATTTGGGAGTGTTTGAGGATTTATTTGTACAAGTCTATCAAGTCTTTCATGGGGCCGTGCTATATTTTCCGATGGAGTAGTATATGCACCAACCTGTTCCATAATTTTGTCATTTATAATTTTTGTCAGTTTCCTTAGGTCAACTTCTTCAGTCTTGGGATGCGGTTCAGGATTTATGTCTACAATTGTAGCAGATTGTTTGTCAATCGTTGCTTTTTGCTCTTCTGCATCTATCTGCTGCTCCGCAACCTTTGGCTTTGCCAGATTCAGGTGAGACAATGGCTTTAATTTATCTTCTTTCTCCTCCTTCAATTCTGTTTTCGGCATGATTTGGTCTTCAACTTGTATAATTCCTGTAATAAAATAATCCTGTGGTGGTTCTTTCACCGTTTGGACTTCAGGAGTTTTATGTTCATTACTCAATAAGAAATCAACATTTGTGTAATCACGCGGAAAAGTATAATCAAATTTCGTAGCGTCCTGGTCCTGATATAAGGTGTGAAAAATTTCAATTTCAGCTACTGGTTTACTTATAGTATCACAATCTTGGAAGGATGTATTAAAATCACATTGGTTCAGTGCTTCAATCGCGTTCGAAGCAGAAGCAACCTCGTTAATCAAATTTCCTTGATGGACAAAGTGACCTGGCTGAATTCCATCAACCTTTATACACTCAATGAGGGAATCAATCTTATCTTTATTATCACTGACTCTCAAGTCTAGTTGGTTATAATCCTGGCACTGTAACATATAATCGTCTTCTACAAATCCTAATTTCTCAATGGGCTTATTATTTTCGCTACTTTTATCGAACGAATCGAAATCGAAACCATGTAATGGTAGCATATCGTAATGGTACGCATTGGGCCCAAAAATGTCGTGGTTTCCAGTGATACCTTCCCCTGAGCTAGGATTTTCCGGCAAAAAATCTTTAAAATAAAGACTGCACCAGCTTATTTTGTCGTAGTACTGTGGATTGTTAACATTCGTCTCTTTCTGTTGAGACTCTTCTAGCTTCGGCACAACCACTTCATGAACATCTTCCTTTTCACAAGAAACGTTGATGTTGATAGAGGGACTCGTAGCGTCGCTTGTGTCAATGGGTAGTCCTAGACGCTTCATATCATGTAAGAGCCGTTTGTCAATTTCATCTCTTTCCACTGTCAAATATTTTATTGCCAGTTCGTCAAAAGCCTCTCCTTCGGATTCCATCTCGTATCGGTAGCGGGTATTGGGAAGTGAATTAGGTGGATCAACAACAACTCTTTTCTCGTCATTCTCACGAATAGGTTCGGGTTTCTGAAGTAGTTTGTCATCTTTATTTACATCACTATCATGCATAGTTGCAAATTGCCAAACATTGTCAGTTAGCGGCGATTTATCTTTTGCAAAATGGTCTCCCTTCTTGTCTGTTTCCGCTTTGACCTCATTATCGGCGGATGTCTCATTTTTTTGCGTTTCATCAGCAGTTAATTGTTGTCTAATTTTTTGCTGCAATGCAACTTTTGTTTGTAAACTTTCGAGTAACGTTTCATTATTTTTCTCACTATATACTGTGGTGTGCGCAATGTATACTGTGGGTCTTAATTTTTTGGGGTCCTCGTAGTGGTGAGAGCCAAGCGTACAGTCAATTGTTCTTTGGTACTTCTTGCACACATTTACTCCATCTGGTGGCTGGTTAGTACTTGTGTTCCTCACAAAACTGTATATCACTGAAAATAGCGAAAAATAGCCATGTTAAAAACAAAAAAGTTCACCTAAATTTGCTATTTATAAATTTTTCGTGTGCTTGGGCATAATTTTGAGTGGCAAGATCAGAAAGTTACACATGGATATTTTTCGCAATATTCAGTCAAATATGGACATGGTTCTTTTTGAAAATGAGTACCAAATTAAGTTAATTTTACCTATTTATAAGGATGAATAATGCTACGAAAGAGAATAAAGCAAACGATTTTTTGCACGCACGCATATACAAATATTACATATATGTTTGACTGATCTTAATAAAGCGATAGAAAGAATACAGACATAGGCTACACTATAAAAAACCGGCCAAGTGGGAGTTGGACTCGCGTTCCAAAGGTTCCGTACATTACCTAATTTTTAACAATGGATTTTTTATATATGAATCATAAATCATCATAAATCATATATTTATTTGTAAACATAGGTTTTACAGATATAATTGTACACTTAAAAAGAGTATCACTATGTTTAGCCATTAGGCATACAAATATTTTTCAGATGGTGCATGCATATTTACAAACTTAATCTATAAAAATAAAATATAATTTAGTAATTTACATTCCTCCATATACCTATATAATTAATATTCTGTATCAGACAAATATTCTCCGATCGAGTAGTATGCTTTCCTAACTAAAAAGTGAAACGCGAGTGAATTGCCTTTAAAAAACCCGTAGGGGTCGGATCAAAAACTAAGTAATTAGTCCGACTCACGCTTGACTGCATACTTCTAATAGGTTTACCTGTCATCTATAGGTAAAGAACTATTTTGTATATTTTTTTTTAATTTTAGACAATAGTTTCGGAGATAAAGGCGGGGAATGGTCACATTTTGGCTATTTTCTTAAATAACTTCTAAACTATTCGGTATCGTCTAGGGTCGTCCCATTCGTTTTTGCCAAGTTCTTAAATTAGTCCAATTCTGCTTTCGTCACCCATTCTACATTCGTCACGTTCGTCGGTGGGCTTTATCATCTTTGGTCATATTTGTTGTTTGCCTTTTTCTTATTCCGACCCATTCCGGTATTCGTCATTATCTTGTTTGGGCATGTTCGATGTTAGTCTATCTCGTTTTCAGTCTCATTCATTATTCGTCATTTTTTCATCGACACGTTCGTTGTTGGTCCCATTCGGTTATTGACAAGTTCTTAATTTGTCTTATTCTGTATTCTGTCATATTCTTCATTCGTCACTTTCGCTGGTAGTCTTTGTCATCTTTGGCCATATTTGTTGATTGTCTTTTTCCCAGTGTGGTTAACAATTTCATCATCCCTTCCCTCCCGTGAGTGTCATAGAAGTCGCCCTGAAGAAGGTTGACAGCAGTTACCAAAGCTTTAATCAGTCTGAAACTATCTAAGTAGCCATACTACTGTGCCCTGGTTTAAGACCAGGCACGGCACGACGGAGTAAGCCCCGTGTCCCCGTTTTGGAGTAATCTCCCCTACATGTGTATTGTTTAGGATACATTTAATTAATATTTAAGTATAAGGATTATTGTTTATGGAATCAAAACAAAAAACGAGACAAATAGTGAATGGGACGAATATCGAATAGGACGAATATCGAACGGGACGAATATTTAACGGGAAAAATAGAGAATGTGTCCAAATTTCAAAAGAGCCTAAATAAGAAAAATACGAAATTAGAATAAGTCCAAAGACGATAGGACGAATAACGAATGAGACTAAAAAAAGAAATTGACTAACATCGAACATGCCCAAAGAAGATGATGACGAATACCGGAATAAGCCGAAATAAGAAAAAGCCAAACAACCAAATATAACCAAATATGAAAAAGACCACCGATGAACGTGACGAATGTAGAATGGGTGACGAAAGCAGAATGGGACTAATTTAAGAACTTGACATAAAACGAATGGGACGACCCTAGACGATACTAACTATTCATTTTAAAATTGCAACAAAAATAACTTTGAGATTCTCAAAATGAGTTCTTTCATTTGATATGTAACACGATATAGTTTAACAAAACTTTCTTTTTCTCATTTACCCCCCAAAAGTGGCCTCCATGTTTAAAAATCATTTGTTTACGTAGGATATATGTCCGTCTTTGGGTCACGAATTTACATATGTGTACCAAATTTCAACTTAATTGGTCCAGTACTTTTGGAGAAAACAGGCTGTGACAGACGGACAGACAGACGCATGAGTGATCCTATAAGGGTTCCGTTTTTTAACAAGCTTTTATTAGGTCGACCAATTATGGATTTGTTAGATGTATTTTCCGATATTTTTTTTTTCTTGTATAATAAATTCCGATCGTCTTTTTTCCCTGTATAAAAATTTCCGCACGCCTTTTTTCCCTATAGATATATTTCCTGGTATTTTTTTTTCTTGTATATATAAATCTGAACGCCTTCTTTCCGTATAGACATATTTTCCGATAGATTTATTTTCTTATACACAAATATCTGAACGCCTTCTTTCCCTGTATTTTTGTTGTTTAACGAAAAATTTCATGGTCATTCATTTTACTAGGGGCAAAACTTCTTATTTGCTTGGACCCTGTTTGCAATAACATAATGCAATATTTTATAGTCCTTAATTTTACTAGGGGACAAATTCCCGGCTGTCTTTTTTCCTGATCAGAAATTTTAAAATAGATATGATTCTTGATAGAAAATTATATAATATGTATTCGCATGTTCGCAATTTTGCCCGTTTACGTTACTACCTACTTACACTACAACATAAAAGTTGATACAGATGTAGTGCATAATTACTTTCCATCGTGTTTTATCGAAAAAGTTCGTATCTACACGTATAAACTGTATAGAGGATTAATAGGCGTACTTCTGTCAAGTGCCTAACTAAGTACAACGTTTCACTCGTTTGATTTGATTACTGATTGGTAAAATTCCTTTAAAGATAACTAACCATGATACACAAAATATTCCACACAAGATTGCAAACAGGGTCCAAGCAAATAAGAAGTTTTGCCCCTAGTAAAATGAATGACCATGAAATTTTTCGTTAAACAACAAAAATACAGGGAAAGAAGGCGTTCAGATATTTGTGTATAAGAAAATAAATCTATCGGAAAATATGTCTATACGGAAAGAAGGCGTTCAGATTTATATATACAAGAAAAAAAATATACCAGGAAATATATCTATAGGGAAAAAAGGCGTGCGGAAATTTTTATACAGGGAAAAAAGACGATCGGAATTTATTATACAAGAAAAAAAAAATATCGGAAAATACATCTAACAAATCCAATTATGGATTATTATTAACTAACTATTAACTAACTATGTAACAAATCCAATTATTAACTAACTATGTAATGGAATCTAAGGTAACTAATTTAACCATCTTCCAAGGATCGTAGCGTCATGAAAATTGGCAGCTGTATGTAGTTCTGATGACAATACAATAATATGGTACTGTCGAACTGATCTGATGATGGAGACACGAGGTGGCCGTAGGAACTCTCGACCTGTATGTAACTAACTATGTAATGGAATCTAAGGTAACTACAGTCGACTCTCGTTAATTCAAACCTGCGATAATTCGAACCTCTCTATAATTCGAAGTTATCACGAGTTCCCTAGAAAATTTCTTTATATTTCGAAATAATTCAATACATTTTTAAGCACTTGGTAATTCGAACAAAAAAATCATCGCTACGTAACAAAACGACGCGTTAATTCAAACTCATAGGCGTCAAACACTCGACAATTCAAAGTTATCAGATTGCAGAGGTAAGTGTAACATTTTGAGACAAGTTCAAGTTCATCGTTGCACGAGCATTTGTTATTGTAAAATCATTTCCGGCACTAGGTATTTCAGATAAAAAAAAGTTATAGATCAGTCTCAGCAATGTGCTTTGAAGCTGTTTGAAGCAAACTAATAGTATAGACTTCTTCCCGAAGACTAATAATTAATTTACATTATGTATGTGCATGTAAATATGTACCTCTAACCTTTGGATATTGTTATAAAATTAGCAGTTAATAAATCATAATTGATTATTACTCAATAATTCGAACTTTCATATTTTTTCTCTCAAAAATTTCGAACTATGATATTTCAAACTCTCGATAATTGGTAATATTTTAAAAGTCCCTTGAGTTTCGAATTAACGAGAGTCGACTGTAATTTAATCATCTTCCAATAGTAGGAGATCCCCCATACATCGGCCCTTCACCAATCTGTCTGACGGATAAAACTATGAAAATATGAAAGAAAATATGTTCCTGAACATAAAAAAATAGGGTTGCCTAAAGAAATCCGGTCAAGGCTATTTTTAATAAATTTTTGAAAAAAAAATTTTTTCTTCAAATTTCACCGACGTGTCTGACCATGGACCTAGAATACTACGGACGTAGTTTTGCTAAGACAAAAACTGTGATTCCATCATCCACCAATTTCCTAGTATTTACGCGTGACACACACACATTGACAGTTATCTCAATGCCCTCATCCACCAATTTGCCGTCAGACGGATCGAAACGTCAGTGAAGTAAATTTGTCCAAGAAAAATGTAAAATATCGCGGCATGCGTAGTTAAATCCTGCAAGAATTGTACCGATCGAAAGAAAAAAAGTGACGGAATAACTTTTCATATCTAATTTTATCAATTATCACGGTATAGTACATAAAATCTCCATATTTCATTGTTTATAAATGCGAAACAGGAGTGTGACCAGTAAGTTGAATAGGGTAATTTCCCGAAAGTAGGGTAATTGATGCCCTTCTTATTAAATCATTATGTATATAAGAGATAATTTAGGATATTTAGGTAGGTAAATAGCTTAATTATTGATTTTGCATTTCAAACTATGTCGGTATGGTAATTTCGCGATAATAAGGAGATTAAAGACGTTTACATGAATAATGTTTGATAGTTAACGTTTATTTGTTATGTAAGGCAAACATACTCATGGTGCTCGACGCGGTCCCAGTCCAGTACATGTCATCTTGAAACTTAAACCATTATCAATAGAGGTGACAGCAAGGTGTCATCTATTGGGCATTAACATGTCGAGCACTAGTACATTTACCTTATATTTATTTTTTGTTTAAAACCAGATGTGTTAAGGGGCCCACTGATTAACAGTCCACCGGACGGTATCGGCCTGTCAGTTGTTCGGAACTGTCAAAATTTTGTTCTAACTGACAGGCCGATACCGTCCGGTGGACTGTTAATCAGTGGGCCCGTTTACAAGTTAAATATCATTAGGTATTGAAAATAATATTTGCACAAAGTAAATTGCAAGTAATGCGCATTTTCAAGACCTATAAAATCAGTTAGATACACACTTTTTTATTGTCTAACGTAAAACTGTCCTACTTTAATATTTGAAAACAAGGACAATATTGAAAATAATTGTTTCACCATTAGGGGAGAATTTGTGTTACATGGTATCACTCGTCTACACGCACTCTTTTAAACCGTCCGCCATTGCAGTGTCACAGTTTGTCTTAAGTGACTTTCCCTCTGTCAAATATATAACTCTATGTGTCTGACAAACGAAATAAGTTCCAATGGAAAGTATAAAACTTGTACAACATAAATCAACTAGGTTGCCTATCTTTTTCCGGTCACTATTATGTGGTTGCCATGTTTAAACAGGTGCGTTTTTATCGATAATTGCACTCGTCTGTCTGACGCTTGAATTATACATCAAAATGTTGGTAATTTTACTAATTTTATTGCGAATACAGTAGCATAGGGTTGCCTGCGAAAATCCGGTCACAAATAAGGGTTGCCAGGCTTTTAAGTAAAATAAGAAGGGAAGACTTTTACCGATAACTCATAAACTGCTTAACCTATCAAGTTTGTTTTAATTTTGTTTGAATGAGTTTTTTAAGCACTATTTTTATGATTTTTTTCATATTTTTTGGATCAATGGTTCAAAAGTTAGAAGGAATACCCGTATTTTGTTCTTTCTAAATGATTATTTCCAAAACGGTTAACTTTATCAAAAAATATTGTTTGCAGACCCCTATTTATTTTTAAAGACCTATCCAACGACACTCCACACTGTAGGGTTAAAAGGGTAAAAAAAAAATCACGTACATTTTGATTCTTTCAAAGCGATTATTTCCGAAAACTTTCACTTAATCAAAAAATGTTTTTCTAAGACCCCTATTTATTTTAAAATACCTATCTAACTACTACCTAACATTTTTTGATAAAGTGAATATTTTTGGAAATAATAGCTTTAAGAGACACAAAACGTGTGTGAATATTTTTACATCGTTTCAACCCTATAATGTGGGGTGTCGTTGGATAGGTCTTTGAAAATAAATGGGGGTTTTTTTATGAACATTTTTTGATAAAGTGAAAAGTTTCGGAATTAAACGCTTCGAAAGAAACTAAATGTGTGGCGTTTTTTTTTTTTCGTTTCAACCCTAAGGTGTGGGATGTCGTTGGATAGGTCTTTTAAAATGAATAAGAGTGTTCAAGAAACATTTTTTGATAAAGTGAACATTTTCGAAAAAAATCGCTTGTTACGAAACAAAATGTATGTGAGTTTTTTTTTTTTCACTTCAACCCTACGATGTGGGATATCGTTAGATAGGTCTTTTAAAATAAATAGGGGTCTTAGAATAACATTTTTTGATTAAGTGAATGTTTTCGGAAATAATCGCTTTGAAATAATCAAAATGTACGTGATTTTTTTTTACCCTTTTAACCCTACAGTGTGGAGTGTCGTTGGATAGGTCTTTAAAAATAAATAGGGGTCTGCAAACAATTTTTTTGATAAAGTTAACCGTTTTGGAAATAATAATTTAGAAAGAACAAAATACGGGTATTCCTTCTAACTTTTGAACCATTGATCCAAAAAATATGAAAAAAATCATAAAAATAGTGCTTAAAAAACTCATTCAAATAAATAAAAAACAAACTTGATAGGTTTATGAGTTATCGGTAAAAGTCTTCCCTTCTTATTTTACTTAAAAGCCTGGCAACCCTTATTTGTGACTGGATTTTCGCAGGCAACCCTATGCTACTGTATTCGCAATAAAATTACCAACATTTTGATGTATAATTCAAGCGTCAGACAGATGAGTGCAATTATCGATAAATACGCACCTGTTTAAACATGGCAACCACAAAATAGTCACCGGAAAAAGATAGGCAACCTAGTTGATTTATGTTGTACAAGTTCTATAAGTACTTTCCATTGGAACTTATTTCGTTTGTCAGACAAATCGGTAAAACTGATGACAATACAATAATATGGTACTGTCGAACTGATCTGATGATGGAGACAGGTGGCCATAGCAACTCTGTGATGAAACAACGCAACCTAATTGTGTTAGGGGTTTTAGAATTGTCTCGATGAGTATTAGTTGTCTGTCGTGAGAAAAGTACAGTCAGCGATAAAAGCTTGTACCAAAAATGAAATTTTTGCCAAAAACTTATTCCTTTTGATGTACGGAACCCTAAAAAAAACAACGGGTGCACTCCGGGAGTGCCGACAGAAGTGAAAACTCAATGACTAGTCCAAAATGTCTGCAGCACTATGTATAATTGACCCATCCTCCTTTCTAGTGAAAAACTTTAGTTCCGAAATTGCTGGTCAGTGATCTTGTTTAAAATTCGAAATTCAAATTTGTACCTAGCGTTAATTGTTTAAAACTCGAATAGAAATTGATAAGTTACCTTGCAGACCTCGCATCTAAATATATTTGGTCATCCTATTTTGAGTTTTATTCACTAGTACTACTTATTAGAGTTCACTTTTATTAGCGATTTCATCAAGATGTAGCTTTATTGAATTATATTTGAGTGATATAAAGTTAGAATGTAACTGTGAGATCCTCGTAATTCAGCCCGTACAAGATTAGAACATTGAGCTTTATTGCTTAATATAAAAGTCGAGTTTTAAATAATTGACCTGATTATGATACGTTATGTTATGACTAAAGTTCTTTGGTGAATAACATTGTCCGTGACACATGACGTCAGCGTTACGTTACGCGTTACGCTGAATCGAGTTTATCATTTTTTTCCCCAACTCAAAAAGTGCTCAGCGCCGCTAAAGAAGTTTTCACTTCAAAAAACGAACGTTCAAATAGGAATAGTAAAAAAACCGGAAAAGTGCGAGTCGGACTCGCCCACCGAGGGTTCCGTACTTTTTAGTATTTGTTGTTATAGCGGCAGTAGACATACATCATCTGTGAAAATTTCAACTGCCTAGCTATCACGGTTCATGAGATACAGCCTGGTGACAGACGGACGGACGGACGGACGGACAGCGGAGTCTTAGTAATAGGGTCCCGTTTTACCCTTTGGGTACGGAACCCTAAAAACTGCGGGATATACAGGGTGACCTTAGCCTTGGACAAACCCTGAAATCCCACGTAGGGTTACTTCTCAGAAATGCTCTAACGGTAATATTTTTTTCATTAGAACAAAAGATAAAAAATTAAATATCAAACAAAAGTTATTTCCAATAATCGACAACAAAAAGAAACATACTGTATTAATCATTGGCAGTGCTTTTGACAATTTGTTTGAAAATGTGCGGCAATGATGACATTTGTCAAAACTCAGAATCTTATTAATGTCATAAATAAAAAACCGAACAAGGGCGAGTCGGACTCGGCCACCGAGGGTTCCGTACTTTTTAGGGTTCCGTACCCAAAAGGTAAAACGGGACCCTATTACTAAGACTTCGCTGTCCGTCCGTCCGTCCGTCCGTCCGTCCGTCCGTCCGTCCGTCTGTCACCAGGCTGTATCTCACGAACCGTGATAGCTAGACAGTTGAAATTTTCACAGATGATGTATTTCTGTTGCCGCTATAACAACAAATACTAAAAACAGAATAAAATAAAGATTTAAATGGGGCTCCCATACAACAAACGTGATTTTTGACCAAAGTTAAGCAACGTCGGGCGTGGTCAGTACTTGGATGGGTGACCGTTTTTTTTTTTGCTTTTTTTTTCGTTTTTTTTTTGCATTATGGTACGGAACCCTTCGTGCGCGAGTCCGACTCGCACTTGCCCGGTTTTTTTAGTATTTGTTGTTATAGCGGCAACAGAAATACATCATCTGTGAAAATTTCAACTGCCTAGCTATCACGGTTCATGAGATACAGCCTGGTGACAGACGGACGGACGGACGGACGCACGGACGGACGGACGGACGGAGTCTTAGTAATAGGGTCCCGTTTTTACCCTTTGAGTACGGAAAGATAATCAAAACGGTCGAAGAAGGTTTCATACTTATACATATTACTATTACCTCAGGAGCTAATAACACATACAGGTTGCTCCAAAGTAAAAAAATCTTAATTTGTTAATTTCTTCGTAACCGCTACACCGATTGTTATGGTACCAGTATGGTACTTTGTATACTGGTTCTAAATACCCAAATGCATATGTACATTTTGGCTTTGTCCACTGGCTAGGGACACCCTGTATTCAAGAATTGTGTCTATCTAGCAGCTAGCAAGTGTTTTATGCGTAGCTACCCTGTATTCAAGAATTGTGTCTATCTAGCAGCTAGCAAGTGTTTTATGCGTAGCTACCCTGTATTCAAGAATTGTGTCTATCTAGCAGCTAGCAAGTGTTTTATGCGTAGCTACCCTGTATTCAAGAATTGTGTCTATCTAGCAGCTAGCAAGTGTTTTATGCGTAGCTACCCTGTATTCAAGAATTGTGTCTATCTAGCAGCTAGCAAGTGATTTATGCGTAGCTACCCTGTATTCAAGAATTGTGTCTATCTAGCAGCTAGCAAGTGATTTATGCGTAGCTACCCTGTATTCAAGAATTGTGTCTATCTAGCAGCTATCAAGTGTTTTATGCGTAGCTACTTACAGCTTTAGGTACCTACTTCGGATCTTATAATAGTTATTTATAGGTACAGTCACCTGCAATAATATGTTACTCTTCGAAGGCCGCAAAAATATGTGACACGTTGTTAAAGCTCTACAAATAAGATCGTGTCAGATATTTTTGCGGCCTTCGTTGTGTAACATATTGTACGATACAAGTGCGGAAAGTATACAACTCGCAACGAATGGCGATAAATTAAGAGTTGCGAATTACCTATTAGCGTTCGAGCGCCATACTACCTCGACACAAATGGGTGCTTTTCATCCCTTGGTTAACAATTTACTATCACTATTCCGCTGTCTTTCCAAAACGAATGATACTTACAGGATGCATGCGTACATGCAAAAGTACAAGCTCCAAATAATCCGACCCCTTTTCTCAACCCAATAGCTCAAATTTTAATGGAAATGAAAAAGGATCGAAGTCTACGACGCTAATCAGGTAGGTAAGTAGGTACCTTGGTAAATCATTAAATTGATACTTACGCCTGCGGAGCTTGCCAAGACTGCAGATACGTTCACGAAGGATTCTCGAAACCATATTAATTTAACGAAATCTGTGTAATATTGGCGTGGTTTGATGCACTGATATTTAGGAGATATTAAATTTATTATTTTATTAAAAATCACACAACTAATTTGTTCTACATTTTTTTGATTTGTCATTTATTTTACTCTGAAGTTTTCTTTTAGTTCTAGAAATTTGAGCTAAAATGTTTTTGGCCAGTACTATATCAAATTTATTTTGGTGATAAAGAACTGTATACTCTGTCAAGCCAATTCCGTCGGTAGAAAAGAGCGTAGGCGCGAAGAGTTATCGTCCCATAGTAAATTTGAATTTCGCGCCTTTTTCTACTGACAAATTTGTTTGTCCGTCTATAACTAACTCTCTTTGGCGATAAACATGTTGGATAATGAATGGCACATTTAAATGAAATATTTTGAACGCATTCATATTCGCGTTTTGTTTACAGTATATGCAAAATTAATTGCCTTAACTAGATGTACGAATACATTTTAGGCATTTAATTTTAGTTTAATTTAACTGTTAGTAGTGGACATTATAACTTAAAATATTTTCTTACTTTCATTAATGTAAGAATTTGTTTAAGTGTATACCAGAAATGCGCACTACATGTCGCATACTTAACCTTAAGCAATATCAAAACGTCATTTCAAATGCGAGAAAATAACAAAGATGGCCGAAGAACAGGTGAGTACCAAAATATTGCGATTTTTATGCAATATTAACTTAATTCAGGTTCTTTGAGACTGACAGATGATCCTATAATACTCTAAAATTCAAATAATTCACTTATTTCCAATGTTCGTGCATAACTTGCACGTGTTTTTTGAAGTGCATTTCCGGACTCCATACTATGGTTTGACACAGTTTTTGCTATAAATTTTCGTGTTATTTACCTATTATACATGATTATGTGGTGTGCGGTTATGCGTCAGATGAAGCAATATACTTGACACATATACCGGCGCTTTGGTTATATTTTGATGCTAGTTGTTGACGTATTTCATGTAACCCATACCCTTGAATTTGGCTTGTCAATGTTTTCATTTAGATGCCATTCCTATCGCAATGTTTCGACATCCGTAACACGTACACTAAACAAATCTAACTTACACTCAATTGCTTTAAGTAGGTGTACTATATTCTTGTTCCTAATTGAATACTTAACTTTCTTCATGCATGATCAATATTATGACCAACAATTAAAAGAACCAGGACTTCTTATTGGATTTTTTGCAGTATAAGTATATTCAGTTAATAGATTCCATAAATCCATGTATAGTATAGTACTTAGATAGTACATAGAATAAATAATAGTACTATCTAGGTACAGAAGACTCACTCTCTAACAAAACGCTAGGCTTGTGCCTGCTCGGTCACTACAGAGAGCGCTCCGCTCTCGGTCAATCGGTCAAACGAACTAGTTCGGTCTTTTAGTTCCTTTAGTTCAGTACGGTCGTTGAGAGCCGGGAATGAATAGGAGTCGATTTTTCATTGGTTTCTTTCCAATCTTTGGTAACTGAATACAATTCAATGTGTCGGTATTAAACATTAAAACACCTTAACATAATTTAAAAATGTGAAATATGTCGAAATATATTGGATTTTCCTTCATATTTTACGGGCTTAGGAGTGTCACGTCGTTCTTTCATCTCGTTCACACTCGTGCCAGCGACATTGACAACCGTTTCGTTCCGTCTATTTTACGTTTCACTCAGTCAAGCGCTCTCGAATCCCACTGAACTAAAGGACCTAAAGACCGATTAAGAGCGCGCAAAAAGATTTAGTTCCTTTCGGTCCTTGATGGGATTTCATTCTTAATAGTTCTTAGTTCAGGACCGACTCAAGCCTACAAAACGCGTCTGTTACGATCAGGACAGATATGGCCGCTAGGTGGCGACAGCGCCACGCGCGGCTTATGGCAAGCCACCAAAATTGGTGTGGAATGGATGTACTTTTAGCTACCTGTAGCAAAGCGACGAAATCATGGAGTGAGCCATGCCTGATTATACATGGTTTTATGAGAATCTAATGAATCTATGTAAGAGTAACAATCTGCCAGGAGAGGGCTCTTAGATTCTTTAGGCACATAATGCGGTCGCCACACCACAGCCTCGAAAGTGACATCATACTGGGGCAAGTTGAAGGCAAGCATGCTAGAGGAAGAGCCCCTACAAGATGGTCGGATTCTATTAAACAAGCATGTGGTTCCATGCAGAGGGCAGCCCACATAGACCTTGTTCGCGATAAACATACATCGGGGTTTTCGGGTCGAGAATGATTTCATGTATTTATAACTTTGTTTATTGTAAAATAATTACCAAACTATGAATTAAACATAGGTAGTAAGGTCCAAATCTGCTTAAAAATGTTAAATTAGTATCATTTTTTACAGTTTTTACCTATTATTTGGCTAGTGTAAATCATTCCCGACCTGAAAACCCCAATGTATGGCGATAAATGGAGGGACATAGTTGTTGGTCATGATCCTCAGTCATGAGGGAACGACGAAGAAGAGATGTAAGAGTATACTTGGAAAAAATTAATATACATAAAAACCATACAGCATACAGTATAAGTGACCAAAAAACTACTGTTTGATGTATCCAGGTGTCCAAAATGAACTGCTAACACTTATTGTCTTAGCGGAACACCTCACCCAGTTAGCTATTTTTGCTGCTGATTTGACACTGGGTTAACGGTTTAACCGGTTAACCGCGGCTTAGGATGGTGCAAGTTATTGTATCTGTTTGTGCAGGAGGTGATACAGATAGAGTTGCTGTGCAAGCAACTTTACGAGTCTCAGGACCCGGAGGTGCGGGACCGGGCTGAGAAGGCTGTCGTCGCTTTTCAGGTAAATTATTTATTTATTTATAGCCTTCTTTCAGAATAGGTAAATTTTTTTATACTATATCTACAGTTTTCCTTAATCTACATTCTACGGTAACGGCTTCAGTGTGCCTTGCTATAGTTCGTTTTTTTTGCATTAGAAAGAAGATAAGCGAACTTGACATGTCTTTTAATTGAAAAACGCCTTTTAAAAATCAGTAACTATTTCTTATGAAAGCAGAAGAATATAAATCATCGTATTAGATTCATAATTGTTACATATTTGCCGTGACTTATTTTTAAAACGTGTTTTTCAATAAAAAGACACATCAAGATTGTTTACCTTATTTCTAATGCTAAAAAAGCGAACTATAATCTTAATCTCGTAGCATTTTTGATAGCAAAATATAGGTGTTTGCAGCCTGGGTTTCCGCAAATGTCATATTGCGCCTATTTTGCGTGATGCTTTGTCGGCACTACTCTTGCCAACCCAACTCTACCAAGAAGCCTAGCAGACCCTTAATATAGTCAACAACTTCAGTAGGCCTAGCACATGATTGGCACGACAGTCTTTTTCTAATTATGATAATTAAAGAGGTATGGGTAGTCTCTCGCCGCGAGATACTGTCGCGCCAGTCATGTGCTAGCCCGGCTGGGAGAGACCTTCGTAAACCAAGGTGCTGTCCCAATATTCTGCCACCCATGTACTTGTATATTTGAGTAATAACCATAATGATAATCTTTGACAGGAGTCTCCGGACACCCTGAGCAAATGCCAGGCGCTCTTAGAGCGCGCGGACTCCGCGTACTCGCAGCTGCTGGCCGCCACAACCCTCGCCAAGCTCATCAGCAGGTGAGACCATGACAAGAAGCCCCACTAATCACTACACCTTACAAAACAAAGTCCCCCGCCGCGGTTTTCACCTATGCTCTAAGAGGACACGTGACATAAAAAGATTGCCATGAAAACCCTCTATCTTCAGTGTCAAATTTTTATTTCAAAATCATTTCGAATTTTGGTCGATTATTGCCCCTTTATTGCACAATACATATTGAGTCTTTATTGCACAATATGTATTTCATATTGAGTCTGTGTGTGTGTTGTTAACTTGCAAGATGTAATGAATATTATGATAGTTGTTCTAGATAATTTAGATAAAAATCAAGGCCACCACGTGCCTTATCTGTACTTGCAATTTGTATTTGTTCTTACCCTTCGAGCAACACCGGCTTCCGACACATCGGAAGGGAGGGGCCCAAGCGATATCTCACCGTACAAATCTTTCTGCCATTTTTCGCGGGGGGAAAGGTGCACACAGTCGCACTTCTCACACACTTACATACAAAATCCAATCTGTAATGACGACACAAATACATAGAAAATGACACACGTCAAAGACAAATCTTGCAAACCTCGATCTCTTTTTGTGTACGGACGAGTGACAAGTGTCACAACACGCACACTAACACATTTTCGTTGAAGTATGTTATTGTATTCTGAGAGATGAGAAGTCGGATTTGTCGCTCGACCGATCCGCAATTTGTACTGAGCGAGCAAAATCGATAAATCCAACAATTACATGAGACTAAAATATAATAATTGTGTTTGAATGTAATTATAATTAAACGTATGATATGTAAAAAAAAATATTACATGTGAAATGTAACACTTTCTTTTTATAAATTTGATGTCCCCGACCTCTTTTTATAACAAAAAACCGAGCAAATAGGCATTTTTGTGCAGCAGTGTTCACGCGCGCGTCTGGACTCGGTCTAGTGAAAAATCCAAGTGCAACTAGTTTTATTACCCGCGCTAGATTAGATTGACGCGCTAATCTTGTACCTCGGCAGAGGGGAAATAGTGCGAATGCCGCCTCCCTTCCGTGTTGCTCGAAGTTCTTACCCTAATTACTACATGTATATAATTATATTCTAGAATCTAGATGTTAGTCTATATACAATAAACATTTGCAAAAGTATTTACAGTAATAACACAGTTCAAAATATCTTATTTTGAACTTACTAACTATATAACACTAACTATTCAAATATATATAAAAAAAACTGCAAAAAAATCACGTTTGTTGTATGGAAGCCCCACTTAAATTATTAATATATTCTGTTTTTAGTATTTGTTGTTATAGTGGCAACAGAAATACGTCATCTGTGAAAATTTCAACTGCCTAGCTATCACGGTTCATAAGATACAGCCTGCTGACAGACAGACAGACGGACAGCAGTTTTAGTAATAGCGTCCCGTTTTTGCCCTTTGGGTACGGAACCATAACAAAGTCCCCCGCCGCGTCTGTCTGTTTTTGTGTGTATGTTTGCGATAAACTCAAAACCTACTGAACGGATTTTCATGCGGTTTTCACCTATCAATGGAGTGAGTCTTGAGGAAGGTTTAGGTGTATATTTTGTTAAGGTTTTGTGTAACACGTGCGAAGACGGGGTGGGCTAAATCAACAACCAATTGGGCCCCACAAAATGGAACTCGAGGTCGCGGCAAACCACGACGGCGTTGGCGAGATGACCTCGACGCCTTTGACAAGAACTGGTGGGAGACGGGCCAAGACCGGGATACGTGGAAAGGAGGCCTTTGCCCAGCAGTGGGACACTAGGCTCATATAAATAAATATAAATAAAGTATGATGAAATAAACCGCTCCGCTGACGACTCCGCTGGCTTGGTCACCTGGAGAGGATGGGGGAGGATCGTGCTGTGAGAAGAGCGTATGTAGGGCACCCGGGTGGAAAACGTCCGTCCGGGCGTCCCAGATACCGCTGGAGTGACGAAGCCGAAAAAGACCTGTCCGCCCTCGGAATACCCAACTGGCGCGAAGTGGCGCAGAATAGGGCAGAGTGGCGCTCTCTTGTGTCAGAGGCCAAGATCCTCTTTGGGTCACCGAGCCAGTGATGTGGGTGGGTGTGTGTGTGTATGATGAAATAAAAGAAAACATGCTAAAATATTGTCTGTTTCAGGTCCACAACGAGTTTGACGGTCCAGCAGCGCCTGGACATCCGCAACTATGCATTGAACTACCTCGCCACCCGCCCCAAGCTCGCGAACTTCGTTGTTCAGGTACCACCGCCCACACTGTCAACTCAACATCGGTGGACCTTCACAGGCCTTCCCGTCTATAGGGGATATTACTGCAATATTCTGCCGCCAGAATGCAGCACTACCGACTCTAGTAAATTCATAGACTAACTTATACATACTGTGCCTTAAACTGTTTTTGACAAGTTTTCACAGACAATAGAATATGATATTGATGCATCAAGGCGGTTTGTTAATAAGGGCCTACCGGTAAACGCGTAAAATTTAGTTATCTGCTGCTGATAGAGAGGTTAGATGATTTGTTAGACCTGTACCCCAAAAGCATAAAATTGTTGTAGTAATTCACCGAATCGCATTTCACCTTGAATGAAAAAGATATCACTATATTTTTTTACTTGACGTACTTTTTCACGTAGCTTTTGACATTAGTATAATTAAATTGTAGTATTAAATGTTTTGTGTAGTATGTTACCGTAGACGCATTTCGTTGCGATCGACGTTTGTTTGGGACTCTAATTTGTGTTAGTTTAAGATAATTAGGTTTCTTTTAAGGAGTAATAAAGCAGCTTTGTGTCTTAGATCATTTGTTTTGCTTTCTTGAACGCCTTATCCGAAATTAATAATTACACCCAAGTCTACAGAACCATCAATCTACTCAATCTTCATACTGTTGCGTTAAATCACGTCGCCAATACAATACACGATCGAGGTGAAATGCGACTAAAGTAATAAACGATAGAGTCATAACGCGAAAGTTAAATTCACGATCGAGGTGAAATGCGACTAAAACTAATAACGACTAAAATAATAAACGATTGAGTCACAACGCGATATTTAAATGCACGATCGAGGTGAAGCGCGTTGCCGGCCTTTAAGATGGGAGTACGCTCTTTTCTTGAAGGTTTGAAGGTCGTATCGGCACACACACACACCCCCCACATTTGTCCATTTTTGTGGTATGGGGTTGTGCACAAATCATGCGAGGTATTTTCGGCTACTTTTTGACCCCCCCTCCCCCTTGGTGATATTTGGTGAGGTTTTTGTCTACCCCCCTCCCCCCACACAACCTCACGTATTTTTTTAAAATTTTTACATTCGACCTAATTTTAAGATAAATAGTATTGTATATAGAAAATCTTGTTTAGTTTTCTATTTTCGTTAAATATACTCGCTATTTTGGGGTGCAGAGTGAAGATTTATGTTTAACGAAACCGAGAAAAAGTATCTACTCATGTGGTAGGTCTTTTTTCTTAGTTTCGTTCACTGTAGAAAAATACACGTGAGGTTTCCTTATACCCCCTCCCCCAACGTGATCTATAGTGATTTTTTCGTGCCCCGCCGTCCCCCGTGACGAACCTCGCGTGCTTTGTGCACAAGCCCTATCCCACATTTTTGGCAGAGAAAGCTCATGCCACCTCCATCATCATCATCATCATGCCATCGATTGACCTTATGCTTTTTGTAATAAGGTCCACCCATGCACAGTGTTGCTACACAATCAACATAATCTTAAACCTTATACAACAAAGTTCCCCGCCGCGTCTGTCTGTATGTAAGTTCGGGATAAACCTCCACTTTTGATGATCAGTCTGGCCTAGCGGGTAGTGACCCTGCCCGCGAAGCCGATGGTTCTGGGTTCGAATGCCGGTAAGGGCATTTGTGTGCTGAGCACAGATATTTGTTCCTGAGCCATGTATTTAAGTATTTGTATATGATATATATCGTTGTCTGTGGGACTTAGTCAATTTGTGTAAGAATGTCCCTATAATATTTATTTATCACTCGAAAACTACTGAACGGATTTTCATGCGATTTTCACTTATTAAGAGAGTTATTCTTGAGGGAGGTGTAGGTGTATAATTGATTAAGGTTTTGTGTAAATTGGTGGTTCACAAGTACTAAAAAAACCGGCCAAGTGCGAGTCGGACTCGCACACGAAGGGTTCCGTACCATTATCTATAAAAACGGTCACCCATCCAAGTACTGACCCCGCCCGACGTTGCTTAACTTCGGTCAAAAATCACGTTTGTTGTATGGAAGCCCCACTTAAATCTTTATTCTATTCTGTTTTTAGTTATAGCGGCAACAGAAATACATCATCTGTGAAAATTTCAGCTGTCTAGCTATCACAGATCACGAGATACAGCCTGGTGACAGACGGACGGACGGACAGCGGAGTCTTAGTAATAGGGTCCCGTTTTACCCTTTGGGTACGGAACCCTAAAAATAAATGTTTGTTTATGTTTTCTCCAGGCGTTGGTGGCCCTGTTCGCGCGCATCACCAAACTGGGCTGGTTCGACATGGTCAAAGAGGAGTTCGTGTTCCACAACGTCATGGGAGACGTCGGGACCTTCTTACAGGTACATACTATAGTAGTTTGTGTTACAAGGGATTAAAATGATATATTTCCGTCAAGGGCGTACATTGAATCCTGAATGAAGCGATGGATTCTATTGTAGAATCCTGGGTGTAATGAGGGATTCAAGTGTTAATACCCCAGACTAATACAAATAATTTTGATACCGTGTGACACATACTGCTTTTCACATCAACTATGAGGAAAATAAAAAATAAATAAATGAGGAAATTATCATGTATCAAAACACTATTTAAGCTAAAAAAATTGTATGTAAAAATTAAAAACAGTGCGTCCTATAACAGAAAAGTACCACTTTGATCCCTCCTAGCAGGGAAGAAAAGTGCCACTTTGATCCCTCCTATAGTTCGTTTTTTTTAGCATTAGAAATAAGGTAAACAATCTTGATGTGTCTTTTAAGTGAAAAACACATTTTAAAAATAAGTTACGGCAAATATGTAACAATTATGAATCTAATACGATCATTTTTATTCTTCTGCTTTCAAAAGTAATAATTACAGATTTTTAAAAAGTGTTTTTCAATTAAAAGACATGTCAAGATCGCTTACCTTCTTTCAAGTTGTTTCTAATGCTAAAAAAAACGAACTATAGCAGGGAGAAAAAGCCCCTTTCCGAATAGGTGATGTGAAAAAATGATTACAGCTTTAGGTAGACCTTGTACTGTTGGATTTGAGTTCTATTACAGCCTCCTAAGGCCCACACAAATGAAAAACCCAAAATTGGCCACTGAAATTTGAAGCTATAGTGCAGAGAATAGAGTTGATTTTTATTTGTTTGAAAATTCAACGAAACAAAAGGAAAGCAACTCTGTTCCAATTGAATATGGTTTAAATTTCATCGAACTGAATATGTACTATAGACAGGACCTTGGGCCTTAGGAGGATACAGTCGATTGCGCCAAACGTGATATGGTTGCCTTTAACATCCCATGCGTAATGGCAGAAAATGGCCGAAGACCGACCGACCCATGTGGCGTCGTGCTATTCATGATGGTCAATCCAAGCACGACGATGCCTGGTTTACCTGTTTAAAACAATGATATTATAAAATTATAGATAGGTTATACTCATACATTAGGATTACAAAAAATACTTCCATATTTATTTAATTACCTCTGGATGAATTTGTTGATTAATTTTCGCATACCATTTATCTTTGTTACACTCATTGTTGAACGTATGCCTGTCGTTTTCTCTTGTGATGTGCGCGAGCTCGTTAGCACGTGCACATCTCTCGTTTGCCTAGGCGCGACTGAAGAACATTCTGTACAATTGTCACAAGTTAAGTGCTTCAATTTTGGAGCGCGTATAACCTATCTATAGTTATTGCTTTAAAAGGGAAACGCATGAAGCGCCACGAGCAGGACTCCAACCCTCAGTTTTTTCGAGATGCCCCGACTAGTAGTTTTGGCCGAATACCGAATATTAGGCCCCTCTCTCGGCCGAAGCGCCGAATATTCGGCATAACATTTTTACAATTTGAGTCACATTTTTTATGAAACCTGTTCGCCAACAAAGCACAACGTTTGCTAAGATGTAATTATTTTTGTGTTCCGTACAAAACTTTGTTCACGGAACACTTATGGGATCACTTCAGTCTTGCAAATCAGTTAAATGCGTTTTTCTCAGAGACCGTTTGACGTAGATACCTAAAATTTTGAACAGTTATAGCAATTATTGTTGCTCAGAACTAGTGAATGTAGTCAATATAAAATCGAGTCCATGTTATAAATTTTAGGCAACAAAAGGGGCAAGTTTCTGCATATTTTGTACGTGTATAACACGCTCATTAATTGCACCAAAGAGAGTAGAGTGTATAGAGACGGATTGTCAAAGTAAATTATGTAGCCACTGTAAATTTACTGCCATCTTTCAACTGAACATAAAACTGTTAGAACGCCATTTGAATTTGATCCTTATTCTTTCACTGATATGTGTTAACTTATTAAATATTATTATTAACGCCATCTACTCGAGAGTATGCTGAAGGTTATGGCGCCATCGCTCGAAAAGATTGCACCATACCTTTGGCCTATAGTCGAGTAGATGGCGTTAATATTATTATTTAACAAGTTAAGTATCAGTGAAAGAATAATGATCAAAGTCAAATTGCGTTCTAACAGTTTTAATCGTCTGTCTAAAGATGGCAGTAAATGTACTGTAGCTACATAGTTCACCAAGGAGGAGTTTTCGCCAAAGAAAGTCAAGTTCCGGCGGTTCCGCGGCCGGCTCCCTGACACTTCAAGGTTGCGAACTCCATCACAGCCATAATTCTGTTTTTATTTCTAAGATATATTTTATAATAATATGTATGCTAGTTTTAAGGTTTATCTATGTGCCAATCATTGCCTGAAAATAAATATTTTTCATTTTATTTCATAATATATCATGACAGTAACTCTCTATTTCAAATTCTCATTAATTGCAGGGCCCAGCAGAAATGTGCACAATAGGAGTGCAGTTACTGTCGCAACTGGTTCTAGAGATGAACCAGGTGTCGGAAGCTGACGCCAACCGCTCGCTGGCCAAACACAGGAAAATCGCTTCTTCATTTAGGTATGTAATGATTCTATAAGATAGTCATATGCTGGTTTTTCTCTCTGATATCATATCCTCCTGAGACTAAATGTGACGTCCCACGGGTGGCGGTTGGCGCTTACGCTATTATTAACGTCGCTCCTATATTATTTCGGCGCTATACGACTTAAACGCCAGCCGCCATGAGGTACCTTTACCCGTCGAACGTCACAAATGTACATTACAATGCACATATTCGTGCAATCTAATTTGAACCTTTCATGAACCAAATAAAGTAGCATTTCTTTTGCTTCACTGCTTTTTAAAACAAACAAAAATCGTTCTAATTTACTTATAGAATAAGGTTCAAATTAAAAATTTGATAACTTTATATGGTGGGTCTTACGAGGATACATATAATGAGTAAACAGTGTGACAGACAAGTCTTATGATTAGTTATGATACTTTATATTTGGGTCCTGTACCCAAAGGGTAAAAACGGGACCCTATTACTAAGACTCCGCTGTCCGTCTGTCTGTCTGTCACCAGTCTGTATCTCACGAACCGTGATAGCTAGACAGTTGAAATTTTCACAGATTATACATTTCTGTTGCCGCTATAACAACAAATACTAAAAAGTACGGAACCTTCGGTGGGCGAGTCCGACTCGCACTTGTCCGGTTTTTAACCTTTAGGACGCCCCTAACAAATTAAAATGTGTTATTAACTTATTGTTATTAGCGAAGCGTCTGGTTGATGTAACTGGTGACCGAAGAGCTGGCGACTACCTCGCACAACGTATCAGCATTGCGATACAGCGAGGAAATGCCGCCAGCATCCTTGGTACAATGCCTCAAGGGTCTATTTTAGATTTAACCTAGTTATTTATTTATTTTAGTAATACCTGTGTAGGTATATATCTTGTTTGTAAATAAATTTATTATTATTAAAAAAAACTTATAATTTTCTTGCTTAATGTTCAAACTTAGAAAATAATCAGACATTGTGTGAAATACTTTTCATTTATCACAATATTTTCGTTCCACAGAGACACACAACTGTTCGAGATGTTCCGCCTGTCCTGCTCGCTCCTCTCCGGCGCGAGAGGGAAGGCACTAGACCCGCTAGACGCTAGCCAACACGCCCTGATAGCGAGCTTACTCCGGCTTGCCCACAACTGTCTCACGTACGACTTTATCGGCACTGCCGTCGACGAGTGCTCCGACGATCTGTGCACCGTGCAGGTACTAATAATAACTTAGATTCCAAAAATAACAACAACTAGGAACTAGATTCCAGTAATAACCCTCAAGATTACAAGAATACCAACAGCTAATATTCGGTTACTATCCGGTATCCGGCCTAACCAGCCCTTAATTTTACATATGGCCGGATACCGGATAGTGACCTACTATCCGGCCGGATACCGGATAGTAACTTTGCTTTATTTCGGAGTAAACAAATTTGATTTAAGAAACAATCACGGTCATAATCGTACTCGTTTATTATTTTAAAAGTATTTAAACATTCCACTCACTTGCACGCGCACTCATTTTGTACCTAGAAATGTGTCCGCGCGATCGTTCACTACGAAACAGGTCAAAACCTGCAAAATGCGCACCTGAGGAACCGAAAAGTAGGTATAGTTTCTCCGGCCGAATATTCGGCGGCCGGATACCGAATATGCGGCCGATAGTCAGGCCGAACATCCGGTATCCGGCCAAACAACTATCCGTTGCATCTCTACTAATAATACCTTAGATTCAAAAAATAACAACAACTAGGAACTAGATTCCAATAATAGCCCTCAAGATTCCAAGAATACCAACAGCTAATAATCGGGTTCTAGGTTAGGTTATGTTTAAAAATGTTTGAATAGGGTATTTTCCTATTAGTCAAATCAGTTACTTTTTTAGAGCTGTCAAAACGTTTTGCTAATATGGAATTTATATGAAACATTACATCGTAACGTCACGTTCAACTCACCTACTTTTTATACAGTAGAGTCCGGTTATAACGACGCCCAAGGGACCGCTGATATTACGTCGTACTAATCGGACGTCGCACTAAACGAACTGCCAATTTTAATATATTTTTTTAATCAAAATAATTACATCATTTTCTATTTATTAATACTTTAAGCGACAATCAAAGAAAAAAAAAACATTTCAACTAAAATATTTATTTACGTTAGTATTACAACACTTTGTCTTAAATGCAGAGACTTGTGTGTTTAGAAGAAGCCACTTTTGTAGGTAGGTACGCGTACTCACTCATCATCCGCAAATTACTCGACCCCGTAAAATAAAAAGTCGTAATTCTTAGGGATCTAATCAAGACGACAATCATACATCGACAATGAAAAAAATAAATAAGTTTTTTGTCAAACATTTCAATTTTGAGTCAACTTTTACTTTTGTTTCAACAAACAACTTATGCCTACTCAATTGAGACAATTCTTACAAGCCGAAACGTCACATGACTATTTCATCTTCCTGAGTATAGGCAAAGGGGGGAGGGAAGTTGGGTGCGCGGGACGAAGTAAGCTTCTTACCAACAATTTATTTGTAAAAACTACGTCGCTCGTCGTTGTAACCGGACTTGACGGACGGATTTTGTGTCAATTTCCGTCGTTAAAAGCGGTCGGTCGTTATAAGCGGAGTCGTAATAAACGGTAGTACTTTCATAGTAGCTAGTACTAAAACCAAACAAGTGCCTATACTTACGTCGCTATAAGCGGTTGGTTGTTATATGCGGAGTCGTACTAACCGGACTCTACTGTATTTCTATCCGATTTATTAAATAGAAGTTGTGTTTAAAAATACTCCTATCTGTATTTTTCTAATAATTATCTGGTGCTTTATTTCATGCATTGTGTAAAATAATTTATTTTAAATACAGTATAATACCCTATTGTAGATCCCGACGTCGTGGCGCGGGTCGTTCCTGGGCGGCGGCACGCTGGAGCTGTTCTTCTCGCTGCAGGCGGCGCTGAGCGGCGGCGGGCTGGCGGGGCTGGCGCTGGCGTGCCTGGTGCAGCTCGCGTCCGTGCGCCGCTCGCTCTTCGGCAACAACGAGCGCGCCAAGTTCCTCAACCGCCTCGCGCACGGCGTGCTCACCATACTCGAGAACACACAGGTAACTACACAAATAATCAATGAGAGTCCACTGAATAACGCGTACCAACGACAAAGACGAGATTCCAGAAATAATCCACGAGATTCCAGTAATAATAAAAGTATTATCAGGCTGACGGGAGGCCTGCTGCAGTTATTGCAGATATATTTCTATCTAAAATGTATAAATATTATGGATTGTCCTAGTATATAAGCGACTTAATATTTAAAATGTCCGCGTTTTGAACACATATTAACTCACATTTATAGACGGGTCTAACGAGAAACGGCTAACCGCGACCACGACCAGTGAAACCTGTGTCGAAACGTCGGTAGGTAAGATCTATATATCTATAAATGTGAGTTAATATATAAGCGACTTGGTTTTTGTTAACTGTAATGTTTACATATTTCGTAATAAATAAATAAACAAAATTGGAATACACGCATGAGATATAGAAATAATCGAGGAAATTCCAGAAATAATCAACGAGATTCCACAGATAATTCACTGAAAAATTAGAACATGGAACGTGTCACTATAATAAAACTGCATTTAAGTGCACAACTAGTTCCCACAATATTTTGAACGATCACTTTTTAGATTAGTGTACTAGCTACCGCAGCTTATGGACGCTTGTATCTCCAGAAATGATACAAACGCATTGCCGACGCTTTAAGTATACAAACAAGACTTCGCTTCAGTGCTTCACACGCCTTACTTCATCTAATAACTGACGACAGAGTCGCGCCTATACATTAGAGTCTAATGATTAGTTAGACACATTAGAGATATCTGTATTTCACTTCTACGAATTGCTGCGTCCTTGTCGTTAGTTCCTGAATTATAGTGCGACATAATATAATAGAAATGAAATAAAATGGAACTAGAAAAAACCCATCCTAAATTGTTGTCAAGTTGTCACGTTTAAGCATTTTACGTCAAAAATGTGACAGTTACGTAGAAAGTGGCGCCCTCAATAATTTTCTACAATGGGGTTGGCCGGTGGAAGTTTTTAGCAGATGGCGCCATCATAGCTTGCCCCGTCAATCCCTAGAATTGTGTCAAATTTTTGTTTTTTTAATACCCTGGATGCCAGCTCTTTAAGCCAAATCTCATAAAAAAGGGGCAAGCTATGATGGCGCCATCTAGGCAAACCTTTGACAGTTGCCAAGCCCATTTCTTGTCGGACTATAAGTAAGATGTGTGAAACGCTTTAGAACCTAAAACAATTCTTCGTCACAGAATAAGTAATAGTATTATCATACAGAACGGCCACGCACCGCCCCGCCCCGACTCGCATTACCTCGCCCCGCGACATGAATCTGGCGGACTTCTGGCGTCCTCTCAGTACAGCGACTTACCCACACATGCACAATGACGCGTGTACAGACGTGCCGCGCACACAAACGCAAATTATTTTTCACTTCTCATGCTCAAAAAGTGCACCTTTATGTCGTGCGTAGACGACATAAAATCGCATTTTATGCTCTAGAGCATAAAAGTAAATTTTTTTTCTAAGACTAAGGTAATCGGTCTCAACAGCCAAACAGTTAAAACATATTGCACAATTTAACTGAGCAATAAAATTGTGTAGATGACAAAACTTGTTATATTATTTTATTTTTGCTACAATTTATTAGAAATCCGTATTTTCTGTCATTAAATTTAGTAAATCACATAAAATAGGAGTCGATTATCGTTCAAAAATGCTCCGAAATGTTTGACTTGGCAGATAACCAAGCGTCTGAAACTCTGATCACATGTTAAAAATTAAAAAAAAAAATTAAAAAGTTAGTTGGCGGGAATTGGTTATGTATTATGTTCTTTCGCTTTACGACAATTTCGTGGTGTAAATTGCCGTGAAAAATATAATTTATTTTCCTCGCAATCGAGGTGAAAAGCAGAGTGTACAACAAGGGCATAAATGTCCATTTTTACCCTCGTCTACTATTTTGGTCTTCGCTTCGCTCAGACCAAAAAATTGCCTCGGGTAGAAATGGGTCACTTTATGCCCTTGTTGTACAATCTACTATTTGATGTATAGCGTGTCCGCCCTGTGTCTTCGTCAATGCTAAAATGTATCCTTTTACGTTCCAGGGCCTCTCCGACCCTTCGAACTACCACGAGTTCTGCCGGTTGCTGGCGCGGCTCAAGTCCAACTATCAACTCGGCGAACTGGTCATGGTCGACAACTACCCGCGTCTCATAGAACTCATAGCGAAGTTCACAGTTCAGAGCTTACAAGTACGTATCGGTTACCATAGAGAAATAAGTAAGGATAGAGTGCTATGTTCGTTTTTTTAGCATTAGAAAGAAGGTCAGCGATCTTGACATGCCATTTAATTGAAAAACGCTTTTTAAAAATCAGTAACTATTACTTATGTAAGCAGAAGAATATAAATGATCGTATCATATTCATAATTATTACATATTTGCCGTGACTTATTTTTAAAACGTGTTTTTCAATAAAAAGACACATCAAGATTCTTTACCTTATTTCTAATGCTAAAAAACGAACTATAACGCCATACATCAGTTTTCTTTCCAAAACGCGAGCTATTTCGTAGTCGACATTTAGCGTCAAGTAGTGGATTTATCAGTACTACTAGTTGACAATAGATGTCGCGACGAACGAAAAGTCTAATGCTCAACAATTGTCAGTTAATATTATAACCGCATTAACCGGAACTTAATTTCAACTTCCAGCTTGTAATATTAGAGTCACACCGAGGAAAGTCTGCAGCGATTTTGATAGCCCACGCAGTGCAAGTGTCATTTTAAACGTCAAACTTGGATGAAATTATGTCGGTTAAATAACACTTACACTGCGTGGGCTATCAAAATCGCTGCAGACGTTTCTTGGTCTAACTCTAGTTGTAAATTATTTTAGCAATACATTTTTCGTCAGTCGCGACACTCGCGACATCTGGTGTAATGCCTCCTCTACACTATCATCGTTGATGATCGTGCAAGCAAAGACATATGTAACTTCGTATAAGACGAATAAAGTCTAAGGAAAAAACGTGCCTCGGAATTCAAGTAAAAGTCATTCTCGAATAGATGGCGCACACACCTTTAGCCTATCCTCGGCTAGATGGCGTGACGACACCGTTTCATATTTAACAATTTTAACACATAGATATCATTGAATGAGCATGGATCAAAATGATATAAAAATAATAAAATTATTTATCCATATATATACATTTTTTGATAACTTTATACGTTTTCATTTTGAGTTTTAGTCGTGTGTCGATAGATGGCAGTAAATTTACAGTGACTACAAAATTTACAATGACAGGACCCCTCTATACTATCTATTCTTTTTGGTGCAAGCATCCACATGATAGCCTGTACAACGTAACCGCCCAGCGATTCCCTTTGATGTGTGCCCTAAAAACCGACAACTCACGTGTCGCAGGCGATGATAGACGATGACATTCCTGCCGAGTATGCCCTCTACACTTAGAGCATTTAATAACTGGAGTGGCCTTTAAGAGCTTACCCCTCTGCCGAAAAACTTGCACAATTGTGCAAATTTTTTATGGAATGACATGGCTATTTGTACGTTACGTACAAATCATGTAGAAATAGCAATACATTTGACGTCCCCTCCCCCGCAAAAATCGGCAGACTGTTTCGTAAAGAAAATGACAGCGATGACATCTCCAGTTACTAAATGCTCTAAGCCTCTACACTATCGTCCCCGCCAGTCATCGTCTATCATCGCCGATAATGTAGAGAAGCCATTAGATCAACTCCAAATCAGTGCTAAATTTTTATTCAAGTGACCTCCTGTGTTTTTCATATGACTTGGAAAATTTACAATTTCAGATGTGGCAATTCGCCCCCAACTCAGTGCACTACCTTCTGTCACTGTGGCAGCGCATGGTGGCGTCCGTACCCTACGTCAAGGCCACGGAGCCACATCTACTGGAGACGTACGCCCCGGGCGTTACCGCCGCGTACATAGAGTCCAGACTCAACTCTGTGGCCGTCGTCGTCAGGTGGGTGGCTAACAACCGCACAGGACAGTACTTGGTGCAGAGACGCGTCTACTAGAGACGTACGTCCTGGGCGTTACATCTAATAGATATACGCCCGGAAACATCAGTGAAGCTCTTTGGATATGCACAAACATATCACAAATGTGTCATTCTCAATCAAAAGGTACTACATTGTCGCTCTGACAGGTTAAATTTTCGTATAAAGATACAAGCCAATTTCGTCTTTATGGTAAGCGAAAAAGTGGTACCTTTTGATTGAGAACGTCATATTTCAAATTGTAGTCCAATTTTCTAATGTTACACCAATGATATTATAATTATATAACTATAGATTGGTTATACTCATTCATAAGAAGCACAAGAATTCTTTCAAATTTATATCCACATCTACGAAAAAATCTGTTGTTTTTGATTAATTTTCGCATTCCATTCATCGTTGTCATAGGTACTTGTTGTTAAACATTAGCTTGTCTCTTTCGGTGAGCGGGAGCTCGTTAGCACGTGCACATTTTTCGCTTGTCCAGGTGCGACTAAATGCAACTTGTACAATTTGTCACAAGGTAAGCGCTTCAATTTTGGAACGCCTATAACATATCTTGAGTTATAATTTAATCATTGTTTTACACTATTTCTTTCAAATTTCTGGACCCTCCTTTAAACTCAGGGCTCTAAACCGGTTTTTTTTATTTAAATTATTTTATGCTCCTTAGGTAGGACTGAATCATGTATTTAGTTAACAACTTCGTATTATTAGATTGTCCCATTAAAAATAAACCAAAGAACGTAATCATAGTGGTATTTTTTGTATGAAGAAAAACCGGTTCCGAGCCTTGCTCATAATTACACATCGGTAACTCGTGGCATTTAGGTAGCACTTAAAAGATTAGTGATGAGCACACATCGGTAACTCGTGGCACTTGACAGTTTCTAACAGACTAGTGATGGGACAATGTTCTTCCTATACGAGTCGAGAAAAAGAAACCACTAAAAAAAGGAATTAATTAAACTAATCTTTTAAGTGCTACCTAAATGCCACGAGTTACCGATGTGTACTCATAATGTATGGACGTCACATTGAATTCAACAATTTCCAGGGACGGCCTAGAAGACCCCCTCGACGAAGTGGGCTGCGTGCAACAACAGTTAGAACAGCTGTCAGTGATCGGGCGGTGCGAGTACGGCAAAACGTGTCAACTACTGGTGTCGCACTTCGACCGCGCCGCCGCCGCGTACAGCGTCGAGGGGAACGCGCACCAACTCACAGTACTCAGAGGTACGTAGAATGTTCTAGAAGCCGTTAGCTTCCATCTTCCATTGACACACGAGAACTTGAATTTCGAACGAGCGTATTTATTTTCGTGAGCCGGCGTTCGTGGCGCGCTGTCATTTGAATTTGGAATGTTCTACATCGCGCTATTGACATTTTTTAACGCGTGGATATATACCCCCCGTAAAATATGTGAAACCTTATTGCAACGATATAAGAGCTGAACATCTAACCGATAAAGCATTTAAGTGTAAGTGCAACGGTTGGAATAAACTGTCAGTGATCGGGCGATACGAGTACGGCAAGACGTGCCAAGCCAACTACAGTGTATGGGAATACAATAAACGTGATAAAATGTGTGGGTCACTGGTAGTTGACTTGGCACGTCTTGCCGTACTTGCATCGACAGTTTATTCCAACCGTTGCACTCACACTTAAATGGTTTATCTGTTAGAGCAGCGGTCGGCAACCTTTTAGCAGCTAAGGGCCATATAGTAGTTAACGAAGATGACGCGGGCCGCACTTTGGTAATATTTGTGACTTTAGCAGACATTGTCGTTCGTCAGTATTACATACAAAATAGCCAGGGAGGCTCGCGGGCCGCAAGCGAGAGATTGGCGGGCCGCATGCGGCCCGCGGGCCGCTGGTAGCCGACCGCTGGGTTAGAGCTCTTATATCGTTGCAATAAAGTTTCACACATTTTACGGGGGTTTATATCCACGCGTTAAAAAATGTCAATAGCGCGATGTAGAACATGCCCCACTTAATAAATTTTATTTTGTTTTTAGTATATGTTGTTATAACGGCAACAGAAATACATCATCTGTGAAAATTTCAACTGTAGCTATCACGGTTCGTGAGATACAGCCTGGTGACAGACGGACGGACGGACGGACAGCGGAGTCTTAGTAACAGGGTCCCGTTTTTACCCTTTGGGTACGGAACCCTAAAAACGTAGCCGAGTATAAATGCCATTAGGCATTACGTCCGCTATTTGTGCATTATTTTTATGTTTTGTGCAATAAAGTTTAAATAAATAAATAAATATAAATCGTTTGAAAGAAAAGAATGCTAGACTATTAGAAGGCTAGAGTGTCTTTGCCCCCTCACAAGGGTAACGAGTGGCAAGGGGGTAACCGCTGGATCTGCTTATGCTTAGTATAAGCAAAGAGAATAGATAGTATAGAGGGGTCCTGTCATAGTAAATTTTGTAGTCACAGTAAATTTACTGCCATCTATCGACACACGACTAAAACTCAAAATGAAAACGTATAAAATTATCAAAAAATGTATTTATATGGATAAATGATTTTATTATTTTTATATCATTTTGACCTATGTTCATTCACTGATATCTATGTGTTAAAATTGTTAAATATGAAACGGTGTTGTCACGCCATCTAGCTGAGCATAGGCCAATGGTGTGTGCGCCATCTATCCGAGAATGACTTTTTCTTGATTTCCGAGGCACGTTTTTAGGGTTCCGTACCCAAAGGGTAAAACGGGACCCTATTACTAAGACTTCGCTGTCCGTCCGTCTGTCACCAGGCTGTATCTCACGAACCGTGATAGCTAGATAGTTGAAATTTTCACAGATGATGTATTTCTGTTGCCGCTATAACAACAAATACTAAAAACAGAATAAAATAAAGATTTAAATGGGGCTCCCATACAACAAACGTGATTTTTGACCAAAGTTAAGCAACGTCGGGAGTGGTCAGTACTTGGATGGGTGACCGTTTTTTTTTTGCTTTTTTTGCGTTTTTTTTTTTTGCATTATGGTACGGAACCCTTCGTGCGCGAGTCCGACTCGCACTTGCCCGGTTTTTATTTCCTTAGACTTTATTCATCTTATACGAAGTTACATATGTCTTTGGTATAAGTCGCATTACCAAAGACGAAAGTTCCAGGGTTCATACTTATTCTCTAAACATTACGTGAGTCTCCTACTCAGAATGGGAGAGGATCGGGCAGTCAAGAGGGCGTTCTTGGACCGACCGACTGGTAGCCGTCCGGTGGGTCGGCCCAGGTATCGCTGGGAAGACACTGTGACGGTGGATCTGTTCCAGCTTTGCGTCAGTAATGCTCTAGATTCCTAGGATAGCTGTACCGTCATATAGCGGCCGTCTCCATACAAATACTACGACATCCATATTTAGCCGTATTATTTAGTATGGAGACGGCCGCTATATGACGGCACCGCTATTCTAGGAAAACCGATCTTAACTGGCCGGAACTTGCGCAGGATCGGGACAGGTGGCACACGCTCTCGTTTCGGAGGCCAAGATTCTCTTTGGATCGCTGAGCCAAATTTAATGGACCCCAATTTAACCAGCAAATCTCAACCCGCAGGTCAACTAACCTGGCTGGTGTACATGATCGGCGCCTGCATCGGCGGCCGCGCGTCCGTCAACATCTGCGACGAGAACGACGCCATGGACGGAGAACTCGTCTGTCGGGTCCTGCAGCTCATGGACCTCACCGACTCGAGGCTCGCCACAGTAAGTCCATCTATTCCACTTCACTCCCTCTTCATTCCTGAAATATACTGCACAGCTAAACTATACGACCTTCTAAACAATAGGGTATTTGACTGTATTTAGGGCCACCCCACATCTAGCGTCTTTCGAGCGTCGGCGTCTCGTCGGCGTCTACAACTCTATGACCCTGCTCGACGCAACGTCGACGCAACGTCGACGCAACGTCGACGCAACTGCGCAGCGACGTCATTTTCCATAGCGCTGACCGACGCCGACGCCCGAAAGACGCCAGATGTGGGGTGGCCCTTAAAATAATAGTTATTTACGATACAAGTGCGGAAACTAGGAAATTGGCAACGAGTGGTGATAAATTAAAACACGACCGAGGCGTAAAATAGCACATTTCGTGCGATTTCATTTAAAGGGCCATATGTACAGTCACATGCAATAATATGTTACTCTTCGAAGGCCGCAAAATATATGTGACACGCTCGTATGGCTCTACAAATAAGATCTTGTCAGATATTTTTGCGGCCTTCGTTGTGTAACATATTATTGCAGGTGACTGTACTGTAAAACGTTGTACGATACACATGCGAATAGGTAATTCGCATCTCGTGTCGATTTAAAACACTCCGTTCGGTCGTGTTTTAATTTATCGCCACTCGTTTCGAATTTCCTCTTTTCCGCACTTGTATCGTAAATAACTATTACACCATGCATGAAATAAAGCATCGGAAGATTAATAGAGAAACGTAGACAGCAGTTAATTTTAGACACAATTTCTATTTTAAAACCCGTATTAAACTATAAAGAGTAGGTAATTTGATTGTGACGTCACATGCTAGTGTTTCATATAAATTCCATAGTAGCAAAATCGTTATGACAGTTCGAAAAAAGAAAAAAATTCAAAAATAATCTTTTTGTATGGGAGGTACCCCAAAAAATTTTTTTTATACTTTTTATTTTACTGTTCTGTCGCAATGCATGATTTATGTATCCATGTCTAATTGCAGCTTTCTAGCACTAGCGATCACGGAGCAAAGCCTCGACAGACAGACATACAGACATGGCGAAACTATAAGGGTTTCTAGGTGACTACGAAACCCTAAAAACGGCAAAAAAATCACGTTCGTTGTATGGGAGCCCCATTCAAATATTTATTTGATTCTGTCTGAAATACATCATCTGTGAAAATTTCAACTGCCTAGCTATCACGGTTCTTGAGATACAGCATGGTGACAGACACAGACGGACAGTGGAGTGTTAGTAATAGGATCCCGTTTTTACCCTTTGGGTACGGAACCCTAAAAATAAGATTTATAAACAACTTTGTTCTCGTGTAAAACAAATCATCATCATCATATCAGCCAGAGGAAGTCCACTGCTGGACATAGGCCTCCCCCAACGAGTGCCACAATGACCGGTCTTGCGCCACCCGCATCCAGCGGACTCCCGCGACCAGCCCTTTACCAGGTCGTCAGTCCACCTTGTGGGGGTCTATCCACGTTGCGCCTTCCGGTACGTGGTCGCCACTCGAGAACCTTTCCGCCCCAACGGGCATCGGTTCTATTGGCAACGTGCCCCGCCCACTGCCACTTAAGTTTAGCGATTCGGAGGACTACATCGGTTACTTTGGTTCTGCTGCGGATGGCCTCATTTCTGATGCGACTCCCAGCATAGCCCTCTCCATTGCCCTTTGGGTGACTTTGAGCCTTCTTATGAGGCACACAGTAAGCGGCCACGTTTCAGTTCCATATGTCATCACTGGCAACACACACTGGTCGAAGACTTTCGTCTTGAGACACTGCGGAATATTGGACAAAAAGATGTGCCGTAGCTTCCCAAACGCTGCCCAACCGAGTCGGATTCGTCGAACAACAACACGATTTAACAACTTAGCTCTCATTGAATAATTTTACGTTTTAGACTCACTTGTTTTTAGTCACTCGCGCAACATGTTGAGTTCGTGCTGTGTATCGCTACAAGTGTTAGGTGACCCAAGCCCAAACACACCACTATGCCCGCCTACAATAACAGCGAAAGACCTCTCCCAACCTGTTTTCTCGGCGCGCGCGCAGCGTGCGACGCGGCGAGCCGCAGTACGCGATACACGGCCGTCGTGAACGCTGCTCGCACTGTTTCTCGCAGTGCTTGAGAAAGGAGACCTAGGCTCTCCGAAACATGTCGCGCGAGTGACTAAAAACAAGTGAGTCTAAACCGTAAAATTATTCAATGTTAGTATGTCTCACAACAGTTTAAATTCGAACTTAGCTCCCGTGTAAAACAAATAACTATTATGATTGCAGGGCGGCTGTGAGAAACTGGAGCTGGCTATGATGTCGTTCTTCGAGCAGTTTAGGAAAATATACGTCGGCGACCAGGTGCAAAAGAACAGCAAGGTGGGGCAGTTTTACATAACACAAATATTGATACAATTTTCACCACACCAGCTCGGAAAGGCTTACTTTGCACTTCAAAAACTTATAGCAAAGTTGCATTTTGTTCAAATGTGAGGCAAAGTAATCAAATGAAAATTTTGAGTTGGTTTCTTATGTTTGCTGGTAGAATTGACTTTTAAACGATGGTTTTGGATGATAAATATTTTAAAACCTTAATTTGGATTTGATTTTGTTTGATATTTTACATTTAATATTTGCTTCGGGTTAGTGTGGTGAAAAATGTTGTGTTTCACTTGGGGGCGAATTTTGTTTAACCCTCGTGCTTTGAAACCCTCGCAACGCTCACGATTTCAATTTTGGAATCTTTCGCTTGCGCGGGTATCAATATTACCACGAGTGGTTAAACAACAACTTTGCCCCCTTGTAAAACAAATAACTATTGTCATTTCAAACACGTGCGGATAGGAACGTTGTGATCAGGATAATAGGCTGCGAAATATCATTCCTTAGATTGGTATTCCATTTGTCCAAAATATGTGTCCAATGTTATTGCGTCTCACTCTCTCATTAAAGCAAAATGTGATACGCAATACACATCGGACTAAGAAATTGGATAGGTGGAATACCAACCTGAGACACGTCGGCAATGAATTTTACATACAACAGGATTTTTGAATTTTCTTAACCTTTTGAACGCCACAGACGGCAATTGACGTCAACGCAAAATCGTGACAACGATGCCAAAGACGGCATATGACGTATCGTTTTTTGACGAAAATCTACTAAAAAACACCCCACTTTTAGGTTGGCATTTTTACCCCCGTGGCGTCAGTGGCACGGCAAATGGATGCGCCGTTTGGCGTTCAAAAGGTTAATTCTCTACATGCACCTGCAATAATCTCACAACGAAGCGCGCATACTTGTTTAAGGATGGTATTCCACCTGTCCAATTTTTTTGTCCAATGTTATTGCGTCTCACTCTCTCATTAAGCAAAATGTGAGACACAATACACATTGGACAAAGGTATTGGTCAGATGGAATACCATCTTCTGCTTCCTCGCGTTATCCCGGCATTTTGCCACGGCTCATGGGAGCCTGGGGTCCGCTTGACAACTAATCCCAAGAATTGACGTAGGAACTAGATTTTACGAAAGCGACTGCCATCTGACCTTCCAACCCAGAGGGGAAACTATTAGGCCTTATTGGGATTAGTCCGGTTTCCTCGCGATGTTTTCCTTCACCGAAAAGCAACCAGAGTTAGACCAAGAAAAGTCTGCAGCGGTTTTGATAGCCCACACAGGTTAGTGTTATTTATACGTCATAATTACATAGAAGATTAACGTTTAAAATGACACTTGCTCTGCGTGGGGTATTAAAATCGCTGCAGACTTTTCTTGGTCTAACTCTAGTAAATATCAAATGATATTACGAAACGAGCCGGGGTTTGAACCCGCGTCCTCTGGATTGAAAGTCGCACGCTCTTACCGCTAGGCCACCAGCGCTTCGATGGAATACCACCCTAATGCTCTAGTTTCCTAGGATAGCGGTGCCGTCATATAGCGGCCGTCTCCATACAAATACTACGACATCCATATTTGGCCGTATTATTTAGTATGGAGACGGCCGCTATATGACGGCACCGCTATCCTAGGAAAACCGATCTTAAGCTAGAAAATACCCGTAATTCAACTATACCTTCTTGCCTTAAATCTTTTTTTTTGTGTAGGTAATCTTGTTTAACATTATATTTGTTCGTTCTAGGTGTACCGGCGGTTGTCCGAGGTGCTGGGGCTCAACGACGAGAGCCGGTTGCTGAGCGTGCTCATGAGGAAAATGTGAGTCTACTTGTTCACTGTTGTTGTTGTGTTGTTGTTGTTTGTTGTTGTTGTATGGTCAGGCGTGGCTCACTCCGCGATTTCGTCGCTTTGCTTTGGTAGCTAAAAGTACATCCGTTCCACACCAATTTTGGTAGCTAACCATAAGCCGCGCGTGGCGCTGTCGCCACCTAGCGGCCATATCTGTCCTGATCGTAACAGACGCGTTTTGTTAGAGAGTGAGTCTTCTGTACCTAGTACTATTATTTATTCCGTTCTTGTACGTTTTCTTGTGCCAGTGGGGAGACACTGCTCCCTTCGGGCAAACTCGGCTCCGTTCGGCTCAGCATTGCTCCGAGCAATTATTAGGGTTGGCACCACTTGACGTCCTTTTGCGTGCACGACCACAGATAAGATAATCACTTGAATTTTGATAACCCTATAGCCGAAAACGGTAGTGGCCATACATTAGAAAGGCATAGCATGATTCCTCCCTGAATCGCTGTCAAACTTCGGTTTTGTAGGAAGTGTCCTTTCTATACGGGAGCACTATTATTTATTCTGTGCTTGTGCATAGTAGGACTTCCGGTTCGAGCGCCATCTTGATAGTTAGCCTCATGGTTAATTTGGTTTTTTGCTCATTAATATTGTTTAAACTATGATACGATAGCTTATTATACAGTAAACTAATGTGGTGATGTGCAGTGAATGGAGAATTAATCTTGAAGCGCGTTTAACCACCAGTTTGGAGTCAACGGCCGATAGTCCACGTGCTACTTGTAAAGGCCAGCTATCGCTTTACAAGAGAAAATAAAATCACCGTACACTGCCTTGTACTAACCGTACAATTTTAGTCAGATTACCTTGCTCCTAATACCTTGATACTGGCGAAATAGTCCCACTGTACTGAAGCCATAATTTTAAAAGAATAAATTGTGCATAGTAGGTTCTGCCATCTTGTGGGCTACATTGGGAGCATAAGAAGCATTTACGCCTCGCGCCAATAATCTGACGGCTCCTATTCTGCCCCCCATAGTTCATTTCAAATTGATCTATGTCTGCGTACAGTAGTAACTGTGGTTTAGGTCAAGCTTGTGGCACAGAATAAATAATAGTACTAGGTACAGAAGACTCACTCTCTAACAAAACGCGTCTGTTACGATCAAGACAGATATGGCCGGTAGGTGGCGACAGCGCCACGCGCGGCTTATGGCTAACCACCAAAATTGGTGTGGAACAGATGTACTTTTAGCTACCCGCAGCAAAGCGACGAAATCCCGGAGTGAGCCACGCCTGCTTGTGGTAGTTTTCTGTGGGGTCTGCCATCTTGTGGCCTGAATCGGAAACATATTTTTAGAACTATCAGCCATATTTTTGACGGTCTTGAAATTGAAATTAGCAAATGTATAAATTCACAAAATGTATGATTAATTTCGTTCACGCTCGCTCCCTATACTTGTCTGACGCGACCTGCCACATGTTTTCAGCATCACCAACCTGAAGTACTGGGGCGGCTCGGAGCAGATCATAGCGAAGACCCTCGGGCTGCTGAGCGACCTCAGCGGCGGGTACTCCTGCGTGCGGAAGCTGGTCAAGCTCGAGGAGGTGCAGTTCATGCTCACGCACCATACGGTGAGTGTTGTACTGGGCCCCAGCAGGCGTGGCTCACTCTGCGATTTCGTCGCTTTGCTACATGTAGCTAAAAGTACATCCGTTCCACACCAATTATGGTGGCTAGCCGTAAGCCGCGCGTGGCGCTGTCGCCACCTAGCGGCCATATCTGTCCTGATCGTAGCAGACGCGTTTTGCTGTGAGTCTTCTGTACCTAGTACTATTATTTATTCTGTGGTCCCAGAGAGAATAGGGAATACTTAGCAAAGCTCTGCGTAGGTGGCACCTCTAGCACACACAGTAAACAAACCTCATTGACATCATCAATGAAACATCACACGTCACGTCAATCAGATAGTTCTGGTTTCCCCAATTCAACGCTAGATGTCGCTATACCCGTGAGTAAACTGGGTAACGAGACGCGATACTAGTTTAGTTCAGTCTGGGGGTTCGACTTGCCAATTCATTTATTTATTTATTTATTCAGTTTTTGAACGGCATCCGTAGTTCACTGCTATGCGATTGTCGATATGCAATAAAAAGTACACTTTTTAAGGTTTCGTACCCAAAGGGTAAAACGGGACCCTATTACCAAAGACATATGTAACTTCGTATAAGACGAATAAAGTCTAAGGAAAAAACGTGCCGCGGAATTCAAGTAAAAGTCATTCTCGAATAGATGCCGCACACACCTTTAGCCTATCCTCGGCTAGATGGCGTGACGACACCGTTTCATTTTTAACACATAGATATCAGCGAATGAACATGGATCAAAATGATATAAAAATAATAAAATCATTTATCCATATATATACATTTTTTGATAACTTTATACGTTTTCATTTTTAGTCGTGTGTCGATAGATGGCAGTAAATTTGCAGTGACTACAAAATTTACAATGACATGACCCCTCTATACTATCTATTCTTTTTGCTATTATTAAGACTCCGCTGTCCGTCCGTCCGTCCGTCCGTCCGTCATCAGGCTGTATCTCACGAACCGTGATAGCTAGACAGTTGAAATTTTCACAGATGATGTATTTCTGTTGCCGCTATAACAAATACTAAAAAGTACGGAACCCTCGGTGGGCGAGTCCGACTCGCACTTGCCCGGTTTTTTTTTCGGTAATTTCGAAAGGCTGATTATTAATAACAATAACTAATAATAAGGCTTGTGGCGAGCTGTTGGGGATTAGCGACCTCACGTACCCGAGTGCTCCTGGAGAGTTCTGTTACCCGCAAGGAGAGTGGGTGGGACAGGATTCTCTGCCTCTGGCTTGCCTAAGCCGGCCGGCCAGAGTGGAGTCGTTAGAGCTATAAGCTCCAGGGGTGGAAGTGAAATATGCATAAGACGCGAGTTGGCACAGTGGCTGTTAACAGCCACTGGGTAGAAAGCGGCGCACACCTCTCGACACCCCTGAGCCGCTCACACCGGTGTTGCCCTTGAGCCATCCTAGATGTCGCTTTTTGTGGGGGCCCATCTTGTGAGGGCGAGTCACCGTCTGCCGGAAATAAAATTGCATACCGTTTTATTAGGCAGGCGTCCGGTTTTTTACCCCATAGCTCAGTTCTTAGTCCATCGCTTTCACCCAATAACCTAGTTCATTTTAGATTCCATCAACTCTCAATAGTCCTTACACCCTGGCGGGTGCTGCCTCTGCGTGCGTCCCATGACACGGGCAAGGGCAGCCTCCGCTCGGTGTACCCCTTACATTTCATTAAAGTGTCAAAAGGGCCTCTACGTGTTGGCTTCGGCTCCGCGCACGCCTCCCAAAGGTCCGGAACACCATTGTTCCGTGATGGGAAAGACATACAACTAATAATAATTTTATTAAAATAAAATATGGCTGTCAAGTCAGTTTACGGACGATAATTTTGCGTGATAACGTCATAGATAACATTACAATTAAATTACGTAACGTTACCATGGAGATCCGTCCACAACGTTATCAATGTTATCATTACACATCGGTAACTCGTGGCATTTAGGTAGCAGGCACAGACTAGTGATGTGACAATGTTCTTCCTATACGAGTCGAGAAAAAAAAACCACAAAAAAAAAATTAAACTAATCTTTTAAGTGCTACCTAAATGCCACGAGTTACCGATGTATAGTTATCATAGTGATCTGTTCACAGCGTGACACTTCCGTGCATGCTATAAGTTTGGACGGGTATAGATAGTTCTGGTTTCCCCAATATCACGCTAGATGTCGCTATACCCGTTAGTTAACTGGGTAACGAGACGCGATACTAATTTAGTTCTGGGTGTTCGGCTTGCGATTTACACATTTATTTATTTTATTTATTCAGTTTTTGAACGGCATCCGTAGTTAACTTCTATGCGATTGTCGATAAGAAATAAAATTCAGTTTATTATTTTTTGGCTACTTTCCTACTAGTCAAATCAGCTTCTTTTTTAGAACTGTCAAAACGATTTGCTAATATCAAAGACATATGTAACTTCGTATAAGATGAATAAAGTCTAAGGAAAAAGCGTGCCTCGGAAATCAAGAAAAAGTCATTCTCGAATAGATGGCGCACACACCTTTAGCCTATACTCGGTTAGATGGCGCGACGACACCGTTTCATATTTAACAATTTTAACACATAGAATGAACATGGGTCAAAATGATATAAAATAATAAAATCATTTATTCATATATATACATTTTTTTGATAATTTTATACGTTTTCATTTTGAGTTTTAGTCGTGTGTCGATAGATGGCAGTAAATTCACTGTGACTACAAAATTTACTATGACAGGACCCCTCTATATTATCTATTCTCTTTGCTAATATGGAATTTATACCGGGTGTGGCCTGTAATATGAGCAAAAAATTAAACTGTAGGCTGTACTCATACTGACCAACATTTGTTCAGCGACTTTTAAAAATAACGGATGGTTTGATTATTAATATACATTAAAGTTTATTCTAAGACGCAATGTATTGCGAATTTTGTTATCTTTAAGGCGTGACAAGCAACGTCAATCACAATGATATGGCGTGGCGATGGCGTCCATTGAAGCTAATATTTATTTTGTATGAAAAATAGCAAGTCTAAATACTTCATAATTTTTAAAAGTTGTTGAACAAAAGTGTCACCGTTTGAGGAATACAATCTATGTTTTAATTATTTGCTCGTGTTACAGGCCACACCCGGTATGAAAACTGTGTGTAGTGACGTCACAGTCAACTCACCTACTTTTTATACTTCCATCCGATTTATTAAATCGAAATTGTGTTTAAAAATAACTGCTATCTATGTTTTTCTAATAATGATCTGGTGCTTTATTTCGTGCACGGTGTGAAATAATTTATTTTAAGTAGAGGAAAGTACCCAATTGTGAAAGGCTGATAATAGTGATAACAATAAATTAATTTTAAATAATATCGTCGTTCGACCATACTCACGGTGGCCGCCTATACAATAGGCAATATTAGGCAAAGCTCTGCGTAGATGGCACTAGACATGAGTAGTTCGCGAATGAAAGATTCAAATGAAGTACTTCACTTGATGTCACTCTTTCATTCACTAGTTCAGCGCGGATTCATTTAGTTCATTACTTCAGCAACTGCTGAACTGAACTCAGTTTAAAAATCTGTTCATTTACTTGCTCATTCGCTTAAAGAGTGACAAGGACGCCATGTTAAACCTTCATTTCATAAATTAATTTACTTGAGTGATTCATATTGAATGAAATTATCTATCAAATTCTTCATTCAACTCAATATATCTGCGAATGAGAGAAATGAAACCAATACTTTTGATATAGATGGATCTGTTGAGCTACTGAACTAAACTGAACTAGTGAACTAAAAGAGTGAAGTACTTCACAGCGTAAGAAAGATGCATATCAATCTTTTCTTTTCAGTGATACATTTTGCGCATGACTAGATGGCACCATTAGCGCATACAGTAAACAAACATCAATGACACATCATGCGTCACTACGTCAATCACATGGCCTACCGTGAAACACGACAATCGAAAAGTGCAACACGAGTTCGGTTTCTGCCTCTCTATCACTATTGCATATTCGAGCGATAAATTTCGGTGTAACATGAATAAACCGAATAATTTTAACGGCGTATTCCTGGCCCCTGTTTCACCAACGTGACAGGTGCGACGAATTGTAAAATCACTGTTGCTGACGTCACAGGCATCCATGAACTACGGTTACCGCTTACCATCGGGCGGGCCGTATTCCTGTTTGCCACCATCATTGTATTATTAAAAAAAACTTTATGATATCGGAAAAAAACAGATATTTCTCTTGCTAAGTTTATGACAATTGTCACAAGAAACACTACAATTGTCACGAAATTCCGACATATAACTCATTACCTACAATTCTTCTAAATCTTTGACAATTGTCAGAAACTTCGCAGGAGAAATATCTGTTTTTTTTTTCGATATAATAACGTTTTTTTAAATAATACAATGATGGTGGCAAACAGGAATACGGCCCGCCCGATGGTAAGTGGTAACCGTAGCCCATGGATGCCTGTGACGTCAGCTATAGTGATTTTACAAATCGTCGCACCTGTCACCGATGTGAAATTGGGGCCTGATCATATTTAGAGACAAAAATGTCCTATAAACTTTTTTGAAATTCGCCTAGTTTCAGAGATAATATTAATTTTTTAAATAAAAAGTTTTTATTGTTACATAGTGTAAAAGGCCTATTTGATGGTGATGTTGGTGCTATGGGTCGTAGTCTAAATATCCTTATTGATAGATGTCAAAAAGTGACAAGTAACACTTTGCAAAAAGTGGGTTTTACGAAAAAAAAAATTAAAAATCAATGTAAGTGACAAGTTTACCAATAACATTTATTTGTTATGTACAAATACATTCAAAAAAATTAAAAAACAAAACAAAAAAACAATACATTTTTTTTGGCGAAATTGACCTAAACTCATATTACATTTTTTCCTTCTTTTGACCTCAGAAATGCGTGGTTAAAATTATTCGGTTTCCTCATGTTACACCGTGTGTGTAGCCCTAGCACAGGCCCCGGTCTTTTTGGGCTGTTACTGCACACTGTCGTGAATAGCTAGGAGTCTTGTTATGTTTCAGTTTAATCTTTTAGTATTTTAAGTTTTAATCATTTTACTTGTGTGCGTTTTATCATGTTTTTACTTGTGTTCGTATATTATGTTAATGAATTGCGTGGAATGTATGTATCTAGTTATAAGTCTAGGATCCATGTTCTTTTCATACGTGTTAATTATTAATGAGATTGGCAAAAATATACATTACTGACTCTGCATGATACACCCACTAGTTGAAAAAGGTACCTAACGGCCTTGTATTTTCCTATATAAACCGGAGCCGTTTGTAGCTTATTCAGAGATATCAGAGACATCAAGAGAGCTTCACTCATACCAGCCTGAACACTCTCCAAGTAAATAAATCAAATATATGTGTTTTCATTTCACACAATACATATACCGGTAAATGGAGGTATAGCGGACTTCGAGACAGCAGCGGCCAGCGCGTTCCAGTTTGCCGAGTTTCTACGCTTCACCCAACGAACCCCTCATCACTTCAAAGTTACAGTCTACACTCCACAGCACACTATGCCTTTAAACGCTGGTTTCAATTAAAATGTACAGTCGCCATCAGATATATCGGAGCGGCCAAGGTGCTCACAAATATCGGAACACGCCTCTATTGTCAGGGCGTTAGAGCGCGTGTTCAGATATTGTGAACACCTTGGCCGCTCCGATATATCTGATGGCGACTGTACAATTAGATATAGTGAAAAGTTTGCTGTACATATTTAATGAATAAATAAATATGCCCTACTGATAAACTATGATCCACACTAGTCAGATATAGTACTTGGTAACCAATTTAACTCCATACAATATTTACCTGTGTATCATTTGATATGTACCAGTCGCTTTTCGGTGAAGGAAAAACATCGTGAGGAAACCGGAATAATCCCAATAAGGCCTAGTTTCCCCTCTGGGTTGGAAGGTCAGATGGCAGTCGCTTTCGTAAAAACTAGTGCCTACGTCAAATCATGGGATTAGTTGTCAAGCGGACCCCAGGCTCCCATGAGCCGTGGCTAAATGCCGGGATAACGCGAGGAAGAATACAATATTTACCTGTGTGTAATTCCGCTCATCACTAGATCTAGTCGCTTGCCTGTGAATTAGTTCACGGTTTTAACTCTAACTCCTATTGCTTTTTTAAACACCGATTTTGGGTTTACCCCTGGAACGCCGAACCGACAAACGTACTTGTACCCGTCAGATGCCTAGTGCCGGATCCGTCCCATCCCCCTCAAATGCCGGATAGGCTCGCGTACGTGCACCCGTCAACTGCCGCGATAAAAAAAAGTGCTATAGTGCAAATGATATAAAACTCTATTTGTAAGTGTTTAGATCTCAAAATTGTAAAAATATAATACAATAAATTTGGTGACTGATAAGGCACAAGGCAGTTGAGACAGTTTGTACAGATCTGGGACTAGGCAGTTAACGGGTACAAAAATTGAAGACCCTCCGGCAGTTGACAGGACTGGTACGGATATGGCACTAGGCGTCCCAAGGGTTAAGACAGGGGTGCGAAACTCCTGACTTCGGTCAAACTCGGCTCCGCTCGGCTCAGCATTGCTCCGAGCAATTATTAGGGTTGGCACCACTTGACTTCCTTTTGCGTGCACGACCACAGATAGATAATCACTTGATTTTTGACAACCCTAAATAGCCGAAAGGGATAGTGCCATATATTAGAAAGGGACAGCATGATTCGACCCTGAACCGCTGTCAAACTTCGTTTTTGTAGGAAGTTTCCTTTCTGTACGGTAGTACTATTAATTATTCTGTGGTTAAGATAGTTCTGGTTTACCCAATTCCTCGCTAGATGTCTCTGTACCCGCGAGTTAACATGATAATGAGTTGCGAACCAAATTCCTGCTTAGTGGGAGCGTACCAAATTTTCGTTATGTATTTAAGTATTTATATATATTTTTTGGTACGACGGCTACTAGCTTACTGCTAAGTGAGCCTCGTTTTATGGTAATTGTATGACAGAACGCTTATTCAGTTGAAAAAATTGATTAGCATTCGCTCGCGGATCGGATATCTAGTCATGCACAAAACATGTCACAGAAAAGAAAAGCTTGATATGCATCTTTCTTACGCTGTGAAGTACAGTCGCCATCAGATATATCGGAGCGGCCAAGGTGCTCACAAATATCGGAACACGCCTCTATTGTCAGGGCGTTAGAGCGCGTGTTCAGATATTGTGAACACCTTGGCCGCTCCGATATATCTGATGGCGACTGTACTTGACTCTTTTAGTTCACTAGTTCAGTAGCTCAACAGATCCATTTATATCAAAAGTACTGGTTTATTTTCTCTGATTCGCGGATATATTGAGTTGAATGAAGAATTTGATAGATAACTTCATTCAATATGAATCACACAAATAAATGAATTTATGAATCGAAGGTTTAATATTGCGTCCTTGTCACTCTCTAAGCGAATGAGCAAATGGAAAGGTTTTTAAACTGAACTGCTGAAGTATAGAACTAAATGAATCCGAGCTGAACTAGTAAATGAAAGAGTGACATCAAGTAAAGTACTTCATTTGAATCTTTCATTCGCGAACTATTCATGTCTATGATATATACCTATCACTCACTTCGCTCTGTATATGTGTGGATCTATAGACTATAAATTGTTCAAGAGTGAGTAGAAAGAAATGCCAAGCGATCAGATACACACAGCCATAAGTGCGACCAAGATGGCGAATCACTCGATACGATCCCGCCACGTTTTCCCGACACGCTCCGAATACTTCCGAACGGCTCCGAAACCTATTCGCATCGTCTCACTCGCTCGTCACGCTCGGCCGGCTCATTCGAATCATGACTGGGAAAGAGCGAGCAAGGAACACTGAGATAGATACGCGAGTTAGCCGATTCGTTGCGTGTTCCATTTTCGAAAACTTTTGGCTGTGGCGCGGAACAATCATTTCGTGACACGGCAACCATACCATGCGCCATAGAATATGATGACACTCCTCCCGTGTCATACGCCACACGTAAGAAACATTGATGACACGGCAGGCGTGTCATCAGCACCGAATCGGTTAAATCATCACTGAGTTGAAGAGTAAGTGAGTTCAATCAAAAGATATAGTTCATTTAAATAACTCGTGAACGACACATCGCTGGCTAATATTACAGGGTTCTACATCGATGTTACATTTTCAAGATTTATTTGATAATATAAATACGTAGGTACATACAAAACTTAAGAACTAAGACCCGTTCTGAGCCATGCCGGGTCCAAAGGTCCCCATCACACTTGCAGCGTTACCCCGCTGTATGGCGATGGAGACCTGTTGGACAAGCCATGACTCAGAACTCATTTTCAAGATAGTTGCCATTCGACTTAATGTCACTATACTTCGTGCATTCTTATTTGCGTTATTTGACACATTATGACTGACGTATATAGATTTAGCCCCCCCCCCCCCCCCCCCACATCTAGCGTCTTTCGAGCGTCGGCGTCTGGTCAGCGCTATGGAAAATGACGTCGCTGCGCAGTTGCGTCGACGTTCGGCCATAGAGTTGTAGACGCCGACGCTCGAAAGACGCTAGATGTGGGGGGGGCCTTAGATTTAGGTATTTATTCTCATAATGTTAAATTACATTATAAATTATACTAGACTAATCTATAGAGATGTAACTAACCCAAATCGATTGTCACAGCAAGCGATTACGATTGGATGGCACGTAGACTGAGGTATCGAATGAATTTTTATTTGAGATTTAAATAAAGCTAGAATTATATTGTTTTCCCGCAAGGTAAATGCATTTAATACACCGACCGAGTAGGTCGCACCCATCGTCAAAGTCGAAACTAACCGGGGATCTATTTTAAAGTTTATTTATGTTATTTCTGTGTCAAATTTGTTGTCTGTTAGGTGACGATAAATATATCCATATTTACAGTTAATTATCCACCGTTTCTTTATTTTTATTAAAAGAAAAATTCATATCGATTTACTTAGACGACTACCGATTCATAACGGTGGTGTCCGGCCAACACTAAATTAAAAAAAAAAAAAGACGTAGGACGTAAACGTTCGCAGTGCAATTGTCTTCCTTTGTGGTTTCGATTTGCAAGACATTTTACGTTGTATAACTATTGTGAGTGGCATGTGTCAAATAACGCAAATAAGAATGCACGGAGTATATGACATTGTTCAAAATTCATTTCGATAAAAGTTATACATAGAACCCTGTAATATTGGGCCAGCGACATGACTAGCGCCATATGTTTTGGATGTCAAACTAAGGGCCACGTTTTCTCCTTAGACATTACCACTCTATTAAAATTCTCTTTGCTCTAATTTAGTATCAGACCTTACAAGTTCAACAAACATAGTTACCAAATTCCTCGATAGATGTCGCTATACCCGCGAGTAAACTTGCTGACGAGTTGCGACTCAAATTCCCTTTTAGTTGAAGCGTATGGAATTTTCGATATGTATTAGAGTATTTACTTATCTAGTTTTTGAACGACAGCTGTTAGCTTACTGCTAAGAAAGCTTCGTTGTTATATTATAAAAAAACCCGTCAAGTGCGTGTCGGACTCGCGCACGAAGGGTTCCGTACCACCTACGCAAAAAAGGCAAAAAAATCACGTTTGTTGTATGGGAGCCCCACTTTAGTTATTTGTACAACAAGAGATCAAAGTTTGATATTTCTTCGAGTGCTTATTTTGAGTCCCGTGCAAGCGAAAGATTCTATAATAGATTCACGAGCGTAGCGAGTGAATCTAATTTAGAATCTTGAGCGTAGTAAGGGATTCAAATACGCACGAGATGTAAATAACTTTGATCTCGTGTAGTACACAAAATTTTTCACCCTAAGCAGTGAGACAGACAGAGACAGAGATAATAGAACCCAAGTATATCGAACTTGTATTAGACCCCGCATGTTGAAATGACATTTGACAATAAAGGTCACTTGAATGACATTTTGTCTCACTCAGTGAGCAAAATGTGATTTTGCTCACTGAGTGAGACAAAATGACACAGTGAGCAAAATCGCATTTTGCTCACTGTTTTTAAGAAGCAAAGTACTCTTGTTCGAGCTGCTGAGGTGAAAAAATATTTATTGTATTCTGTTTTTGAAGTGATAACTTCTTTAGCGGCGCTGAGCACTTTTTGAGGTGGGGAAAAAATTATAAACTCGAGACAGCGTAACGCGCTGACGTCATGTGTGACGGACAATGTTATTCACCAAAGAATTTTAGTCATAATGTATCATAATCAGGTCAATTATTTAAAACTGGACTTTTATATTAAGCAATAAAGCTTAATGTTCTAATCTTGTACGGGCTGAAATACGAGGATCTCACAGTTACATTCTAACTTTATATCACTCCAATATAATTCAATAAAGCTACATCTTGATGAAATCGCTAATAAAAGTGAACTCTAGTACTGGTGAATAAAACTCAAAATATCATGACCAAATATATTTAGATGCGAGGTCTGCAAGGTAACTTTACAATTTCTATTCGCATTTTAAACAATTAACGCTACAAATTTAAGCTCACTGACCAGCAATTTCGGAACTGATGTTTTTCAATAGAAAGGAGGATGGGTCAATTATACATAGTGCTGCAGACATTTTGGACTAGTCATTGAGTTTTCACTTCTGTCGGCACTCCCGGAGTGCAACCCTTTGTTTTTTAGTATTTGTTGTTATAGCGGCAACAGAAATCATCTGTGAAAATTTCATCTGCCTAGCAGAGATACAGCCTGGTGACAGACAGACAGACGGAAAGCGGAGTTTTAGTGATAGGGTCCCGTTTTTACCCTTTGAATACGGAACTACAGCCCACAATCGAGTAAATGGCGTTAATTTTAATATTTAACAAATTAACACACATCAGCAGGCGTGGCTCACTCCGCGATTTCGTCGCTTTGCTACAGGTAACTAAAAGTACATCCGTTCGACCCCAATTTTGGGATTTCCATAAGCCGCGCGTGGCGCTGTCGCCACCTAGCGGCCATATCTGTGCTGATCGTAACAGACGCGTTTTGTTAGAGAGTGAGTCTTCTGTACCTAGTACTATCATCCATATTTAGCCGTATTATTTAGTATAGACACAGAAGAAATAATAGTACTACCGTAGTACAGAAAGGACACTTCCTACAAACCCGAAGTTTGACAGCGTTTCAGGGTCGAATCATGATATCCCTTCCCTTTCTAATACATAGCACTATCCCTTTCGGCTATTTAGGGTTGTCAAAATTCAAGTGATTATCTTATCTGTGGTCGTGCACGCAAAAGGAAGTCAAGTGGTGCCAACCCTAAAAATTGCTCGGAGCAATGCTGAGCCGAGCGGAGCCGAGTTCGACCGAAGTCAGGAGTGTCTTCCCACTGGCTGCGTCAAGCAAATCTTGTCAGTAGCAAACGGCGGCAAATTTGAAAAACCCCGGTGTGGAGTGTAGACTGTAACTTGAGTGATGAGGGGTTCGTTGGGTGAAGCGTAGAAACTCGGCAAACTGGAACGCGCTGGCCGCTGCTGTCTCGAAGTCCGCTTATACCTCCATTTACCGGTATATGTGTTGTGTGAAATGAAAACACATATATTTGATTTATTTACTGGAGAGTGTTCAGGCTGGTATGAGTGAAGCTCTCTTGATGTCTCTGATATCTCTGAATAAGCTACAAACGGCTCCGGCTTATATAGTAAAACACAAGGCCGTTTGGTACCTTTTTCAACTAGTGGGTGTATCATGCAGAGTCAGTAATGTATATTTTTGCCAATCTCATTAATAATTAACACGTATGAAAAGAACATGGATCCTAGACTTATAACTAGATACATACATTCCACGCAATTCATTAACATAATATACGAACACAAGTAAAACATGACTTTTGTATACACACAAAAGTAAAAATAGTAAAACTTAAAATACTAATAGATTAAAACTGAAACATAACAAGACTCCTAGCTATTCACGACACCCGGGTTAGCAACATTGTGTTCGAATAATTCGAAAATCGCGTGTCATCTGTGTTTTGGAACCGAATCCAGCAACATAAAAACTAGTTTGATGTATTCAAAAGGTACTTAAATAAACAATACAGTACGTAGCGGCCTCCTTTTTTAAATACCTGTCGTTAAATTTAAACAACCACGATTATTTAGCAGTGGCGCTAGTGTGCACGTTGATGGGCTCTTAAGTATAAATAGGTAACTGATTCGGACCGGCAGCCAGCACTGTAAGCGTTGTGAGCGTGATTCGGAACATAGCCCTGCTGGGGGGGTATCCAAATATGACCAGGTGTGGAGGAGTCAAGAAATAATGAAATTCGCGTGACGTAATTTATGGATGACGCCTTAGTATTAATAATAATCCATTTTAAAGTACTACCACAGAATAAATAATAGTACTAGGTACAGAAGACTCACTCTCTAACAAAACGCGTCTGTTACGATCAGGAGTATCACGACACATATGGCCGCTAGGTGCCGACAGCGCCACGCGCGCCTTACGGCTTTCTCCAAAATTGGTGTGGAACGGGTGTACTTTTAGCTACCTGTAGCAAAGCGACGAAATCGCGGAGTGAGCCACGCCTGGTGCTACAGCAATACTTAGTTTCTGATTCGCCGCTAGATGTCGTTATACCGACGAGTCAACTGAGTAACGATATACGTCTCAAGTATCACCAGACTTCGCAAATGAATTTGAGTATTTTTAAGACTAACAGTTATGGGTGTGTTTTTAAATACAGTAATACATCGATATCAACAATTTTTAGAAAGCGACACTTTTTTTGAAGTGTCGCTTGAATTTTGACGATTTACCCCCCTTAGCGCCATTTGCACCGTTCTACAAACCCGGGGTTAATCGGTTAAACCTGGAGTTATACCATGGTTACCAGTACCATTTGACATTAGGTTTAACCGCTTAACCCCGGGTTAGTAGGATGGTGCAAGTGGGCCTTATTCATAAAACTTTACGGGCCTAATTTACTTAAATTATGTCTTACGTTATATCCTTAAAGATAAGATAAAAAATAGCTTATTCAAGTAGGCATATTACAATGCGCTTATGAACGTCAAATAAACCTTTACCGGCTCCAACCGTACACCTCTGCCCCGAGAAGATTTAAATCCACCCTCAATTGGAGGAGGGTATCCCAATATGGGACCGGCAACAAACTCGGCGGGACACGTCTTTTCAAAACATTATTACATCTTATAATTAACATGCATTACGAGCAATTAAGAAAAAGACAATTTAAATTACTATAGAATTCATGCAATTATACTCAGTGAGTACATAACTTTATAGAATTTGATATAAAAAATCGGGCAAGTGCGAGTCGGACTCGCGCACGAAGGGTTCCGTACCATATAAAAAAAAAAACAAAAAATAAAGCAAAAAAAAAACGGTCACCCATCCAAGTACTGACCACTCCCGACGTTGCTTAACTTTGGTCAAAAATCACGTTTGTTGTATGGGAGCCCCATTTAAATCTTTATTTTATTCTGTTTTTAGTATTTGTTGTTATAGCGGCAACAGAAATACATAATCTGTGAAAATTTCAACTGTCTAGCTATCACGGTTCGTGAGATACAGCCTGGTGACAGACGGACGGACGGACGGACAGCGAAGTCTTAGTAATAGGGTCCCGTTTTACCCTTTGGGTACGGAACCCTAAAAATAAACATATATGTACATGAAATCATACAAATACGTAGCTCTTTCAGAATACATATCAAAGAAGGAAGGATCGTATAGAAGTTGTATCGAATTTATTTGTTGCCCACCGTAATACATACTAAATTTACGGTGGGGAACAAATGAAATGTGAGACTGTGACAAGGACAAACAATGATAGCACTTTCGCTGCTACTCCTAAAGATACATAAGACTATCCTGTTCGGTCACTTCTCTCCACCCTCATACCAGATCCAGTTTTAAGACGAAACAGGAGCTGAGTTTTTAACATTTTAGCTAAATATACCCGTCTCGCTAACGGAAGCGGCTCCTAAAACAGTAACAATCTCAAAAATTGAGGTTTCGTACTCGACTGTTTCCTCCTCCAAAACTTAACCAATCGTAACCAAATTTGGAAATCTAACTGATTATGAAATTATCTGTGTCGGACCGTTTTGCTTTTTTTGGCTAATTGATATCAGATTTGAATACTATGCCTCTCATTGCGGCATAGTCAATGAGGCCATTTTGGCCATTTTTGAAGGGCTCTAGCGCCTTAAAAAACAAAAATGTCAAAAAAGCAAAACGGTCCGACACAGATATTGACAATATTAATCTGTGTTGAAAAAATCATTGCTCTAGCTTCAAAACCCACGGAGGAAACAGTCGAGTACGTTTGTATGGAGAAATGACCACTCCTGTTGGCTCTTAATACTATAGTGTAAATAACATTATTTGCGGTATTTGACACATTATGACTGACGTATATAGAGATGTAACTAACGCAAATCGATTGTCACAGCAAGCGATTACGATTGGATGGCACGTAGACTGAGGTATCGAATTGTGACGTATAATGAATTTTTATTTGAGATTTAAATAAAGCTAGAATTATATGGTTTTCCCGCAAGCTACCGGTCGGTCGGTGTATTTAATACACCGACCGAGTAGGTCGCACCCATTGTCAAAATTGAAACTAACCGGGGATCTATTTTAAAGTTTATTTATGTTATTTCTGTGTCAAATTTGTTGTCTGTTAAGTGACGATAAATATATCCATATTTACAGTTAATTATCCACCTTTTCCTTATTTTTATTAAAAGAAAAATGAAAAATTCATATCGATTTACTTAGACGACTACCGATTCATAACGGTGGTGTCCGGCCAACCCTAAAATAAATAAAAAACCGGGCAAGTGCGAGTCGGACTCGCGCACGTAGGGTTCCGTACCATGATACAAAAAAAAAAACAAAAAAAAAGCAAAAAAAAACGGTCACCCATCCAAGTACTGACCACGCCCGACGTTGCTTAACTTTGGTCAAAAATCACGTTTGTTGTATGGGAGCCCCATTTAAATCTTTATTTTATTCTGTTTTTAGTATTTGTTGTTATAGCGGCAACAGAAATACATCATCTGTGAAAATTTCAACTGTCTAGCTATCACGGTTCGTGAGATACAGCCTGGTGACAGACGGACGGACGGACGGACGGACGGACGGACGGACGGACGGACGGACAGCGAAGTCTTAGTAATAGGGTCCCGTTTTACCCTTTGGGTACGGAACCCTAAAAAGACGTAGAACGTAAACGTTCGCAGTGCAGTTGTTTTCCTTTGTGATTTCGATGTGCAAAACATTTTACGTAGTATTGCTGTTGTGAGTGACAGACGTCAAATACCGCAAATAATGTTATTTACACTATAGATTCATGGTTACATCCGTTTCTTACAAATACATAAATCAAAGTGACATATAAAGACAAAAACGATTCATAGCTAAGGATATTCCACCTGTACAAGTTCTTCGTTGTCCAATGTGTTTTGCGTCTCACATTTTGCTTAGTGAGAGAGTGTGATGCACATACATTGGACCAAGATATTGGACGGATGGAAGACCCTTACACTCGCACCCTCAGACCTTGACTCCACCATTGGGGAGACACTCCTGACTTCGGTCGAACTCGGTTCCGTTCGGCTCAGCATTGCTCCGAACAATTATTAGGGTTGGCACCACTGGACGTGCTTTTGCGTGCATCATGACCACAGATAAGATAACCCTGAATAGCCGAATGGATAGCATGATTCGACCCTGAATCGCAGTCAAACTTCGGGTTTTTAGGAAGTGTCCTTTTTTTCCTGTACTTAAAATAAATTATTTCAAACCGTGCACGAAATAAAGCACCAGATAATTTAAAAAAAAACATAGATATCAGAAATTTTTAAACACAATTTGTATTTAATAAATCGGATTGAAATATAAAAAGTAGGTGAGTTTACCGTGACGTCACTATATTCGTTTTCATATAAATTCTATATTAGCAAATCGTTTTGACAGTTCTTAAAAAAAAGCTGATTTGACTAGTAGCAAAAAAAAAATTCAAAAATTCAAAATTATTTATTTGGTATCTAGGTGGTTTTATACAATAATTTGTGGTGGATACCTCCTGTTAAGTATAGCAATACTTGTGTTAGGAGGTACCGCTCCTTCCAAACGGAGTGATTCAGGTTTAATACCAGATACATATTATAATTGGTACATAGTTGTTATTTTTACAATAACTATAACTATACCTATAGCTAATTCATATAAGTATTTTATTTTATTTTTTTATTATATTTTTACAATTCAATATTCAGAGATTTATAATAAATTATACATACAGGGAAAAATATTGTTCAAGTTAGTTTGTTATAATTACAATTACAAATACATAATATAAATTTTTAATTTATAATTACAATCAAGAATTAATTCGTAGGTATACTTTATCCTTATACTATTTTACTAACTCTAGTCTTAAATAGGGTGTAAGTTTGTGTGTGTGTCTCTCTCGGTGTGTGTGTGTGTGTGTGTGTGTGTGTGTGTGTGTGTGTGTGTGTGTGTGTGTGTGTGTGTGTGTGTGTGTGTGTGTGTGTGTGTGTGTGTGTGTGTGTGTGTGTGTTTGTGTGTGCATGTATGTTTATCATTTAAGGCATTAAGCCTTAAGAAGCGATTCAGTCTCATCATAGGTAAGTGTCAGTAACCATTCTGTGATTTTTCTTTTACAATTTATCCGTTGCATTGGATAGATGTTGAGAGCTTTGTTAATTTTATTATACATCTGTGATGATATTGCATTAAATTGTCTTTTAGCAAATAAAGATTTTGTTGGCCATTTAGGGGCTACTGCGTGACTTCGCCTACGATTTAATAGGGATGGATTAAAATTCAATGTCTTATGCAGTTTTAGTACAGTGAGAAGCACATATAATTTCCTCATGCTCAGGATATCACTCTTTTTATATAAATCACTAGTTGGATATTTTCTAGGGAGTTTATGCATGACCTTAAGCAACGACCTCTGTCCTCTCTCAACCTGCAAGAATTTTGTTTTTGAAGCTCCACCCCAGGCGACAATACAATAGCTCATTACTGACTGCGCAAGTGCATTGTATAATTGTTCCAGCAATTTTTTGTCGGCTACATGCCTAAGGATTTTAAATATCCATATAAGTTTTCTTATGCGGTTGTTAATGTACTCAATATGTGGATGCCAGCTCAGTCGCTGGTCTAATATGACCCCGAGGTATTTAATGGATGCCACTTTTGTAAGTTGAGTACATTCACAAGAAGAAGAATATTCATTTTCGTTACAGATATGCATTCTTAATTTAAGATCTGGTTTTGGTTGGGTATTTTGGTATTTCGCGAAACACATGAAATTTGTTTTCTCCAGGTTTAATGTGAGGAGGTTTTCTTTAAGCCAGGAGGAAACCTGCCTGAGGCCTTTTTCAGCGTACTCAAAGACCGACTGCCAAGTTTTTGCTTTAAAGACCAATACTGTGTCATCTGCATAGGAGTAAGCGCACCCATTGTCAATTTTGATATTTGTGAGGTCATTTATGTAAATCAGGAAGAGAGTCGGACCGAGGATGCTCCCTTGAGGGACGCCAAAAGTGATTTTCTCCTCCCGGCTCAAATAATCACCCACTTTGACTTTTTGTGTACGATTACACAGATAGTCTTCCAGTAGTTTTAGTGGAGTTCCCCTTATCCCAAGCCGTTCCAGCTTTTGAACAAGAATGGAGGGAGAGACCGTGTCAAATGCTTTTTTTAGATCTAAGAACACTGCCAGGCTCTTTTCACCATTGTCAATTTGTTTAGTAATTTGAGACGTAAGGGCCAGGACAGCGTCTTCCGTCGATCTGCCATTTCTAAAGCCAAATTGTGATTCAGAAAGTATGTTAAATTTATTTAAGTACGACTTAAGTCGATTATTAATAACTTTTTCTATAATTTTAGAAAGGGCAGGTAAGACGAAGATCGGTCGGTAATTGTTTGCACTGTCTCTCTCACCACCCTTGTACACCGGAGTTACAATTGATTGTTTTAGAGGACTGGGAAAAATAGTAATAAGTAGCAAAGAGACTAGATAGTATAGAGGGGTCCTGTCATAGTAAATTTTGTAGTCACTGTAAATTTACTGCCATCTATCGACACACGACTAAAACTCAAAATGAAAACGTATAAAACTATCGAAAAAAAATATATATAAGTAAATGGATAAATGATTTTATTATTTTTGTATCATTTTGACCCATGTTCATTCACTAATACCTATGTGATGTGTTAAAATTGTTAAATATGAAACGGTGTCAACGCCATCTAGCCGACCATAGGCCAAAGGTGTGTGCGCCATCTATCCGAGAATGACTTTTTCTTGATTTCCGAGGCACGTTTTTTCCTTATTCGTCTTATACGAAGTTACATATGTCTTTGCTAGTAGGAATGTAGCCTATTATTTAGTCTTACTGAAATAAGCAGTTCTAGTTACCCAATTCCTCGTTAGATGTCGCTGTACCCACGAGTGAACTGGGTAACGAGGTGCGTTCCAAGTGGCACCTGATCGATTATTTTTGTTGTATTGTCATATTTTTGTCTATGAACTGTCAAAATGACAATCTGATTTTTGGAAAGCGTCACTGTTTTTTAAGTCACGCTTTTATTTCTACATGTCTTTTAATAAGGGATATTACTGTTGCCAATGTTCTGCCGCCAGAGTGCAGCACTACCGACTCAGTAAATTCATAGACTAACTTATACATACTGTGCCTTAAACTGTTTTTTGACAAGTTTTCACAGACAATAAAATATGACATTGATGCATCAAGGCGGTTTGTTAACAAGGGCCTACCAGTAAAAGCGAAAATCGAAAAGTTATCTGCCTCTTTATCTCTCGAATATGCAAGAGTGATAGAGAGATTAGAAAACGAAATTTCGATTTTCTTGTTTCGCGGTAGGCCATGTGATTGACGTGACGTGTGATGTGTCAATGTGGTTTGTTTACTGTAGGTATGTGCCACAAAGGTGCCACCTACGCAGAGCTTTGCCTAATATTCCCAATTGAAAAAAAAATATGGTTGTCTGTGAAGTCGGTTTACGGACAATAATTTGCGTGATAACGTCATAAGAAACCATTACATTACGTAACGTTACCATGGAGTTCTGTCCACAACGTTACCTTGGAGATCTGTCCACAACGTGACACTTTTTCGTGCATGCTACCGGTGTTCATCGATTTATGAGACGTTATCACGTCATAACACGTTTTAAAAATAAGTCACGACAAATATGTAACAATTATGAATCTAGTACGATCATTTATATTCTTCTGCTTTCATAAGTAATAGTTACTGATTTATAAAAAGCGTTTTTCAACTAAAAGACATGTCAAGATCGCTTACCTTCTTTCTAATACAAAAAAAAAAGAAATTATAACCAAGTAATCAGCTCAGAAGTTGCTAAGCGGGCGAGGTGTTCAAAATTACCTTGACACGCTCTTGTTCTCTTAACAATAAAGTCGTGTCAAGATAATTTTGAACACCTCGCCCGTTTAGCAACTTCTGCTGCTGACTGTACTGTTATTATTCGCTCCGTGCATGACAGCGGCGCCGTCCTAGTGGCATTGGGTCATATTTAATGGCATTATTGCTTATTTGATAAATGGCAGTTGCCAAATATCAGCCAGGGGCCGATTGCATAACAAACTACAACTAATATTACAAGCGGAACTCCTTTTCTAATTCCACTTATTAAATAAGGAGTTCCGCTTGTAATATTAGTTGTAGTTTGTTATGCAATCGGCCCCAGGAGACACTCCTGACTTCGGTCGAACTCGGCTCAGCATTGCTCCGAGCAATTATTAGGGTCGGCACCACTCGACTTCCTTGTGCGTGCACGACCACAGATAAGATAATGGCTTGAATTTTGACAACCCTAAATAGCTGAAATAGTGCCATATATTAGAAAGGGATAGCATGATTCGACTCTGAATCGCTGTCGAACTTCGGGTTTGTAGGATGTGTCCTTTCTGTACGGTAGTACATACATACTATTATTTATTCTGTGACTCCACGAACTGAAGAAATAGCAGGCGTGGCTCACTCCACGATTTCGTCGCTTTGCTACAGGTAGCTAAAAGTACATCCGTTCCACACCAATTTTGGGGTTTGCCAGTGGCGCTGTCGCCACCTAGCGGCCATATCTGTCCTGATCGTAACAGGCGCGTTTTGTTAGAGAGTGAGTCTTCTGTACCTAGTGTGAGTATTCTGTGGTAGTACTCTGAACTTACTGTGGGACTATAGTTCGTTTTTTTAGCATTATTTAGAAAAAAGGTAAACAATCTTGATGTGTCTTTTAATTGAAAAACACGTTTTAAAAATAAGTCACGGCAAATATGTAACAATTATGAATCTAATACTATCTAGTTATTGGTTTTTAAAAAGCGTTTTTCAATTAAAAGACATGTCAAGATCGCTTACCTTCTTTCTAATGCTAAAAAAACCGGGCAAGTGCGAGTCGGACTCGCGTTCCAAGGGTTCCGTACATTGATTCCGACTCACGCTTGACTGCACATTTCTAATAGGTTTTCCTGTCATCTGTAGGTAAAGAACTATTTTGTGTATTTTTTTCAAAATTTTAGAACCAGTAGTTTCGGAGATAAAGGGGGGGAATGGTCGGACAGACAGACAGACGCACGAGTGATCCTATAAGGGTTCCGTGTTTTCCTTTTGAGGTACGGAACCCTAGAAACGAACTATATCTCGGTTTTATTTACCCAATCGTTCGCTAGATGTCGCTGTTCGTATGAACAAACTGGGTTACGAGATGTTAATGACGCTACCATAAGTCAGCTTAGCTCGCTGTATGTGCACTTACTTACTTACTGATTTTTTGTACGGCGTTCCGTAGCTTGTTGCTAAGTGAACGTTGATATATCCAAAACAATGAAAACTTATAAAGCTATCAAAAAAATGTATATACAGGGTGTAATCGTTAAGTGTGGCCAGGCGATAATTACGTAAATATAACAGATATCAGAAAACTTCAAATTGATATCGAAAGTGCGTTACCCAATGAGTAAAATTACATTAATAACTTTTTTAAATAAAAGCAGAAATATCCCAAACTTTAACTTCAAAAAAAACGTGCCTCGGAAATCAAGAAAAAGTAATTCTCGGATAGATGGCGCACACACCATTGGCCTGTGCTCGGCTAGATGGCGTGACGACACCGTTTCATATTTAACAATTTTAACACATAGATATCAGTGAATGAACATGGGTCAAAATGATATAAAAATAATAAAATAATTTATCCATATACAGGGTGTAATCGTTAAGTGTGGCCAGGCGATAATTACGTAAATATAACAGATATCAGAAAACTTCAAATTGATATCGAAAGTGCGTTACCCAATGAGTAAAATTACATTAATAACTTTTTTAAATAAAAGCAGAAATATCCCAAACTTTAACTTCAAACCCTCCCATACATTTAGTACGACGACTCACCCCTCAAAGAACGCCGTCGGTGTCGTAAGAGATAAAACTGCTTGAGATTCATGATTTGCGATAGTAAACTGTAGTAAAACTACCGTTTATGAAATAATAAGTCTAACATTTAACTTATTTTTTAAGGAAGTACATTTTTTGTTTACAGTAGTTGCTCGAAGTGACGCCCTTCTTGTGCGATCCATTAACGGACTCTCTTAAATGTTTCTAAATGAACTTTTCTTAAAATTTACGTTGTGATTAAAAAATTAATGTTAGATTTATTATTTCATAAACGGTAGTTTTATTATTTTATTACAGTTTATTATCGCAAATAATGAATGAATCTCAAGCACTTTTATCTCTAGGGGTGAGTCGTCGTGCTAAATGTATGGGAGGGTTTGAAGTTAATGTTTGGGATATTTCTACGTTTATTTAAAAAAAGTTTTTAATGTAATTTTACTCATTGGGTAACGCACTTTCGATATCAATTTGAAGTTTTCTGATATCTGTTATATTTACGGAATTATCGCCTGGCCACACTTAACGATTACACCCTGTATATGGATAAATTATTTTATTATTTTTATATCATTTTGACCCATGTTCATTCACTGATATCTATGTGTTAAAATTGTTAAATATGAAACGGTGTCGTCACGCCATCTAGCCGAGCACAGGCCAATGGTGTGTGCGCCATCTATCCGAGAATGACTTTTTCTTGATTTCCGAGGCACGTTTTTTCCTTAGACTTTATTCATCTTATACGGAGTTACATATGTCTTTGATAGAACTCTGTAATATTGGGCCAGCGATCTGTAACGATGACTTTAGGTTTTAGCGTTGAAAATATTAAATGTTGTACGTAATTTCACAATCCCCCGCTAGATGTCACTATACCGACCAGCAAACTGGCCAACGATGTGCGTTCTAAGTATCACCCAGCCGACATTTTGTTGGTTGTAAATTTAGTAGCTTAACTTTTTAACAGACTTATGAAAATTTATTTTTGGAAGCGGATACTTTTACATTGAGTATCGCTTTAGAGATTAATCAAGTTATCAGTTATCACTCGCAATTCGCAATCATGAAACTAATAATAATTTAAAATTAGCCGATACCGGGTGTGGCCTATACTAGTAGGTTGAGTAAGGTCATTTAGCATGCACTTTAGTCTCAGGCGATGCCGCTTGGCACGATTGTTCCTTAGGTCAAACAAAGTTGATCTGGCCCGGTAGCCAGGAGATCGTACCATGCGGACCCCCCAAAAAGGGGGGGTGAAAGGGAACCCTTGGAACGCGAGTCCGACTTGCACTTGACCGGTTTTTTGTCTCACATTTTGCTTAATGACAGAGTGAGACGCAATAACATTGGACAAAGGTATTGGACTGATGGAAAACCACCCTTAAATAGTGATTCGTATCGATGGTAACCCAAGTGTTGATGTTAGTACTTGAGATGCACCGGATATTCGGTAACTATCCGGTATTCGACCTATCCGGCCATTATTTTAACATGCGGCCGGATACCGGATAGTGGCCTACTATCCGGCAAAATACCGGATAGTAACATTGCTTGATTTCGGAGTAAACAAAATTGTAATAAGAATTAATCACAGTCATAAATGTCATAATCGTACTCGTTTATTGTTTTAAAACAATTTAAACATTCCACTCACTTGCACGCGCACTCATTTCGAACCTAGAAATGAGTGCGCGCGAACGTTCACTACGAAACAGATCAAAACCTGCACAATGCGCACCTGAAAAACCGAAATGTAGGTATAGTTCCGCCTGCCGAATATTCGGCGGCCGGACACCGTATATTCAGCCGAATATCCGGTATCCGGCCAAAAAACTATCCGTTGCATCTCTATAGTTCGTTTTTTTTAGCATTAGAAATGAGGTAAACAATCTTGATGTGTCTTTTAATTGAAAAATACATTTTAAAAATAAGTTACGGCAAATATGTAACAATTATGAATTTAATACGACCATTTATATTCTTCTGCTTTCATAAGTAATAGTTATTGATTTTAAAAAAGCGTGTTTCAATTAAAAGACATGTCAAGATCGCTTACCTTCTTTCAAGTTCTTTCTAATGCTAAAAAAAACGAACTATAGGTATAGTTCCGCCGGCCGAATATTCGGCGGCCGGACACCGAATATTCGGCCGATGGTCAGGCCGATCCGGTATCCGGCCAAACAACTATCCGTTGCATCCTCTAGTTAGTACTCACTACGAGAAGTGAAACAGTTTACCGAATCGTCCGTTAGATGGCGCTGTACCCACCAGCTAACTGGGTAACGGCATGCGCTGCATGTATAGTGTAGTCGTCACCGACAACGTCACCGCGCTGATTTTGATGATGATGTTTTTTTGGAGGCGACGAGCACGATTTAGTGACTTGTCGCTTTTATACATGGTCAAAAAATAAGTGCAAAAAAAAATTGGATGTTTCATAAATTTTGGCTGGTCCATTTTCTATGGGAGGCTAACTTTATTATTTCGCGATTTCGGGTTTTGTTCCATAGTAATAGCTGCTCAGTATGCACTTTTTTTGGCCACCTGTAAATAGAAAAATAGTAGTTTGTGTTACAAGGGATCAAAATGATGTATTTCCGTCAAGGGCGTACATTCAGTATTCAGTTCTTTATTTTGCTAATATAGACAAAAGCTATGCAAATACAATAATAAAATATCACATAAAAACATTAAAAAAAATCTGTAACAAAAACAGACAAAAAAGAGATCAAGAAATAATACATTACCAACAGTTAACAGATAAATTCGATTGCTTAAATTAGTTGTATAAATAAAGAGAGATGTCAAAATAGTTATAATTTGGTCCAGAATTTCATACAATAGTAGTGTCAAAAAGAAGGATTTAAAGTAAAATAATTTAGTCAATAAATCAAGTATAAGTTGTATTCTGTTACTGAATTTATGAATGATGCACCATTTGACACACATTTGACGACATTTTGATGCACATTTTGACGATCCACCACAGGAGATACTATCTTGACATTATTTTAAAATCTTATCATTTCACTTTTAATTTGATATTTTATTGAATATATTGTTGTGACATCCCTGTTTTTGACGATCATAATATGAATTCCTGTAGATTGACATGCCTGCAATTTATAATCTAATCTGTATTATGAAATAAATAAATCTAATCTAATATTCGTTTAGGCTGTAAAAGGGCCTACACACAAGAAAGTTTTAAAGTTTTTTACTAAATAGTTGTACATTTTCAGCTGACTTTATGTCGTCATCTAGTTCGTTAAAAATGTTTAATGATACTCGACAAATACTATTTTTAAAATGTGTATAATTTGACGCCGGTAGTGCTAGTTGCATTCTGCGCCTTAGTGGGTAATTCATTCCTTGGCATGTAAGTTTAAATGAGTCAATACATATTTTTATATACAAATGTGATATATGTACAGGGCTATTACTGTGAGGATTCTATACTCGACAAAAAGGTCTCTATGCGTTTCTCGAAAGTAACCAACAATGAGTGTTAAACTTTTTTCTGTAGTCATAAAATTTCATTTATTTGTGTCATTTGTGCTATTTCCCCAAACTTCTATGCCGTATCTAACTATGCTTTCAATGTAGGCGTGATATACTGATTTCAACGCTTCTGAATCGGTAAGTTTTGACAGGGATTTTAATGAAAAGCATGCACTTGCAAGTTTTTTACGCAAAATCTCTATATGGTGATGCCATCTTAAAAAGGGATCTAATTCAATTCCAAGGAATCGTATACTATCAGATTTGGTAATCGGCAGATCAATGGAATGATCAGGCGTATGTACTGCTCGTCTGATAGTGATGTAATTACTTTTGTTAAAGTTTAATTGCAAGCCATTAGCCTTAAACCAGTTATCTATACTATCCCAACATAGCTTAGCTTTTTGGCTCATCATCAAAGGTATTGCGATACTAGCGTCGTCTGCATACAGATACGAGGTCCCGCAAGGCAGACAGTCCGGCAAATCGTTAATGAAAATAACATTGAATCCTGAATGAAGCGATGGACTCTACAGGGGCCCACTGATTAACAGTCCGCCGGACGGTATCGGCCTGTCATTTGTTCGGAACTGTCAAAATTTTGTTCTAACTGACAGGCCGATACCGTCCGGCGGACTGTTAATCAGTGGGCCCCTTACAATAGAATCTCGAACGTAGTGAGGGATTCTAAAGTAGAATCCTGAGCGTAATGAGGGATTCAAGTGTTAACGCCCAAGACCAAATAATTTTGATACCGTGTGACATAACTGCTTTTCACATCAACTACTTAGGAGGAAATTGTTATGTTCCAAAATATGTATTATTTGACCAAAAAAAAAAATAGGTTGCAAGAAAAAAAAAATCGTGTCCTAGAACAGAAAAGTACAACTTTGATCCCTCCTAGCGGGGAAGAAAAGTGCCACTTTGATCCCTCCTAGCGGGGAAGAAAAAGCCCTTTTTCGAATAGGTGATGTGAAAAAAATGTACAAAGTGCCTATGTCAATTTTATGCTTCGAATTTGGCAGCTGAAATAGATGGCGCTTTTAGCGATAAGCTCTTTATCTTCCAATCTTGTTTGTACGGTCGTACATGATGCGGAACAGATGTAGTGCATATTTATTTTCCGTCGTATTTTCACGGAAACGTACGAACGTATGAACTATTTCAGTCAGTCTCGGTACGAAAAGTACTGGCATTGACTGAACTAGCACGACAAATACGAACGTTTCCGAGAAAATAGGATGGAAAACAATTATGCACCACATCTGTAATTTTGGTTGTCGAAAGTTTAGGTTTGACAATTCATTGACCACAAGACATATGACGCAGTAGAGCACCATTGATTTCGGCTGTCAAAATAAGAGGCATGATTGTTTCTTAGTTTTTTTATCAATTTTTTGAATGTACATATTTGTACATAAAAAGTAAATGTTATTGGTAAACTTGTCACTTAAAATGGATTTTTACTTTTTTTTTTAACTTAGTTTTTGCAAAGTGTTACTTGTCACTTTTTGACATCTATCAATAAGGATATTTAGACTACGTCCCATAGTAGCTACATCGCCATCAAAAAAGCGTTTTGCACTATGTAACAATAAAAAGTTGTTTTTTTTTTTTTAATTGGTATTAACTCTGAAACTAGGCGAATTTCAATAAAGTTTATAGGACATGTCTCTAAATATGATCAGGAACACGCTGTTAAAATTATTCTGTTTCCTCATGTTACACCGTGTATGTAACTCCGTATAAGATAACGAAAAAATGTGCCTCGAAAAATCACGCAAAATCTCACTCTATCTATCTAATACCTTTAAACGAGCAATTCTTGTATAAATATTTATTTATATATTTCGGGGGTCTCGGAAACGGCTCTAACGATTTCGAGAAAATTTGCTATATGGGGGTTTTTAGGGGCGATAAATCGATCTAGCTAGGTCTTATCTCTGGGAAAACGCGCACTTTTGAGTTTTTAAATGTTTTCCGAACAAAGCTCTCTCAAAGGTCTCCCAGATATTTTTCTTTGATTGAATCTAACTAAACTGTTGGTTTTTTTTTTTACAGGCAGAGCATTTCCCATTCCTGGGTATAACCGGAGTGGGCACGACGGAGATGCGATGTCGCACCATGCTGTACACGGCTTTGGGGCGACTGCTCATGGTGGAGCTAGGAGAGGACGAAGAACGTTTCCACGCCTTCATGATGCCGCTCACAGGTTGGTGATGCACCATGATGCGATGTCGCACCATGCTGTACACGGCTTTGGGGCGACTGCTCATGGTGGAGCTAGGAGAGGACGAAGAACGTTTCCACGCCTTCATGATGCCGCTCACAGGTTGGTGATGCACCATGATGCGGTGTCGCACCATGCTGTACACAGCACTGGGGCGACTGCTCATGGTGGAGCTAGGAGAGGACGAAGAACGTTTCCACGCCTTCATGATGCCGCTCACAGGTTGGTGATGCACCATGATGCGGTGTCGCACCATGCTGTACACAGCACTGGGGCGACTGCTCATGGTGGAGCTAGGAGAGGACGAAGAACGTTTCCACGCCTTCATGATGCCGCTCACAGGTTGGTGATGCACCATGGTGCGATGTCGCACCATGCTGTACACGGCATTGGGGCGACTGCTCATGGTGGAGCTAGGGGAGGACGAGGAACGCTTCCACGCCTTCATGATGCCGCTCACAGGTTGGTGATGCACCATGATGCGATGTCGCACCATGCTGTACACAGCTCTGGGGCGACTGCTCATGGTGGAGCTAGGGGAGGACGAAGAACGCTTCCACGCCTTCATGATGCCGCTCACAGGTTGGTGATTCACCATGATGCGATGTCGCACCATGCTGTACACAGCTCTGGGGCGACTGCTCATGGTGGAGCTATGGGTGGACGAGGAACGCTTCCACGCCTTCATGATGCCGCTCACAGGTTGGTAATGCACCATGATGCGATGTCGCACCATGCTGTACACAGCTCTGGGGCGACTGCTCATGGTGGAGCTAGGGGAGGACGAGGAACGCTTCCACGCCTTCATGATGCCGCTCACAGGTTGGTGATGCACCATGATGCGGTGTCGCACCATGCTGTACACAGCTCTGGAGCGACTGCTCATGGTGGAGCTAGGGGAGGACGAGGAACGCTTCCACGCCTTCATGATGCCGCTCACAGGTTGGTGATGCACCATGATGCGATGTCGCACCATGCTGTACACAGCTCTGGGGCGACTGCTCATGGTGGAGCTAGGGTAGGGCGAGGAACGCTTCCACACCTTCATAATGCCGCTCACAGGTGCAAGCCTACGTTAAGATGCCATGTCGCACCATAAATTCCTAAGACATGGCTAAAAATATTTATAAATACTTTGGTTATCACTCTCTTAACCTTTTGAATGCCAAACGGCGCATCCATTTGCCGTGCCACTGACGTCTCGGGGGTAAAATTTAGTTTTGTGAATAAATAATGCCAACCTAAAGGTGGGGTGTTTTCAGTAGATTTTCATCAAAAAACGGTCGACGTCAAATGCCGCCTTTGGCGTCGTTGTCACGATTTCGCGTTGACGTCAATTGCCGTCTGTGGCGTTCAAAAGGTTAAAGCTTTGCACTGAGCTACCAAACACCATGTATACGATGTATGAATATGTACGGCCGAGTTCACAAACATCTTTACAAGCCAGCGTTCCATATATATTTACACGACCTTATTGTCAGTGTATTAGAGGCGCTGGAAAGCGCTGGTGGCCTAGCGGTAAGAGCGTGCGACTTGCAATCTGGAGGTCGCGGGTTCAAACCCCGGCTCGTACCGATAAGTTTTTCGGAACTTATGTACGAAATATCATTTGATATTTACCAGTCGCTTTTCGGTGAAGGAAAACATCGTGAGGAAACCGGACTAATCCCAATAAGGCCTAGTTTACCTTAGTTGGAAGGTCAGATGGCAGTCGCTTTCGTAAAAACGAGTGCCTACGTCAAATCATGGGATTAGTTGTCAAGCGGACCCCTGGCTCCCATGAGCCGTGGCAAAATGCCGGGATAGCGCGAGGAAGAAGTGAGATTCGAGGCGTGTAAATATATCTATGGAAAGTTGGCTTGTCAAAATGTTTGTGAACTCAATTATAATAGCTTTATTCTTGACTTGTATTACTTTTCATCCCCAGCTGCCTTCGAAAGCCTAGTCAGCCTGCTAGGGCCGCCGGAGAGTCCACTTTTTTCATCAGAAGACGCCAAAAAGACGCTGATCGGTCTAGCGCGGGACCTCAGAGGTCTGGCCTTCGCCTTCAACACCAAGACCACCTACATGATGCTGTTCGACTGGATGTGAGTACACACAGTACTACAGGTACTGACACACTAGTGAGAGTACTCTGTTCTCGTTAGAAGACGCTGATCGGTCTAGCGCGGGACCTCAGAGGTCTGGCCTTCGCCTTCAACACCAAGACCACCTACATGATGCTGTTCGACTGGATGTGAGTACACACAGTACTACAGGTACTGACACACTAGTGAGAGTACTCTGTTCTCGTTAGAAGACGCTGATCGGTCTAGCGCGGGACCTCAGAGGTCTGGCCTTCGCCTTCAACACCAAGACCACCTACATGATGCTGTTCGACTGGATGTGAGTACACACAGTACTACAGGTACTGACACACTAGTGAGAGTACTCTGTTCTCGTTAGAAGACGCTGATCGGTCTAGCGCGGGACCTCAGAGGTCTGGCCTTCGCCTTCAACACCAAGACCACCTACATGATGCTGTTCGACTGGATGTGAGTACACACAAGTCACATTGTACCTTAACCTATTACATGGAATTTTATACAACATGACACCCCGTAAGGAACAGCTAACAGAAAGAGGAGATCGTGTTTTTATTAATATATGTATAATAAATATTAATAAAATGCATTATTTTTTATTATATTAACTGAAAACATCGTGAGGAAACCTGCATACATCCGCAAAGAAATTCAAAGGTGTATGTGAAGTCCCCGACCCGCATTGGGCTAGCGTGGGGACTATAGCCTAAACCCTCTCGTGCTCAAGAGGAGGCCTGTGCCCAGCAGTGGGACATATATAGGCTAAATTATTAATTTTTATTATATTAAATGTGACTTAGTTATTTCATAACCCCTTTATGTTCCAGCTATCCCATTTACATGAAGGTGCTCCTCCGCGGCATCGAGACCTGGTACTCGGAGCCCGCGCTGACCACCCCGGTCCTCAAGCTGACGGCCGAGCTGGCGCAGAACCGAAACCAGCGCCTACATTTCGACGTGTCGTCGCCCAACGGGATCCTGCTCTTTAGAGAGCTGTCTAACATCATATGTGCCTATGGTGAGTCGCAATCACATGCTACACACACAACACTCACTATACACTCAACTACAGAACCGCAACCAGCGCCTACACTTCGACGTGTCGTCTCCCAACGGAATCCTGCTCTTTAGAGAGCTGTCTAACATCATATGTGCCTATGGTGAGTCGCAATCACATGCTACACACACAACACTCACAATACACTCAACTACAGAACCGCAACCAGCGCCTACACTTCGACGTGTCGTCTCCCAACGGGATCCTGCTCTTTAGAGAGCTGTCTAACATCATATGTGCCTATGGTGAGTCGCAATCACATGCTACACACACAACACTCACTATACACTCAACTACAGAAACGCAACCAGCGCCTACACTTCGACGTGTCGTCTCCCAACGGAATCCTGCTCTTTAGAGAGCTGTCTAACATCATATGTGCCTATGGTGAGTCGCAATCACATGCTACACACACAACACTCACTATACACTCAACTACAGAACCGCAACCAGCGCCTACACTTCGACGTGTCGTCTCCCAACGGAATCCTGCTCTTTAGAGAGCTGTCTAACATCATATGTGCCTATGGTGAGTCGCAATCACATGCTACACACACAACACTCACAATACACTCAACTACAGAACCGCAACCAGCGCCTACACTTCGACGTGTCGTCTCCCAACGGGATCCTGCTCTTTAGAGAGCTGTCTAACATCATATGTGCCTATGGTGAGTCGCAATCACATGCTACACACACAACACTCACTATACACTCAACTACAGAAACGCAACCAGCGCCTACACTTCGACGTGTCGTCTCCCAACGGAATCCTGCTCTTTAGAGAGCTGTCTAACATCATATGTGCCTATGGTGAGTCGCAATCACATGCTACACACACAACACTCACTATACACTCAACTACAGAACCGCAACCAGCGCCTACACTTCGACGTGTCGTCTCCCAACGGAATCCTGCTCTTTAGAGAGCTGTCTAACATCATATGTGCATATGGTGAGTCGCAATCACATGCTACACACACAACACTCACAATACACTCAACTACAGAACCGCAACCAGCGCCTACACTCAATGTAAACACTAAGATGTGTAGAGTCACCTGTACTGCAATAATATGTTACTCTTCGAAGGCCGCAAAAATATGTGTATCGCTCTTATGGCTCTACAAATAACATTGTGTCAGATATTTTGCGGTCTTGTGTAACATATTATTGCAGGTGACTGCACAAATATTAGCAGTTTTGTACTGTTCTGTGACAGATATTCAAGTTGTCCAAAACTATAATCTGGTGACTACTAGCGACATCTATTGGGAGCAGTTCGTTTTTTTAACAACTGTGACGAATAAACCTAGGAGTACGACTTAGCGACATCAATTGTTACGACGTTTCTTCTATGGGTTTAAAACGGGCGTCTCATAAAAAATATGTTATGTATGTAACTTTTCATTAAAATTTTTGGTGCAAAAATAGTATTTTATACAATCATTATATTTTATACTGAAGAGCTTTTCAGTCGAGTACGCTGAGTGGCCTAAGTACGAGATTAAAAAGCTTGAATATACAGGGTTACTTTTTTACCAGTACAATAAATCAACATACGTAATTGTTGCCAATAATAAAAAATACCAGCATTCTTTGTTACTACTATTTGGGAACAAAAAAACAAAAATACTAATGCCCGAACTTATCCGCTAAAGTACTAGGAAATGTGGATGCCTTACGCATCAATTAGCAAACGCACGAACTGGCAACTGTTTGTTTACGTCATCGCGCGCGATTTAGCGAGCGGCGGCGGCGGCGTATTGACATAAAAAAATACTACTTGATCCCAATTCTTCCTTCATACTTGCACGGGCTTAGGACCGTCAAAATGAAGATGTTGCTTTGTGTGAAGTATGACAAAAGGTCTCGAAATCTGATAAAATTACGAAGTAAGTCTGCAACATTTTTCATTGAGGCGTATTTAAAAAATTGGAATACAATGATTGAAATCTACCCTACATACCTAATTAATGGAGTCCATTTCTCGTACTAATTCACATACTTAAGTAAATGTTCAAAATGCTGTCCGTGGTTTTGTAAACAAAGCCGTGCCCGTTTTTGTACGTTTGCTTCGATTCTTTCCAAGTAATTTTCACGTTTAATTTCGTCAAACGCACTTATTATTTATTACGGACTAGTCTGTCTTATCGGTCAAAGGGTTGCACTTTGCATTCGCAGTTTCCCGGATGCTTTGTTGTTGATGGTTATTTGTAAGATAAGTGAGAGTTAAATAAAACGGGAACAAATAACACAAACGTATTTTTGAAGGAAATCAAGAAGTGACGTGACAACACATGTCAGTAAGAACAGAAAAATAAAACCTATCTAATGAGGTTGCGTTCTTAGTCTCCAACAGTTGTCAAATCGTGCGCCGCCGGCCGCTCGCCCCGCCCCGCCCCTTTTACCTCATACCGTTGACACCTTGTAATTAGTGCAACCAGAAGTTACTAAATTGGTGAAGGATAAATTAATTGATGCGAAATAAAAAAAATCATTTTTTTATTTGTGCAATGTGATCTATTATCGATACCAATGATGTGGTAAAATTTATTGTACCGGTAAAAAAGTAACCCTGTATAGTTTTTCTATGAGTAGACTAAAATAATACTTTAGACTAGTAAAATCATATAGCTAAACAAAAATATACAGCCAAGATACGCGTGCAGCCGCGCCACCTTCATACGCTGGCCGGCCGGTCAACGACACCTTCGCGTAACTCATGAGGCCCTGGTACTTGCTCCGCGCTAAATTCAGTTTTTGGACAGTTTTTTCGATTTTGGCCATACTAACTAGCAATGCTAAGCGGTATTCGTAGTATATGGATATTGTTTAAGGGTGTCACAATAGGGGATATTACTGCAATGTTCTGCCGCCAGAGTGCAGCACTACCGACTCTAGTAACTTCATAGACTAACTTATACATACTGTGCCTTAAACTGTTTTTTGACAAGTTTTCACAGACAATAAAATATGACATTGAAGCATCAAGGCGGTTTGTTAACAAGGGCCTAGTGGTAAACGCGAAAATCGAAATTTAGTTATCTGCCTCTATATCGCTCGAAAATGCAAGAGCGATAGAGAGGCTAGATAACAAAATTTCGATTTTCTTGTTTCGCGGTAGACCCTCAGATTGTGACAGATAGTGGTAGTGGCGCTACCTACGCAGAGTTTCGCGTAATATTCCCTATACTTACTAGCTATTTGTGATTGCAGGCAGCAGAATACTGACGATAGATGTGAGTAAGAAGCAAATGTACGCGATGAAGCTCAAGGGCATCTCGCTGTGCTTCTGCATACTCAAGGCCGCGCTGTGCGGGAACTATGCCAACTTCGGCGTCTTCAGGTATATACTAGCTCCCTCTACAATACTGATAGACGGCAAATGTACGCGATGAAGCTCAAGGGCATCTCGCTGTGCTTCTGCATACTCAAGGCCGCGCTGTGCGGGAACTATGCCAACTTCGGCGTCTTCAGGTATATACTAGCTCCCTCTACAATACTGATAGACGGCAAATGTACGCGATGAAGCTCAAGGGCATCTCGCTGTGCTTCTGCATACTCAAGGCCGCGCTGTGCGGGAACTATGCCAACTTCGGCGTCTTCAGGTATATACTAGCTCCCTCTACAATACTGATAGACGGCAAATGTACGCGATGAAGCTCAAGGGCATCTCGCTGTGCTTCTGCATACTCAAGGCCGCGCTGTGCGGGAACTATGCCAACTTCGGCGTCTTCAGGTATATACTAGCTCCCTCTACAATACTGATAGACGGCAAATGTACGCGATGAAGCTCAAGGGCATCTCGCTGTGCTTCTGCATACTCAAGGCCGCGCTGTGCGGGAACTATGCCAACTTCGGCGTCTTCAGGTACATATAGGGTCGTTGCGCTAGTCTCCGTCCATGCTCTAGTTTTCGTCCACTTGACGGTTTAGCAAATAATATAACTCATTTCAAATTTGCTACTTGCGAAATATCCTTTTTATGTAGATAGATATATTGTTTAGACATTAAGGATTGTAATAAGCCCAAATTTGTGCAGCAATGTAGGTTTATATAATAATATACGGTGGCCTACAGCGCCATCTAGGTGAGTTGAAAAAAACCAAGCCTACATAAAATTGCATCAATTCGTGTGTCTTATTTTGCTTTCTCCACAATAATAATTAAAAATAGCGGTTGTGGAGCGTAGACTGTAACTTGACGTGATGAGGGGGTAGGGGGTGAAGTCTAGAAACTCGGCAAACTGGAACGCGCTGGCCGCTGCTGTCTCGAAGTCCGCTATACCTCCATTTACCGGTATATGTGTTGTGTGAAATGAAAACACATATATTTGATTTATTTACTGGAGAGTGTTCAGGCTGGTATGAGTGAAGCTCTCTTGATGTCTCTGATATCTCTGAATAAGCTACAAACGGCTCCGGCTTATATAGTAAAACACAAGGCCGTTTGGTACCTTTTTCAACTAGTGGGTGTATCATGCAGAGTCAGTAATGTATATTTTTGCCAATCTCATTAATAATTAACACGTATGAAAAGAACATGGATCCTAGACTTATAACTAGATACATACATTCCACGCAATTCATTAACATAATATACGAACACAAGTAAAACATGATATACGCACAAAAGTACACATAGTAAAACTTAAAATACTAAAAGATTAAAACTGAAACATAACAAGACTCCTAGCTATTCACGACAGCGGTCGAGTGGTACATTATTCATTATTTTTTTATCTGTTTACAGGTTATACGGCGATGAATCGTTGGACAACGCGCTCAACATGTTTGTCAAGCTACTATTAAGTATACCTCAAAGCGATCTCTTAGTAAGTACTTCCAAATTTACATAGATATAGATATGACATAATAATAAATAAATAAATATTAGGGAACATATTATCTTCCACAGATCAACCTATAGTTCGTTTTTTTTAGCATTAGGAAGAAGGTAAGCGATCTTGACATGTCTTTTGAAAAACGCTTTTTAAAAATCAGTAACTATTACTTATGAAAGCAGAAGAATATAAATTATTGTATTAGATTCATAATTGTTACATATTTGCCGTGACTTATTTTTAAAACGTGTTTTTCAATTAAAAGACATATCAATATTGTTTACCTTATTTATAATGCTAAAAAAAACGAACTATAGCCCCAAACTAAGCAAAGCTTGTACTATGGGTGCTAGGCGACGATATACATAGATTACGGCCATGACTCAGGAACAAATATCTGTGTTATCACACAAATAAATGCCCTTACTGGGATTCGAACCCAGGACCATCGGCTTCGCAGGCAGAGTCACTACCCACTAGGCCAGACCGGTCGTCAAAGGTCGGTCATAGAAAAATTACACAATAAAAATAACCAACAATTAGGTATATTTCATATTCAAAATTTATTTTTGGAAAGTTGTTAAATACGAAGACCCTTTTTAGGGTTCCGTACCCAAAGGGTAAAACGGGGCCCTATTACTAAGACGCCGCTGTCCGTCCGTCCGTCTGTCACCAGGCTGTATCTCACGAACCGTGATAGCTAGACAGTTGAAATTTTCACAGATGATGTATTTCTGTTGCCGCTATAACAACAAATACTAAAAAGTACGGAACCCTCGGTGGGCGAGTCCGAATCGCACTTGTTTTTGCTTTCTTTTTTGCCTTTTTAACGAGATTTTCAATTAAAGGACACATCAAGATTGTTTACCTTTTTTCTAATGCAAAAAAAAAGAACTATAGTTGTGATTTCGTATTTATCACTGTCAACCCTTGTTTTACAATATCCTCTTCGCACTTGTTGTGAACTTTATTCCGTTCCAGGATTATCCAAAGCTGTCACAAACGTACTACGTGCTCCTGGAGCGGCTAGCGCAGGACCACATGGCGTTCCTAGCGTCGCTGCAGCCCGAGGCCACCCTGTATGTGCTGTCATCTATCTCCGAGGGACTCACAGCATTAGGTACATACAAACATACATACATAACTAGTGGCGTTATGCTCGCATAACTCCATGGCCTTGCCATTTAGAAAAAAAATTGTGATGAAAATTCGTTGATTGTTAGTTTCAAGTTAAGAGCCCATCAACGTGCATACTAGCGCCACTGCTAAGTAATCGTGATTATTTAGATTTAACGAAAGATATTGAAAAAAAGGGGGCCGCTATGGACTGTATTTTGTATTTAAGTACCTTTTGAATACATCGAACTAGTTTTAATGGGATTCGTCGATCTATGAACTCAAATCATTGATGGGCTCTTAAGGCGCCGTGGGTTCAGTCAACAGAGTTCTTGCAAAATCGTAGCGCTTTTTTAGATCATAATACGGCTGCCAAAAACTAGACACGCTACTATTTATTTCGGTTGATAATGGTTGATATACTAAGAAAAAGTGACCAAGGCCTCTAGTGCCCCAGGCTGGAATCGAACCTGCGTCCTCTGCTAGCGCGGCAGGTGCCTAAGCCAAAATAAAAAAAGCCTAAGTTAAAATATTTTTCTGAAATAATTTAATTTATTTAAATACTTTAATGGTTGTGTTGTTGCAGACACGAGCGTGTGCACGGGATGCTGCGCGACGCTGGACCACATAGTCACATATCTATTTAAGCAATTAGTACAGAAATGTGAGTATAACTTCATATAGCCAAAGATAATTGATTGTATAGAATAATAGAGAGGTAAAGTCTAAGAAAAAAACGTTCCCCTTACTTTGACATCCAAAACAGATGGCGCTGTACTGCTTTCACTGAATTGTCAAATGTCAACTTTTGACAATCAGAGTTACCGCAAAATGTATGGAGCTGTACAGCGCCATCTCGTTTATCTGTCAAATTCTAAGCACGAAATTGTCTTAGATTTTACGGATATTGCTCAATCAATGTGTCTTTGATATAGCCAGAGATATATATAACTCCGTATAAGATAAATAAAGTCTAAGAAAAAAACGTGCCTCGGACGGCCAAGGAAAAGTCATTCTCGAATAGATGGCGCCATTACCTTTGGCCTATTCTCGGCTAGATGGCGTTAACGACACCGTTTGGTATTTAACAATTTTAACACATACCAGTGAAAGAACATGGGTCAGTATGGAACAATAAAAATTAAGAATCATTTATCCGTAAACATATTTTTATTATTTTATACATTTTCAATTTTATTTTAAGTTTTAATCGTGTGTCGATAGATGGCAGTAAATGTACCGTGACTACGAAATTGACAATGACAGGACCCCTCTATACTATCTATTCTTTTTGATATAGCAAAAATATATTTCTAATGTTAATATCATCATACACCGCTGAACTAGACAGTCTAATATATTACTCATAAAATATTAGGTTGTGCATTTAAATAGCACCTTTTAATTAATCTGTCAATCTCACGACACAATTTGGGATCTGTTATTTGTAATTATACTTTAAAATTGTAATGAATTTATGAAATATCTCCAGTAATTCCTGATTTTATTTATTTCTTACTTGAACTATGAATAAACTTTAGCATGTTTTAAGCTTCCTATACCGATTAACGTTTGATAATCCAGACACATAGGGGCTGTCCATAAATTACGTCATCGATTTTTGACCCCCCCCCCCCCCCCCTATAATCATCTAAAAATCATGCTTCAAATGGCCCCATTTCCCCCTACTTCATGCTACCGTCATCCGATGTCCAGACCCCCCCCCCCCCCAAATTTGAAATGACGTAATTTATGAATAGCCCCATACCGCTATCTACCTACTTCAGCTATTAAATTATAGGTCACAATCGTAAATCTGTATTAACACATTCTGTGCCGAAAACCCGACTATCGGGTATTTTATGATTTCGTTTCCAGGCCGGACGACCCGATAGTTGGGATCGTGGTACTACTGTTTTATATGACGCGATTGTTGTGGCCTGGCGCGGACGTCTTGTTTGGCTGGGTGGCCGTGAATGTGTTAAAGCAACTTGGTTTACTAAAACTCTCGTTCCGGGCTATAACCACCGAAAATCGAAGTTCGCAAATTGCGGGCATCTTTCTCTGTCATTCTAATTACCCCTTCATTGGAGTAAAAGAAAAAGATGCCCGCAATAGGGGGTATTACTGCAATGTTCTGCCGCCAGAGCGCAGCACTAAGCTAGCTAGTAAACCATAGAGTAACCTATACATACTGTGCCTTAAACTGTTTTATGACAGGTTTTCACAGACAATAAAATATGACATTGATGCATCAAGGCGGTTTGTTAACAAGGGCCTACCGGGAAACGCGAAAATCGAAATTTTAGTTATCTGCGCCTTTATCGCTCGAATATGCAAGAGTGATAGAGAGGTTAGATAACGAAATTCAGATTTTGACGACCGGTCTGGCCTAGTGGGTAGTGACTCTGCCTGCGAAGCCGATGGTCCTGGGTTCGAATCCCAGTAAGGGCATTTATTTGTGTGATAACACAGATATTTGTTCCTGAGTCATGGTTGTAATCTTTGTATATAAGTATGTATTTGTCTATATAAGTATGTATATCGTCGCCTAGCACCCATAGTACAAGCTTTGCTTAGTTTGGGGCTAGGTTGATCTGTGTAAGATGTTCCCTAATATTTATTTATTTATTTTCTTGTTTCGCGGTAGACCCCCAGATTGTGACGGATCGTGGTAGTGGCGCCCCCTAAGCAGAGTATTGCAGTAATATTCCCTATTTGCGAATTTCGGTTTTCGCGCGGTTTCGGTTTCTCGGAGTACTAAGTTAAACTTTATCCTAGTACTTATCTAACGGCGTCGTTTTTCAGCAAGCAACAAAATCCCCCACGGGCGGCAACCGGAGACGAGTAACATGTTCATACAAGTTCTGCAGCAGCGGCCGGAGATCATGCAGCAACTGCTGGCCACGGTGAGATTTGGTTGGGCAACCAACTACGACATCCATATTTACAGCCGTATTCAAACAAGTGTCAAAAGTGACGTTTTTGTTTGAAGAAACGTCAATTTTGACACTTGTTTGACACTGACATATCCAATCCATATCGTTTCAATATCTAGTATTTGACGTATCTCATTGTTCGAATACGGCTGTTAGCCGTATTATTTTGTATGGAGATGGCCGCTATATGACGGCACCGCTATCCTAGGAAAACCCAGCTTTACCGGGGGTTAAGCGGTTAAACCATTAACCCAGTGTCAAATTGTACTGGTAACCGTGGTAACTCCAGTTTTAACCGGTTAACCCCGAGTTAGGGAATGGTGCAATGGCCCTTAGTCTTTTAGATTTGAAATTTAAGGTAACTAATTCCTGTAAAATGTAACTTTTTTTGTGAGTCAACAATAATATTATATTTCCGTGACAGGTCCTAAACGTGATAATGTTCGAGGACTGCTGCAACCAGTGGTCCATGTCGCGGCCACTCCTCGGCCTGATCCTGCTCAACGAGGAGCAGTTCAGCCGCATCAGAGCCGAGATGATCGCCCAGCAACCAAGAGACAAGCAACCACAACTAGCGCAGTGGTTCAGCGGACTCATGCAGGGGATAGAACCTAACCTGCTCACCAAGAATAGGGACAAGTGAGTAATGATGATACAGCAACCAAGAGACGAGCAACCACAACTAGCGCAGTGGTTCAGCGGACTCATGCAGGGGATAGAGCCCAACCTGCTCACCAAGAATAGGGACAAGTGAGTAATGATGATACAGCAACCACAACTAGCGCAGTGGTTCAGCGGACTCATGCAGGGGATCGAACCCAACCTGCTCACCAAGAATAGGACAAAGTGAGTAATGATGATACAGCAACCAAGAGACAAGCAACCACAGCTAGCGCATTGGTTCAGCGGACTCATGCAGGGGATAGAACCCAACCTGCTCACCAAGAATAGGGACAAGTGAGTAATGATGATACAGCAACCAAGAGACGAGCAACCACAACTAGCGCTGTGGTTCAGCGGACTCATGCAGGGGATAGAGCCCAACCTGCTCACCAAGAATAGGGACAAGTGAGTAATGATGATACAGCAACCAAGAGACGAGCAACCACAACTAGCGCAGTGGTTCAGCGGACTCATGCAGGGGATCGAACCCAACCTGCTCACCAAGAATAAGTGAGTCACTATCACATTAAACCATTTCCCTGCCACGTATGCCTTAGGGTGGTATTCCATCTTTCCAGTATCATTGCGTCTCACTCTCTCACTAAAGTCCATTTCAATAGAACTTGCGAACTATGTAAACAAAGGACGTAACTTTGTTTTGTCACTGTTTCTCCTTGAATTTTCACATCATCTCATCAAACACCATTGAAACACATACACTATACACTATTAAAGCGGTCGTTACCGTAAAATACAACAATATATAACTGTATCTTGGATATTTCAATAAAAGTTTAAAATGGTTTCATAAGTTAGGTTATTAGGCCCTGATGTAATGACGTTTTTGTTTCTTTTACATTCTACAATTGTCTATGATGGGTAGTGTTGTGACTAAAGTTGGTGATATACTCGTAAAGCCGCTACACACTACCCGACTCACAGTAAAGTCATACTTTGAATGCAGTTTTGTTTCTTTTAAAAAATAAAGGATGGTCTCCTTTAAGTAAAATGAGCCAGCTTAAGGATTTAAGATAGTTTCCCTCCAGGGCCCGACTTATCTTTCCACCCTGTATAATTCGTTTTTTTTTAGCATTAAAAATAAGGTAAACAATCTTTATATGTCTTTGTTTTTGATTGAAAAACACATTTTAAAAATAAGTTACGGCAAATATGTAACAATAATGAATCCAATACGATCATTTATATTCTTCTGCTTTCATAAGTAATAGTTACTGATTTTTAATAAGGGTAATTAAAAGACATGTCAAGATGGCTTACCTTCTTTCAAGTTCTTTCTAATGCAAAAAAAAACGACTTATGGGTGCGACGCACCAAGGTCGTGATGCAGTGCGATAGTGTGTTACGGCCTTAAGTAAAGGACTAAGTGAGACTCTTGCCCATCACTAGTAAATTCATCATTCAGAGACAATATCAATATGGCGGTTTGTTTACATAGTTCGCAAGTTCTATTGAAATGGACTTTAAGCAAAATGTGTGAGAGAAAAAAAATTAGTGTCCGACCGAAGGTTCAGTTTCGGTTTCGGCCAGTTTCGGCCAAAAAATCATGTTTCGGCTGTAGTTTCGGTTTCGGCCAAAAAACGGCCGAACCTTTCGGCCGGGCCGAAACTTACGAAATGGTACTTCGGACAAAGACCAAAAGTTGGGGAATAAGTAGGACAACAATATTAATACCTACATATGCTGATTCATTTATAGGTACAGAAATTAATTCTTCTTCTTCTTCCAGTGCCATCTCCTACCGGAGGTCGGCTATCATGAGGGCTATACGAACTTTAGACACAGCTGCGCGGAATAATGAACGTGTGCTCTGTTTGAACCATGTTCGGAGATTTTTGAGCCATGAGTTACGTCTTCGTCCGGATGATCTTTTCCCTTGGATCTTTCCTTGTATAATGAGTTGAAGGAGTTCATACTTCTCGTTTCGCATGATATGACCAAGGTACTGTAGCTTGCGTTTTTTGACGGTCTTTAAAACCTCGACCTCTTTATTTACTAACTGCAGCACTCTTTCGTTAGTTATTCTATCCGTCCATGATATTTTCAGGATTCTTCTGTACACCCACATTTCGAAAGCCTCCAAGCGTTTACACATATTCTCGGTCAGTGTCCACGATTCTACTCCGTACAGAAGAACCGAGAAAACATAGCACCGTGCTAGACGCACCCTAGTAGAAATCCTCAACGAACGGTTGCAGAGAAGATGTTCGAGCTTCATGAACGCATTACGTGCCTGTTCTATTCGACATTTAATTTCGACGCTGTGATCACTCTGGTCGTTTACAATGCATCCTAAGTACTTGTAAGACTGGACTCTTTGAACTACCTGATTTCTTACAACTATATCAGCTGTTACAGATGTTCCTGACTTTTGTGGCTTTCCTACTGTCATAATTTTGGTCCTTTTTAAGTTAATATTTAGTCCAAAATTTGAGCTAACGACATCTACCCGTTGAAGCAAACTCTGCAGTTCTTTGTGATTTGACGCCAGTAATATCGTATCGTCAGCATATCTAATATTATTTATTAAGCGGCCATTCACAGAAATTCCTTCTTCCGCATTTTCCAGGGCCTCTGTAAATATTGCCTCCGCATAAATATTGAATAGCAGCGGTGAGAGTATACATCCTTGGCGTACGCCACGCATGATGTCGATAGTCTCAGTTAGTTCCTGTCCCACTCGCACTTGAGCCTTTTGATGCCAATAGAGATTTTTGATGATTGTCAGATCTTTAGCGTCAAGTCCAATGTCCCCAAGGATTTTGATTAACTTGTCATGTTGTACTCTATCAAACGCCTTTTCGTAATCGATAAAACATATGTATACAGATCGATTCATATCCCAGCAACGTTGTAAGAGTACCTGGTAACCAAATAATGCATATATTCAGAAATTAATTGGTTTATTATAAAACACAATTCCACTAATGAGGGCGCCACTGGACGGTCGACGCAGTCTTAAGAGACTGTCAATACCTATAACGCGCACACTGTCTACATTGTATCGGATCGGAGTGAATGAGATAGCACTGTCGCACGTAGCCGTTGGCCGAGTATCAGCTCGGCCCGAGTCGAACGATGTCTTATTCGCTCATATTCACTCACTTATTCAGTCATTTTCCTATCTACCAAATGGCAAATTTTAAGCGAGGCTAAAGGCTACGCTCAACTAGTGCCGCAAAGTTGATTTTCTCAATAGTTAATATTTTGCGAGGCTGAACAGCTGACTATTGATTAAAACAAAGAAACAACCCTTAAAAGTGTCCCCAGTACAGTTTTTCATACGAATGCTCGACCGTAGCCTCACTATTTACCTCAATTTACCATTGGTTTGTGAATTGGTTACTTTGCGGAAATCCATATTAATTATACTTGGTCAAGCAGATCTTGTCAGTAGAAAAAGGCGGCAAATTTGAAAAATGTAGGCGCGAAGGGATATCGTCTCATAGAAAATTTGAATTTCGCGCCTTTTTTTACTGACAAGATTTGCTTGACCATCTATAAAACCAAAATATTACTTTGCTAATCCGCGAAAAGATAACGTGCTAGTCAATCAGTCAGTAGTCGTGCTAGTCGCACTGATTGACTAGCACGTTATCTTTTCGCAGATTAGCAAAGTTATATTTTGGTTTTAATCCATTGGTTTGTGTTCCACATGTCCTCTACTTCAGCTTAGCCTTTGGCCTCGCTGCGCCATGCTCGGCCTGCGGTCTCGCTTTTTAATACAATGGTCATTGGTTGGAGTCTGTGCTCAACTACTTATCCTGAAGCACGGCTTTGACTTCGTATGAAAGTTCGCCTCACTGGGGCACTTCGGACTTTTAGGCCCAGGTGAAGATCGGTACCCGGTCAAGGCAAGCGATATTGTTAACAAAACCAAAAAACCAAAAAATTTCGCGCTCGCTGCGCTCGCGTTTTTGGTTGGTTTATTGGTTGACCCTGTATCTACATGTTAGCTTGACTGGTGAATGAATAGATTTAAGACCAAGAAAATTCTGAAATGATTTTGATAGTACACGCAGTGATACTAGTGCAAATGTTATTTATACGTCATAATTTCATAGAAGTTTCGACGTTTAAAATAACACTTGCACTGCGTGTGTTATCAAGATCGTTGCAGAATTATCTTGGTCTAACTCTAGTCATTTTCTTAAAAAACTGCTTAAGTAACATCAATTTCAAGGACATTGGGTGTTGACAGCCCCATAATGTGTGTAAAAGGGGTTATATGAAATTTTTTCAACGATTTTAACAAGTCTACAAAAGTTTCGGTTTCGGTTTCGGCCGAAACTAGAGCCAAAGCCGAACATTCGGTTTCGGTTTCGGCAAAAAAACATGTTTCGGTCGGACACTAAAAAAAATTTACCCTCCCATAGAAAATGGACTGGCCAAAATGTATGAAGAAGCCAAATTTTTTTTCGCGATTTCGGAGTTGGTAATAGTAAAAGTTGCTCAGTATAATCCCAAAACCTCCCTGGCAACGGGAATGCACTTATTTTTTGGCCAAGCTGTGTAATTACATACTTATCTACTAACTGATAATTGTTATATTCCAGATTCACACAGAACCTGTCGATGTTCCGGCGCGACATCAACGAGCTGCTGAAGGGCGCCGCCAACCCCGCCGCCTGCAACGACATGATGACGTCATAGGTCACTCACCCCAACACACCCGCACACACGGACACACACACACACACCCGCACACACACACAGGACACATGTACGCAACTCACACGTGTAAGAGTGCAGTGAGAGCAAACGACTAAAGGCGCCTTAGGTGTTTTGGTTGTCCGTTTTGTTACGGTCATACGTAGATGGTTGTATTAAAAAAGTAACCAAATGGGCCAAACAACATGGGGACATTTTTTTCTCAGTAAAAATTGAAAAAACTCGTGATTCTGAGAAAGTTGGAAGAAATTTTATCCAAAAAAAGATTGTATATCAACTAAATACATAAACGCAATATTTCACTGACAAAAACGCAATTTTCTTGTTTTGACCATACTTCAAGATGGACTCTCAGTGACCTTGACGTCACATTCACTTATCGTTTTGTTCGGGGCGTTTCACGAGTGAAGTACGACTGTCGGACTTTGACTATCATTTCTGTTTCTTGTATTGCTTTAATGCAATGGGTCTCATATAGACATTTGATCCTAAAAACAAACCTGATCGATTGATACCCAGAGGGCGGAATTGCTCATGGCAAAAATCAAACGTCAATAGAGTTGGAACGTTGAATTTTATCGACTTTTTCAGCTATCGATAAGTTCAGTCACCTTTTACATTTTATACGATGAAAATTAGTTCACAGGTGATTTGAATCCTTAGGTTGTATTATTGAAACTTAGGTAGTTTTAATAATGCAGTACTAAGTTAAGTAGTTTTTAAAACTATCGTTTTATATTGTCTTTTATTTAAATGTTATTCCGTAATGTTCATATGAAGTCTATTATTGTTTGCTTATGGATTTGAGGTTACTAATTTTCATCGTATAAAATGTAAAAGGTGACTGAACTTATCGATAGCTGAAAAAGTCGATAAAATTCAACGTTCCAACTCTATTGACGTTTGATTTTTGCCATGAGCAATTCCGCCCTCTGTTGATACCATAAATGAAAATTTGTCATCTAGCCTATTTCTTGGCCCAATGTGCATTTCGTCTCACTCTCTCACTAAGCCCAATGTGAGATGCAAATACACATTGGACAAATAAATCCGACAGATATTATTACCACACTTAGCAAGGAAATAGTGCTATGAAAAGGACAGGTTTTGAAGAAGTCACCTCTCCACAGATTTAGATTAGATTTATTTTCATAATAGCAAAGAGAATTTGAAATAGGGGAATATTTTCAAATTAAATTACGTAGTCGGTACATTTACTGCCATCTTTCGACACAAATGATCACTTTTAGAACGCCATTTGACTTATTTTTTCATCACATAATAGTGAAAAAATAAGGATCAAAGTCGAATGGCGTTCTAAAAGCGTCGAATCACTTAAAGCAAGTACACCAAACAATGAAACTGTCACAACCGCAACCTGTAGCACGCGACCAAAACGTCGTAGGCGCCGCATTGACGTATAATATCTAAGGACTGGCGTAACGGGCACCAAAAATGGTAGTAGTACGGTGTCACCAAAGATATATGTAACTTCGTATAAGATGAATAAAGTCTAAGGAAATAACGTGCCTCGGAAATCAAGAAAGGCATTTTCGGATAGATGGCGCACACACCCTTTGGCCTATGCTCGGCTAGATGGCGTGACGACACCGTTTCATATTTAACAATTTTAACACATAGATATCAGTGAATGAACATGGGTCAAAATGATATAAAAATAATAAAATCACTTATCCATACATTATTTTGATAATTTTATACGTTTTCATTTTGAGCATTAGTCGTGTGTCGATAGATGGCAGTATATTTACTGTGACTACAAAACTTACTATGACAGGACCGCTCTATACTATCTACCTATTCACTTTGGTGTCACTCACGAATTCCAGCCAATCGTGCAGTCTAACGCAACTAGTTGCTACCACTCGCGCGCGTGATGCGAACTCATCAACCAATCGCGTTGTAGCGGTGTCACACCGCTGTACTGGCCCCTGTCATGCCTCCTTATTATTGCCCGTAAGGCCAGTCCTGAGATATCTATGTCCTATGTCAATGAGGCGCCGTGAAATTCATGGCGCTTACGCGTTTAAGTCGCGAGACTCACGCTCCGCTTGTATGGTTTGTTGTCAAAACGACATCAACTCATGGCGCAAAATGTTCTCTGTGCCGGTTAGTAATAATAGTTCAATGTGTTGGTTATAAAAAAATCTCATTTGCTCATGTTTCACTATATCGTCACTTGTGAGTTGTTTTCCTTGTATCACAATAACATATTTTACAGTACACATGGTCCTATTTTCCCGCTCTAGTGCGTAAAAGAGCACTTTTCATGCGAATGTCAAAAGTTAAACAGCCATATGTACTGTAAAACGTTGTACGATACACGTGCGAATAGGTAATTCGCAACTCGTGTCCATTTAAAACACTCCTTTTCTTCGGTCGTGTTTTAACTTATCGCCACTCGTTTCGAATTTCCTCTTTTCCGCACTTGTATCGTAAATAACTATTCAGTGTATCGTTATTAATCTGTAAAACACCGTAGTAATAGACCGTAATAAAAATAATAAAAAGTGTAATAGACGTTTTAGTACACTCGCCATGAGATATATCGGAGCGGCCAAGGTGTTCAAAAATATATGAACATGCACTTTAAAAAAAATTATAGTAGAGGCTTTGTTCAGATAGTTGTGAACACGTTGGCCGTTCCGATATATCTGATGGCGTCTGTACACTAATTGTGTGCAATGTGCGGGTGGTGTAGAGCATTTAACGGGTCATTTTCTATTAGAATTTCCTTATAAAGTCACCCGTTTAATAGCTTCATTGAGGAGTGGCTAGATTTCGTCATCGTGTCGAAATGTAATGGACTTTATTTTATATCGATGTATGTATTTCATTCGAGTGTTAGTGAGAAGCGAATTGTTGATTATGATCGTATTGTGAGCGTTAATAAATTTAAATGGTCAATTTACAGATTTTAAGCATATTTTGACCAAGAATAGCTGAAGTTTGAGTACAGTTTTTCTAGCTGTGAAATCAAATCAGTTTCAAATCAAAAGGGGTCAATTTTACCCGTTTTATGAAATTACACCATAATGTAGTTAAAATTGAAATGTTGGAAACAATTAACTGTTCGTTTCAACTATTTTGTTGCTAAAAATTTAGAAATTAATATCACTGATAGTCTGTTTTTTTTAACTGTGAAGTACATTGTCTATGGTACTTCATAGTTAAAAAAACTAGACTATTCATGACTTAAATCTAACATGTTTTACGTGTTACAATTGTTTACGGACTTGGGACACAATTTTGTAACATCCTGAAACTCCTGAAAGTTTGTTCAAAGCTATAAGTGCATACTTTCATAACCTTTCGTGTCTGAAGTGACCAGGAGAGACCGTTTTTTTTAAACTGAGCATTGTTCGTATAAGCAATTTTTAACTTTTCTGTTTTTATTTTTGTCCAGGGCCTGACTTAGAGTTCTGACCGCCCTAGGCTGACTATGTATATCCGCCCCCCGCCTGTCTTGTCCTATCTTTTCATTCACTTACAGGTGCAACTAATTAAATTACAAGTACGGAAGAGAGCTTACGTAACCTAACATCTGTGAATCAAGTGTCAGTAGGTAGGTAAATGGAACACGAAAGGTACCAAATAATTCCAAAACTTATACTTTTACAATCTATTTATTTTGTCCTAAAAGTATACAAAAAGATATAAAAAAATATATTAAATCCTTGCGACACTTGGTTTTAGTGTACTCGAGAAACTGAAAACGGTGAAAAATAGAGATACTATTCCTAAAAATACGTGTGATACCTCATTACATTCGTCATGATGCCTAGAAAAATGTATTCGAAGCGTGTATTAGCACACAAAAAATATCAAAAGTTACAAACAAAAATCGGCCAAGAGCATGTCGGGCCATGCTCAGTGTAGGGTTTCGTAGTTACCATTCTATAGAAAATGGCCAAACGGGGGCTATTAGTAAGTAAGTATCATGTACATTACAAGCATAAGGGAGTGCCTTTGCAGCGCTTTGTACGTCTTTTTACTAAGAAAAGAATATTTTTTGCAATAACTTAAAAACGACTAGACCGATCATGTTCGCTATAGTTTTCATTGAAAGTATTTATTAAGCTTTTATTTCACGATTTTTTTCAGTTAGAGGGGGGGAGGGGGGACACATGTTTTTTTTGGAGCGATTATTTCAGAAAATATTAACTTTATCAAAAAATGTTTGTTGAAGACCCTTATTCGTTTTGTAACACCTTTCCAACGATACCTCACACTGTAGGGTTGAAGCGAAAAAAAAATTACACCCCCACTTTACGTGTAGGGGAGGTACCGTAAAATTTTTTTTTTTTGTATTTTATTGTACGACTTTGTCGGATTTATTCGTGTATATAACCATGCCAAATTGCAGCTTTCTAACACTAGCGATCACGGAGCAAAGCGTCGGACAGACAAACAGACAGACAGATAAGACATGGCGAAACTGTAAGGGTTTCTAGTGGACTACGAAACCCTAAAAAAAGGGGGAAAAAAGTACATATTTTTTATTCCCCAATATGTCAAGAAGTATTAATACTTAAGAAACCAGAATTAATATTATAAAAGAGGAGGATATTTCCAATAAAACATTCCATACTTGCAGAACTGTATCTCCATAATTTATACTTTTTATTCAACGCTGAACACAGCTCTCCACGCCTCATTTTCGGGAAACGCGCGCGGCGTGATATAGCGATTAACTACTAACATGAAATATAATTTTAAAGGTAGGTATGAAATAATCATTGAAAATTCAAAATAATTATGGTGTATTTAAAACGTGTCACAAATGTACTACTTGTAGAAATTTATCTTAAAGTTGTTTTTTCAACAAGTTAGGCAATTGTTACTTAATTATCAAAACTTTTTCGAACTTCCTTCTTTATTGAAAACGAAAAAGAAATATATAAATAAATAACGTATATAAATAAATAACGTTAAATATTGTCGCTTTCTAGAGCCCTTCTTCATATTGGGGAAATAAAAAATATGTACTTTTTCCCCCTTTTTTTTGTTTGTAACTTTTGATATTTTTTGTGTGCTAATACACGCTTCGTATACATTTTTCTAGGCATCATGACGAATCTAATGAGGTATCACACGTATTTTTAGAGGTAGTGTCTCTATTTTTCACCGTTTTCAGTTTCTCGAGTACACTAATTATACGTATTGACAACGAGCCAGGCGAGCGCGAGACGAGCCACGAGCCCACCGCTTACACTCGCGTCTCGTGGTGTGGCTCGCGGCTCGGCTCGTGGCTCGTGCGAGAATGTAAACCGCTTGTAAGGGCGTCCGCAGGAATTTTATTTTACGCGCGTATTTGTATTTTGCCAAAATTACCAAATAGTATTATTATGTAAGTCTTAAGTCAGAGCCGCCGCCGCGCCCCCTTGGTCCTTGCGCCCTAGGCTTTAGCCTTATTAGCCTGTGGGTAAATCAGGCCCTGTTTTTGTCCACGTAACAGTATTATAACATTACATGTTTGAAATATTAAAGCGCTGGTAGCCTAGCGGTAAGAGCGTACCACTTTCAATCTGGTCGCGGGTTCAAACCCCGGCTCGTACCAATGAGATCTTCGGAACTTATGTACAAAATATGATTTGATATTTACCAGTTGCTTTTCGCTAAAGGAAAACATCGTGAAGAAACCAGACTAATCCCAATAAGGCCTAGTTTCCCCTCTGGGTTGGAAGGTCTGATGGCAGTCGCTTTCGTAAAAACTAGTGTTTACGTCAATTCTTGGGATTAGTTGTCAAGAGGACCCCAGGCTCCCATGAGCTGTGGCGTGGCAAAATGCCGGGATAACGCGAGGAAGAAGAAATATAAAAATTGTCGTTAATTTCAACACATGATTCGTCTTGATGTCACTTCATCTAGCCTCTTTTTTTAAGGGGTATTGGGGTAAATTCCAAAATCATTAAATTTTAGCAACCAGTCACTCTAAATATAGTCTGGCAACCAAGGCGTCTTGGTAATGGTGCCCCTATACTGATAGTTAAATAACTTTATATAACATTGTGTGACAGACTATCAATACTATCACATTGTCCTTGTCACACTATGTTATATAACTGCACCATAAAATAATATAAAATTATCCTATTCCGTACTACATTATAGAAAAGTTAAAAATTGCAACGCATCCACTACAGATGTGCATAATTGTTTTCCATCGTATTTTCTCGGAAACGTTCGTATTTGTCATGATAGCTCAGTCAACTTCAGTACTTTTTGTACCGAGACTGACTAAAATAGCAAGACACGTTCGTAAGTTTCCGTGAAAATACGATGGAACATTATGCACTACATTTGTACAAACAGAAATGCTCTGCATGTGACATGCCTTGAGGCGCCTAGTGTAACTGTAAAGTGTTGGTTCCGTATACCCTAGCCTGTATACTTGGATGTTAGTATAGATAGCGGCCGATGTAAATAGTTCATGAATACATTGTGATTTGTACAAAGTACACTCTGCTTTCATTTCCGGCCCTATATCCTCTCGCGTAGAATGATAGTCCCTACAGACAGTGTGCGAGACAATATGAAATTAAGGGGCCCTGCACCCTGGTCCTGACCGTGTCTCCACAATAAAACAACTCGCTGCACCTTGTATTAAATTTATTTTAGCTCCACAAAAACTTACATCATGACAACGGGCCAGTTGCACCAACCACATTTGACAGACTGATCAACGTCAGCCGGCGCGCCCCGGCACCTTACTATGAAACTTTCCATACATAAAAATTTTGCGGACTCTTTAACGATACGAACAGTTTGGTGCAACCGACCCTAAATCTCCGAAATTAAACTTTCGTAAGACATATTTTAAACGGTTTAGACGACAACGGTTTCACTCACTTGAATTTTAAAAGTATTGGCAACAAACAACCAATTGAAACATGTCGCCAATAGCGACTAAAAATTCAAGTGAATGAAACCGTTGTCGTCCACAGTTTACAACTAAATCTCTTCTACTCTACGGTTTCCATTCAATTGTTTCCTATCATAGACGAGAGTAAAGTAAAAAACCTAAAGAGTTTAGATATACATATACATAACTTGTGTTCGGTTGTGAACAGACAGATCATTTTATACTTACGGCGAGGTATAAATAAAAATTTTTTTTTTTGGTTTTAAACAGTCTAAATGAAAATGACGAAAGTGTAGTAACATACATTTGTTTATCATTTTAAATAATGAAATGCTTATTATGAAAAAAAAACGCAACTAGGATTTTAGGAATTATATATCTTGTCAATCTTGTCTTTATAATTTGCATACATGACTTACTTCAGTGACAGCGACTGCCCCGCATGAGTGACCATATGATCACTCAGTTCCACCTTCCCACCAAAAACCAACAAACATACCTTACATTGAAAACTCTTCTGCTGGCTATACGAATGCTTCTTCGCATGCACGTTCAAAGTCCCCAGATCAAAGAACTTTTCCCCACACACGGGGCACGTGAAGTTCTTCTCCTTCAAATGAACCCTATTCACGTGTCGATTTAGTAAAGACTTGCTTAGAAAAGTTTTAGAACACTCCTTGCACGTGAATTCCATCTTCATGTGAGTGCTATGCAAGTGCAGACGTCTTAAGTAATGCGAACCGAACATTTCATCACACTTGTAGCATTTAAAAGACTTGATGTTATGCTCTTTATATTCATGGCTAATCCTATTCGCGTCTAACTTAAATTTCTCGTTGCAATGGCTGCATTTGAAGTCGGAATTAGAATGATGCGACTGCACATGCTTTCTTAGACTAAAATCTGAGAAAAAACTTTCACCGCACGCCTCGCAAATGCGCTTAGTGCCTTCCAAATGAACTTTATTCATATGAGAGTAAAGCATGCCGAAAGACTGATAAGACTTAGCACATTTCATGCAAGATATCTGATTGTCAGCTAGTTTGAAAGGCAAGAAACACTCCTGCTCGATATCTCCTATCAGTTTGTGTGTTTTGAGATGATTAATCAATCCTTCCAAGCTATCGTCCTCATGTTTACACTTCAGGCATTTTAAAGTTTCTCCGATATCAACTTTTATGGGAGCGAAGTCTCTAGTTTGTGTTAAATGCTTCATAATGGCCAGGTTTTGGTGAGTCCTAGTATGTGTCCTTAAGCAGGAGGCCTCGGTGAAGGTGTAGTGGCAGTAGAAGCAGATGTACCGGTTGCCGCGCCAACGGAAGGGAAGGAGGGAGGAATGGGTGAGGACAGAGTGGACGTAGCGACGTGCAGCTGCCTTTTGCCATTCGATTTGCGTTGGTACTCGGAGGTCGTGCTTCTTTGGATCTGTGGATTGAAGATAGATCGGAATGAGTTTTAGAATTGCAAAAAAGGGTAAGTATCAGAAGCACACATTCATGCTTCTGTTCCTGTATAGGAATTTGATAAACGAAAAAAAAATTGTTATGGGCAGGAAACCTTTGACTTTAGAGTTTTTTTACATATCTCCCAGATATTTATATATTATGTTAATATATATATATCTGGGAGATATGTAAAAAACTCTAAAATGCGCGTTTTTCCAGAGATAAGACCTAGCTAGATTGATTTCTCGCCCCCGAAAACCCCCATATAGCAGAATTCATCGAAATCGTTAGCCGTTTCCGAGATCCCCGAAATACAACAACATATGTTGACAATTAGCTCATATTCATATCTCCATAATAGGTAACAGAACATACACGGTAACCTGTTCATATTTCTTGCTACCTGTTTTTCCGTTATATCTAACGGCAAACTTAACGGATAAGTGTGGCCGCGGGGTAAGTGTGGCTGGCCTTTACTGATTTAGGCCTGTTTACACATTGACTATTAGGTAGTGTTTTTTACGAGTTCATACATGTGATACTTATTGTGTTGCACTGCCACTGCAAATGTATGAACTCATACAATATAAAGACGCAAGCAAAGTCCTGTGTGAGAGTTAAGTAGGTATAAAATGAAACACATAAAGTTAAATCTACACCTGTTTATTGAGTAATATTTTCTACTACGTCCACGTATCATTATTACTGGAATGATGCACTCTCATATGCAGCTTGAGGCTCGTCCACTGCACGAACGAACGCCCGCACTCCTTGCACTGATACCTCTTATCGTTCGTATGTATCCTCCTGTGGAACTCCAAGGTCTTCTTCCTTTGAAATGTTTTCTTGCAGAATTCACACTCAAACGGTCTAGCATCATCATGCTTCACCATATGCCGCTTCAAATGATCTTTACTAAACACTTTATGCCCACAAATTTCGCACGCAATGTTCCTTTCTTTCAAATGCACGCAGGACTTATGCAGAAGCAACTTGTTTTTCAACGAGAAAATCTTCTGACACTCGTCACATTTAAACTGCGCGCTTTTCACATCATGTACGAAGGCTAAATGGCGTTTCTTTAAGTATTTGCTGCCTAGAACTTCCGGACATTTAGGACACTTGAATTTGGCTGGAGTGTGGACTTTTTCGAAATGATAAGTAAGTTTGTACTGTGTAGAGAATCTTTCATCACACTCTTTGCAGTTATAGTTGCAATCGGACTTTTTGTCGTGTATTTTTCGATGGTTTTCCACGTTCGCTTTAGCTATAAATCCTTGCCCGCATATTTCACAAATGAACGGCTCAGATTTGGTATGATATTTATGTGTGTGAATTAAGAGAGGGCCGAAAAATCTGAAAGACATCCCACATTCAAGACAGGACATATCGTTATCAGTAAGAATGAATGGATAGCAGCAACGTGAAGCCTCTTCATCTATTGTAAAACCGTGTTGTTTAATATGGTTGAAGAACTGTTGTAAGCTGCGCATAGGTTCGCCGCATTTCTTGCAAGCTAGCTCTGACACATCGAGTTTAATGCTCCCGCTTTTCGCAACAGTGGTTCTCAAGATAGTTTTGAGTTTGGCGTTCTCGTGTTCAGTCTTCGTGTGATGCTTGAGGGCCGAAGAGTCGGTGAAGGGGCAACCGCAGTAGAAACACAGGAAGCCGTTGGCTTGCCATTTGAAAGGTATGACGGTAGAGTTCTCTATAGTAATGGTGAGCAGTTTGGTCAGTTCCTTCCGTTTGCGGGCCCCCTGGTCTGTGCTCTCTGAAATTAGATAAAATTCTTGTCACTTGGCTGTTGGCTGCTCTCTTTTGTATTTGGATAGCTCAGAAAGGTATTTTATATACGGAAAGTCCAAAGGTACCTACGCAATACATAATTAATGTTCACTGTTGCACTTTTTAAAAACAAAACGTTGAATACGTGTAGCCAAAAGTAGATACATTTTGTAAACTTACGAGTAAAGTAAAGTAAAGTAAAGTAAAGTAAAGTAAATACACTTTATTGCACCACAAAGAAAAAAAAAAAAAGAGAGAGTAGTGATATACAATAGGTATTATAGTTCAACTGGTAACTTGGTTCTGGCTTCAATATCATTATAAAACAAAGATCTACCTAATTATTTTGATTGAGTATAAAATCCCTACTTGTTGAATAATTTTTGTTACTTTAGTTTATGAGTAGTGTTAATATAGATTAATTATTTTTCCGGCGTCTAAACTTTTATTTAGATACAGTACTCCCGACACCTTAGTACGTAGCTATACCAAACCCCACTGCCAAATAAATAGCTAGTACGTAAATGGTAATACGTCGACTAAAAAGGTACAGATGTTTATTTTCTTTACACTTATGTATAGACATTTAAAGATAAGAAATGATGTCATTAAACGATTCTTAACTCATTTAGTTGATCCACGCACGTGACTTCACTTCGACTGTTTCTTCCCAATCCCGTGATGCACCCGCACGTGCAGCTTCAAGCTGGTGGTCTGCACGAACGCCTCCCCGCACACCTGACACACGCACGGCTTGTCTCCCGTGTGTATCCTCGTGTGTATCACCAGGGCCTTTTTTCGAGGGAACTTCTTCGTGCAGATATCGCACTCGTAAGGCTTTGCGTCGCTGTGTTTAACTTTGTGCAACTTCAGATGATGATCATCAAAGAATTGGTCACCGCACACGTCGCAAACTTTAATTCTTTCTTTGATGTGTATCCTCCTATTGTGGCAAGCAAGCAAGAAGACTTTAGGACAACTGTCGCATTTGAACTCAGACTGCCTAACATTGTGGACGTTGGCCAAGTGGGTTGACTTTTTAAACGCGCTGCCTAAGGTTTGGTTACAAATATCACATGTGCTAGCTTTCATATCGTGTATTCGCTTCTCATGATTATCACGTTTGTGCCGAGTCGCGAAGTTCTTGCCGCATTGCTTGCAGGTATATGTTTTCTGATTAGTTTCGTGAGCGCTTTGGTAATGTTTAGCTAAACTTTTTTTGGTAGCGTAGCTGACGCCACAGGTCTCACACATGAACTGCCTCACTTTGTGCATTCTCAACGTATGCAGGAGTAGCTGATTGAAATATTGAAAATTCTCGTCGCAAATTAGACATTTCATTTCACTGTCTGATAATTTGTAGCTGTCTATATACTTTAAAGCTTCCATATCCAGTTTTTCGTTGTGAACTTCCGTCAAATGAGTTAAGAGGTTTCTTAACGAGTTAAATTCGCTGTCGCATTTTTTACATTTTAACTCAGTAACATCTAGTTTGATAAAGCTTCTCAGACTATCTCCACATCGATTGACAGTTCTACGTTTCTGCTCGAGGTCTACATGAGTGTTGGTGTGATTTTTTAAACCGCTGGCATTATGGAAGATTTTCTGGCAGAAGAAACATTTGTACGTGTTGCCCCACCTCGTGAAGGGCATAGCTGTGGAGTTCTGTAGGATGTCGAGCAGGAGTTTCCTCATGCGACGTGTTTCGGCGGCAGGGTCCACAGTCGGCCCTGCAAGTAAAGTGCCGTTTGAGGGTGGATCAACTTTTTTTTGTGTTGTTATTCGCGATCGTCCTCCAAGGGACAATAGCGGTCTGTTAAAATAAATGTATCACTTTCTACTCAAAATTTTTGAAGTGAAAACTTCTTTAGCGGCGCTGTGCACTTTTTGTGATGGGGAAAAAATGTTAAACTCGCGACAGCGTAAGACGCTTCGTAAGACGGACACGTGACCTGATCGAAAAACTGTTACAATGTCATTGAGTTTTCACTTCTGCCGGCACTCCCGGAGTGCAACCCGTTGTTTTTTTTATCCTCGTATTCCTCGTAAGTCCCCGCGTACTTGTACAAGTACTGATTAAATTCGAGTTCAAAAGCGCAAAAAGTGGCTTGGGTCTTGCGCGGTTAAACCTACACAAGGAAAATCAATAAATAAAATGTACTCTATTCATATCAGTCCCCGTAGCACGGTCGCGTTTTTATCGCTTGTCACCATGCCTGTCACGTTCTAACAAGTATGTAAGTGAGAAAGGGACGCGCATAGTGATAGGCGATAATAATGGAACCGTGCTCCGCCCGCAGGTTAAAGTTTGATTTCCTTTGATAAGGAGGAAAACTTGCCAAGCAAGAGGCACGACCTCTATCTCTTGTGATATCTATCTCTCACACGCCTGCGACCCTAATCTACTTAAACCAATACGGATGGTCGTAATTAACTAGGTCGACAGTGTTTCTCTTTCAGTCGTGCGGTGTTAAAAAGAGACGTTCATGGTATCACGTGGATTCATATCATATCATAGTAGATACGTCCATCATGCGCCATTAGTATTTAGATTACCGTTTAGCCTAAGAGTTTTTCAATGTAATAGAGAGGTAAAACCAATCTAATAAAACATGGGCTTCTCTTCCCAGAGTGATACAAGCCTACGTCACAATAACATTGCCACTTTGTATAGCGCTATTGCATATTATCATATAGCGCTGTCGCATGATGACGTAGGCTTGTGTCAGTCACGTGGTCGGAACAGAGTACCAGGCGGAGTATATTATTATACCATGGATAAAACCGAAGAAAAACTGTGCCCCTAACATGACAGTCGAGAAACATGGCCGTGCTGTGCTGCGCCATTTATATTGTGGTATTCCACCTATCCAATTTCTTTGTCCAATGTGTATTGCGTCTCACATTTTGCTTATGCTCGCACGGACATTGGACAAACAAATTGGACATCCACACCAACTTTGGTGGTTAGCCATAAGCCGCGCGTGGCGCTGTCGCCACCTAGCGGCCATATCTGTCCTGATCGTAACAGACGCGTTTTGTTAGAGAGTGAGTCATCTGTACCTAGTACCATTATTTATTCTGAGACGTCATTCATATTTAGACAACCGTTTAGCCTAAGAGTTATTCATAGTAATAGAGAGGTAAAGCCGAAGAAAAAATTATGCCCCCTAACATGACAGTCGAGAAACATGGCCGTGTGCTGCGCCATGTATATTGTGGTATTCCACATGTCCAATTTATTTGTCCAATGTGTATTACGTCTCACATTTTGCTTTAATGAGAAAATGAGACGCACTAACATTGGATAAAGAAATTGGACATGTGGAATACCCTAAGGTGTGAAACGTCAAATTTTGATTACCAGTTACTGCATATCGTTCAGAATCGTGCAGCGCCATCTCGTGTAGCTCTCAAATTCGAAAAATTAAAAATTGTTTTAGTTACACTATAGGTACTCATTTAGGACAATCAATAAATCTTGGGTTTAGCCTATAGTAGACCCAAACCAAACGGACGACCGGGGTCATATCTCTATCTCTCTCACCCTACCTTGGACCACGCGAGCGTGAATGACCCCGACCCCGACCCCGGTCGTCAGTTTGGTTTGCGTCTACTATAGTAGGTACATGGTAGTGAGCCTACCTACCAACAACACTTAGCATCTGTGGACCTCACTAATGTCTTATGACTTTGGAATTAAATTTAAGAATTCACTCATAATTTAAAAGAATACGGGACTTTATGGCGTAAACTTATTATTTTAGATTTAAGCTAGTTATTAATTTCGTTTAGTAGTACCACTGTATATATATTGTATGAAAAAAAAAATTAATAATTAAAATTTAATAATTGCCAGTTAACAGGCGATGTTTGGGCATCTGACTGTACGGATATGGTAATTTATCAGTAGGTGCATGAGGAGAATGTTGACCATAAAACGAGCTTACCTATGTTTATATGTATTTATTAATATATCATCAGTGATACAAGTTTGTAAGTTATGCTAATGTATACCGCAGTATGGCTAATTATAGGTTTCCCTAGATAACTAGACAAAAAAAAACTAGTCAAATATAGATGGATATTTATGTTCAACTTCCTCGCGTTGTCCCAACATTTAGTAATAGTTCAATGAAATATATATTATTATTATAATATCGGATCAAACGCTCATCTGAAGTGCTTAATATACCTAATATAAGTTTAGATACTTATGACGTCAGAATAATCTATTGAAAATATTAAACCTTGAATGTGCGCCCAGATCTAGCGAATGCGCAAGCATGCTTGCTGTACATTGCAAGCTGCATGCAAGCCTCTCAATTTTGTATACTTATTAACAATTAAAGTACTTAAACAATTTTCTACCCACAAATTTACTTATAGGCAGGCGTGGCTCACTCTGCGATTTCGTCGCTTTGCTACAGGTAGCTAAAAGTACATCCGTTCCACACAAATTTTGATGGCTAGCCATAAGCCGCGCGTGGCGCTGTCGCTACCTAGCGGCCATATCTGTCCTGATCGTAACGGAAGCGCTTTGTTAGAGAGTGAGTCTTCTGTAACTAGTACTATTATTTATTGTGTTATAGGTACCTATTATAGGAGCGGTGGTGGCCGAGTGGATATGACGTCCGACTTTCAATCCGGAGGTCGCGGGTTCAAATCCTGGCTCGTACCAATGAGTTTTTCGGAACTTATGTACGAAATATCATTTGATGTTTACCACTAGCTTTTCGGTGAAGGAAAACATCGTGAGGAAACCTGCATACATCTGCGAAGAAATTCAAAGGTGTATGTGAAGTCCCCAATCCGCATTGGGCTAGCGTGGGGACTATAGCCCAAGCCCTCTCGCGCATGAGAGGAGGCCTGTGCCCAGCAGTGGGACGTATATAGGCTGAAATGATGATGATGATGAGGTACCTATTAAAATATGCAGTATGTCTATATTTTGTCAGTCAAAACTTTAGTTCGGCTCCGTCTTTTTCTCTATCCCGTGATGCACTCTCAAGTGCAGCTTCAAACTCGTCGTCTGCACAAACGCCGCGCCGCACATCTGACACACGCACCTCTTGTCTCCCGTGTGCGTACGCACATGTATATCCAAACCCTTTTTCCTCGTGAATTTCTTATTGCATATCTCGCACTCGAATGGCTTTTCGTCGCTGTGTCTCACCATGTGCAATTTAAGCAAATTGTTATTGTAAAACTTGTCCCCGCAGACCATGCAGACTTTGTTCCTCTCCTTCAGATGTACGCGCTGAACGTGGCTGACTAAATGGTTGCGAAGCCGGAAGGTTTTCGGGCAGGTTTCGCATTTGAACTCTCCCATCACGTTGTGGACGTTTTCCAAGTGCATTGCCTTCTTGAATGTGCTGCCCAGTATCTCCCCACAGATATGGCACTTCCTCGCCTTCTCGTCATGAATTCTCTTTTCGTGCTCCCGCCTGTTATGTGTCGATGTGAATGTCTTCTCGCAATGTCTGCATGGGTAGATTTCTGGAGTTTCGTGGGTTGTTTGGTGTTTTTTCAGACCGTATTTGCAGCTGAAGCTCTGGCCGCACGTTTCGCATTTCAGCACACTTTCCCTGTGCGATCTCACCGTGTGAATCAGCAGGGGGTAGAAGTACTCGAAGGTTTCGTCGCAGATTAGACATTTCATGTTGCCGTCTGATATTTTGTAGCATTCAATGTGTTTCGTCGCTTCGATGGAGAATATTTTTTTATGGTCCTCCTGCAGATGAATGAGGAATGTCTTTAAGTCGTCATAGTCCATGTGGCACAGGTTACACTTCAGATCGGTGATGTCTAAGCAGGTTGGGAACTGGATGGCGCATCTCTTGACGGTTCTGAACTTGAGTCCATCGTCTACGTGGCTGTCGTGGTGTTCTCTGAGGTCGCTGGCCTTGTTAATGTTCTTGTAGCAGTAAAAGCACTTGTAAATGTTCGCGGCTCTCCGGAACGGCATGGCGGTGGAGTAGTGTATGATCTGATGCAGTAGCTGTCTCTTTCGGGCGCGCTCGAAGTGATCACTTGGCACAGTGGCGTCTGAAAGGGAAATTGTAAGGTAGTTGTTTTAATATGCTCGAGTTTCTTGCCTTATTTTGCTTACGCATTAAGTTGGCAACTGGACTTTTTCACGGATCAATATATTAAGTACTCTACTGTATCAGATCAACACATTGAGTACTGTAGGTACTACTTAAATATCTACATAACTATTTTTAAGTGGTTATTGTTTTCTTAAATGTTAGAAACTACTGTTATCGAGAAAAGCGAAAGCTTCGATAGCTCATCGATCTGTTTCACTTAAAATACGTAAATAAAACTACGATTTAGTCCTAAATGAATTTATTCAACAATAATTGAATCCATACATCGTTTATCGTTAACTCTAGCAGTACTAAAATATACCAAGCGTCCTAATTTTTAACCTAGTCTTAAAATTATAATGAGATTTTAATAAATAAGTTGCTTATATCATTCAGTTGCCAAAAAAAGCATCGCTAAGTTACGATATACCTAAATATCGATCTTTAGCCCGATATTCCCGATAACAATATGAATGTTAACTGCGAAACGGGTAAATTGGGTTTGATTTGACCTACCTAGTTGTGAAAATCAATACTGTATTTAGTATTTTCAGGACCCTAGGTCTAATCGATTCTAAATTTAATTTTATGTAACACCAATGCCATTGCCAGAATGGATTGAAAGAATTAATACCTCAGCATAATATCATACTACCAGATTTAGTTCCCGTTTTCTGTAAAGGATTAGTGATATCTAAAAAAGCGGTGATTTTTAAATAAGTGTTATGGTGTAATTAAACCAAACAGAGGGCGCTATATTATTTTTTGCAAAGGTTAATACCCTACATAGTCTTCACAAGCGTTCATAACAGGGACATTCTTATGCATCCTCGCGCAGTGAGCCTTCATGATCTTCTTCGTAGTAAACGCCTTGTCACAAGCCGTGCATTTAAAATTCTTCTCTCCGCTATGCTTATACATGTGGTTCTTCAATCTGTTGCTGTTGAAAGCCTTCCACCCGCACACTCCGCACACATGGTTCCGGACTTTTAGGTGGGTGTCTCTTAAGTGCGTCATCATCATGCTTCTGAACACGAAAGTTTTTGGACAATGGAGGCACTTTACTTCTTGTCGATTTTTATGTTCTGCTGCCATGTGCCTGGACCTTTTATAGTGGCTCTGGAAAGTTAGAGAGCAGACGAGACACTTATATTTCTTCTCCATGTCGTGATGGTTTTTCTGGTGAGTTTTTAACTTGGCTCGGGTTTCGAATTTTTCGCCGCATTCAGGGCAAAGGAGTCCCGTGTTTTCGTGGACAGTTTTTATGTGTAGTCTAAGTAAATTGGCATCTTTGAAATGCTGGCCGCATATGTCGCAGAGAATAGCCGAGGTTCCTTTATGGTCTTTGTTGGTGTGGTGTAGTAAAGGTCCGAATGTGTAGAAGCCTAGGCCGCATGCGAGGCAGGTGACTGAGAAATTGTCCAGCTTAAATGCCACCATACAGGTGCCGACATCTTTGTTATACACTACTCCGTGTTTTGAGACTAGATGGTCTATTAAATCGTACAAGTCCACTACGTTATCCGTACAAAGTCTGCAACTTAAATTGGATATGTCGATGTACACCACAGGTTCCCAGAAGTTGCTCATGGCCTGCTCCTTGATCTCGTCGCCTGTGTGGACTTGTTGGTGGTTCTTCAAGTCCGAAGCCTCTTGGAAGATGTCGTAGCAGTAGAAGCAGCGGTAGGAACTCTTGAGCCACCTGAAGGGCATGACGGTGGACTTGACTAGGACTTGGACGACGTTGTTTCGAAAGATCTTCCTTTTCTCTTTGGGTGTGAGCGTTTTGTTGGCGCTCGTCACTTGTTCCTCGTCGCTTTGTGAGTCCGAGTCCGGTTTGGTCAGTTTGGACTGTTTCTGTGGTCTTACGTCGCCTGAAATTAAAATTGGTCTTGCTTCGTTACATTGCGGCTTTATACTTAATTCCTAGTTTCATGCATGTCGTTGGTCATATCATGGTAACTTTTGCTGTCTAGTTATGATATTTGAGATATGTAACTGAAGTTCTCTGAAACTGGTATCTGTTTGCCTAAAAACTTAACGTTTTCACTATTTTCTTGTAACGTGCCTAATAGATAATTGGTTTAAATTATATCGTTAATCTAGGTAGCGCAGGTGTCTCCAAACTTTTTTAGCTGAGGGCCATATTGCGCGTCAGAAATTTTCGAGCGGGCCACCGTCGGTTATTGCACCGGGGGAGGGTATCTGGTTGCTGCTGTTAGGAACAGTTCCACTCTCAATGAATGCTGAACCCCTGGAGCCTGGCTCGCGCGGGCCGGACAGTGGGCACTCGCTTTGGGTGTCGGCGGGCCAGATTGGAACGCGTCGCGGGCCGGATTTGGCCCGCGGGCCGGGATTTGGAGACCCCTAATCTAGCGCATACGTGGGTTAGGCTAGGCTTTAAATAAGTAATAAATTAACAACTTAGCTTGTCAGATACAAAGTTATATTTCGCCATTTTTGTAGATGAGCATCATGAGCATGATGAGGTTCATAATATATTTTGTGTAAGTAAATAGAGTTTTGAACTCTGCTCAAAATCGTTCCACTAGTAAACTGAGTTAATCTAAAATAATGTTTGTGTTATTGGCTAATATGTTTGTGATATCATGCCTAAAATCCAAAGTAAAATGAAACAATGCATTTCAGACATGAAGTTTTGAGCTGAAATGGTTAAGTCTTAATAGCAATATTACTTCGTGCAAATGCACTTGGTAAATCAGACTGCAAACTTTAGTCGAAAGTAGGGGTAGGCATCTAGACATTGAAATTAAAAGAAATCATAACAATATTTGTAAATTATTTAATAGATACTTACATATCACAATAAATATTTCTACTAATTACCTACTTATGTAGCTTACGAGTAAAAGAAATTCTAACAAAATAACGACGACAGTGGAGTCGGACCAAACTAACTCTGCATGGTATTTGCAATGATTAATTGTGGCAATATCATTAATATCAAATATCTATGAAAATATGACGTTTATAGCGACACTCCTTCACTTTGTTTTGCAAAGTTAGCTGAGGCGGACTTTAATCGTTTTTGTAGGTTTGAATTTGAATACACTTAAAAGGCTGAATATCAGAAGTTATCTCAAAACTACGTCTGACGTTCATTTGATCTGGCTTCAGCCAGTTTATGAAGCCGTTTCCTCTCCCGTTCCAACCGTTTCTGCTGTCTCTTTCGCACTCTAAGTTCTTCCTCTTCGATCGTAGTCAACTTTTCTTTTTTCTTCTTCTGTAACTTCTTAATCCTCTCGCATTCCGTTTTCTTGAAGTCTGGGTCGTCCAAGGCCTTTCTCTGTCGCCATCTCTGCACTCTGATTGCATTCGAGCTTCGGTGCGGATCTATTAGAAATTGAGACAAATCAGGCTCAAAATTAGGCAGAAAACGTTTAGTTCTACGATTATCACTGAACACAACATGTAAGCGACAGTAGCTAACTATTTATATTCCATACCTCATCATATTGATAATTGTGTCGCTTAGCTTCAAACTCGGGTAAATCCATTCGACCCTCTCAGCAAATATTACCTTTTACCTTTTCTTAATACCAAAATCGCATAATCTGACAGATGGATTTACCCGAGTTCGAAGTTAATAAGCGACTCAATTGTCATCATCATCATTCATCATTTCAGCCTATATACGTCCCACTGCTGGGCACAGGCCTCCTCTCATGCGCGAGAGGGCTTGGGCTATAGTCCCCACGCTAGCCCAATGCGGATTGGGGACTTCACATACACCTTTGAATTTCTTCGCAGATGTATGCAGGTTTCCTAAGCTATTGGTAAATATCAAATGATATTTCGTACATAAGTTCCGAAAAACTCATTGGTACGAGCCAGGATTTGAACCCGCGACCAAAGAGTATAATAATATATGTATAGTCCGCGACCTCCGGATTGAAAGTCGGACGTCATATCCACTCGGCCACCACCGCTCTTGATAATTGTAGTCCAGAAGAATTACTACTTATGGTTCAGTAGTAAAATATCTAATTGGTAGTACTTATTGTGGTTTAGTGAGTATGTACATATAATACATATTTAACACTAGCGACACGCCCCGGCTTCGCACTGGTTAGCAAATTATACACCTAAACCTTCCTCAAGAATCACTTAATTGATAAGTGAAAACCGCATGAAAATCCGTTCAGTACCTAAGTAGTTTTAGAGTTTATCGCGAACATACAAACAAACACACAAACAGACAGACGACTTTGAGACTTTGTTTTATAAGGTGTAGTGATATTCGGAATCACGGAAAGTTAGTTAAAGTTGAAAAAAAAAGTTTCAGGAAAATTTTATAGGGTACAAAAGAAAATTTTATTTCAGAAATGGGAAATTTCGAGTTCCTCGTGAACACGTTGTATAGGAAAGAGACTGTTTTTAAGTACTTACCTAAATGTTTATAAGCTGTTATCCTTGTTTGAACGAAAAATGCAAAAAAGCGTTCAAAATGTAGTGAGCTCGAGTAATAAAATAAAATGTTGACATATTTGAAAACCTTTTAATATCACAAGTAACATTACATTTCTGCCAATAACTTACGTAGCTTAGGTTAGGCATAAGATAAATTATTACAAAATAATTAACGTAACTTTAAAAAGTTCATCAAAGGAATAGACCGGTTCGGTCCATGATGTCTAATTCCCTAAATGTCTGTTTCCCCGAATGACTATTTCCCTGATTGTCTATTTCCACGTATATCTATTTTCCTGATCGTCTAGTTCAGCGGTCGGCAACCTTTTAGCATCCAAGGGCCACAGCAGTCAACGAAGTGGTCGCGTGCCGCACTTTGTTAATATTTATGACTTTATCAGACATTGTCATTTGTCAATATTACATACAAAATAGCCAGGGAGGCTCGCGGGCCGGAAGAGAGAGGTTCGCGGGCCGCATGCGGGGCTCCGTCGACATCGCTATAAAGTTAAGATAAAACAGAAAAAATAATGTGGTCATTTTGCGTTCTAGCCCGTTTGCGATGTAGACTAATAGCCAACGACTAAAAAGTAATTGACGTATGATGACTAGACATTCGGGGAATTAGTCTTGTGGACACTAGTCGTTTCAGTAAATGGACTTATGAGGACTAGACATTCGGGGAATTGACGTAACTCGACTAGACATTTAGGGAATTAGACATCATGGACCGAACCGATTTTGATAAGTAACTACATTTTAGGGAAGTCACAACTAGAGGGTGCTGTTGTATAATGCGTGCTAACTGCATGTTATCATATAAATTATTCAATTAGTAAAGTCCCTAGTAAAATTTCTGACTCTGAATAAATTTTGCTCGATAGAAAATCGAACATAAACAAAAAAATCACTGTATCCCGCCAGAAAATTGTTGCTATAGTTTTATTAGGAGTATGAACAGTTTCAAAGAACGAATTTAATCTCAAGAAAATAACATACACAACCTAACATAGGTAGGGGAGGTAGGGGTACATTGGGCAGTCGGGAGGCTCGGACACCCCCTTGTAAATCAGGACTTATTACAAGGGGGTGCCCGAGTCTCCCGACTGCCAAATGGTCACCTACCTCAACTACTTCAGGACTCAGGAGAGTAAGATCTCATCAGTTCATCACCTACCCATAAGGTAAGATAGAGAAGTCTTCAAATACACTATAAAATAGGGGTCACCAAATAGCGGACCGAGGTCCGCATCCGAACCGCCGACCTATTTTATTTTTTTGCTTTTTAATAAACTTAAGGAAACACGGACCGCGATGGTCATTTTATTTTAAGAACCGGAGCCCTGAAGAAACAAATTGGTGACCCCTGGAAAGTACGTCCACGAGTTGCACGACACAAGGGCTTCTAAGGATTAGCCTTTATGCGTAATTATAAAAATTATGTGTTTGAGACAAATTAGACAGTTACTTATGTTATGAGTATTCTTTCCTTTTCTAGTCATACGTCATACAAACAAATATTTAAAAATAGAATTATGGGACAAGGTGCCGATCAAGCCTGTTATCATATATTTATGCCAAAAGGAGCTCAGAACTCAAATAAACCTAGGCATTGGTCACATGGTGAGTTTTGTTTATACGATATCATGAAGGAACGACGAGTCGTTATTGAAAAGCTACATATTTATAGATAAAAGTTATACGTAGTTGGTATAGTAATGAGACTCCTTCTCATGTTTCTCCAGCGCCTCCAAATCCGTGAACCCTCTCTTGCACCACCGGCACACGCGGCCGAATATGCCCGTGTGCACCTTCATATGAGCTCGCAAGTTACTCGACCTACCAAACAGCCTATCGCAAATGCTACAGGCGTAGTCCCTTTCCCCGAAATGCTTGCGTTTGTGAAGCTTTATCATCCATTTTATAGCGGTCTTGTACTCGCAAAGATCGCATTCATACCTAACATCGGAATGCATAGACTGAGCGTGAAGTAGCATTGCTCCTTTGGTAGTACAGATCTTTGGACAGTGCTCACACTTAATTCTATATTTCTCTACATTGTGCACTTTTCCTAGATGAACCTTCACTTGGTAATCGTTGTCGAATTTCGCGCTGCATAAGTTACATTCGTGCGTTTTCGTGTGACCGTGAATCCTTTCCTTATGTCTGTCGAGTTTGTGTGAGGCGTCGAAGATTTTTTCGCAAATTTTGCATTTGTGGCCTAGATGGCAGTTGTTTATATGTCTAGAGAGACGTACTTTGTCTATGAAGCTGAGACCACACACTTGACAGATGGAATGGTGCGCTATATGCTCCTTGTACATATGTGAGACCATGGATGGAAAGTTGTCGTATCGGTTTACGCATAAGAAGCACTGCATTATGTCCTTGTTGAGAATGAATGGGAAAACGCAGACTCCGGCTGAATTGTCATACAATTCTCCGTGGATAGATATAATATGTGCTATAAGTTCCTCTACGCTGCTCAGAGGTTCAGAGCATTCTTTGCAAGCCAACTCCGACACATCTATTTTCACTGGTACATTTTTTGTTACAATTCTTTGGGGTATAAATGTTTCTAGGTCAACTGAAGTGTGTTTGGCCAATGTGTGTTCTCTTAATGTGTCGCAGTCTTTCATAGATTTCGCACAATAGAAGCAGCTAAATCCCTTAGTGTTCCAGTGGAACGGTAGTACGTTTCCGTAGCGCAGCAAGTAGAGTATGTTCTTCCGGACAGTACTGAGTCGTTCCAAATAAGTCTCGTATGCCCTCCTTCGTTTGGTCCCTGGAAAGAGAGTAGTCCAATTTACGGATTTATAACTCGGGCTCAAGTTAAAATCACGCTATTTAAAGCGTTCTTAGTTTCTATACGAGCTGCGTATACAATCTGCACTCAGAAGGCGCTCAGTGCCTGGAGGCTTCAAAATAATAATGGCTTTAGGGTTGTTGAAATTGCCCGTTTCTGTAGAGCTTCTAAATGTATGCGGAGGCACGCAACCCATCTGGGGTTCCACGAACCTCGCCAGATAGTAAATGCGTAGCAGCTCTAACGACATCCTAAAAATGTTTGTAGGAAAACCTGGTTTTCCTATGCATAAGCATATTAACAAATTGATGATCATGGGCAGTTATTTTAATTAATTTATTATTCAAAATATTAACAATAGATTTTAAGTCACTATGTAACGAATGGATCCTATTTAGTAAACTGAATAAAGTAATCATATGTCTTTCCCATCACGGAACAATGGTGTTCCGGACCTTTGGGAGGCGAGCGCGGAGCCGAAGCCAACACGTAGAGGCCCTTTTGACACTTTAATGAAATGTAAGGGGTACACCGAGCGGAGGCTGCCCTTGCACGTGGCATGGGACGCACGCAGAGGCAGCACCCGCCAGGGTGTAAGGGCTATTAAGAGGATGGAATCTAAAATGAACTAGGTTATTGGGTGAAAGCGATGGACTAAGTACTGAGTAGGTACTATGGGGTAAAAAACCGGACGCCTGCCTAATAAAACGGTATGCAATTTTATTTCCGGCAGACGGTGACTCGCCCTTACTAGATGGGCCCACACAAAAAGCGACATCTAGGATGGCTCAAGGGCAACATCGGTGTCGAGAGCTTTGCGCCACTTTCTACCCAGTGGCTGTTACCAACCACTGTGCCAACTCGCGTCTTATGCATATTTCACTTCCACCCCTGGAGCTTATAGCTCTAACTACTCCACTCTGGCCGGCCGGCTAAGGCAAGCCAGAGGCAGAGTCCTGAGAATCATATTATTATTATAACGAAGATATATATACTAGTAACGAGTCAAAGAAGAAAGTAAACTGATGCACAAGATTCATGATGAGTATCAAAAAAAAGTAGAAATGTAGAGGACAGGCAATAGAGAAGTTATCCTTGCAGCATTTAAGTTTGAGTTAGTTTTATATATATACCTATACCTACTTATTATTAATGAAAAAAAAACTTTTAGAAGCGATATTTATTAAATATAAATAATCGATAGGTAGCTACTTTAACTACAATACCATAGTAACAAAAATCATCCGAAACCATGATTTAATTAATTATTGGACGACGTACGTCCCGACTACTTCAGCGCCTTCTAAATCATCATGTATAAACTCCTGTGTATGTGCATAAACTTCCACAACTTCCGTGCTCTGATCTTCTGTGACTAACTCTTCTGTGATATGATCTTCCTTGAGCTCGTTGTTCTGATGCATGCTCTTAATGTGCATCGTGAGGTTGGTGTGATATGCGAAGGCTTTGTTGCATATATTGCAGGTGTATGCTTTTTTGCCAGTATGCATAGCAGAGTGGGAGTTTAAATTGCTTTTTTTAGAGAATTTCTTGCCGCAGACGGAGCAGATGAAAGCCTTCTCCCCGCTGTGTTTCAGCATATGAAGCTTCACGTCGTAGGGTCCGAAGAACTTTTCGCCGCAAACTTCACACTCCACGTTTCTTTCTCTTAAATGAACTCTCCTCATATGCCGAGACATGATGCTCTCCTGTGGAAATACTTTAGGACAATATTGACACTTTATCTTCAACTCTTCCACACCATGCACGTTGGCTAAATGCAGCTTCTTAAAATAAGGACTTTTGAAAGTTTCCGGACAATGAGGACATTTCAGCAAATTGACCATATGGACGTTTTTCTCGTGAATAATCTTTTTAGACAGAGTTGTTAAGCTGACGTCGCAATAGTCGCAGGTATACCCTCCTTCCCTATGGTAGTATCTATGGTGCATCTTTAAATGATTCTCCCCTTGGAAGCTGGTGCCGCACACATCACAAATATACTCATGGGATAAGTGGTACTTATTGGCGTGGCGTAGTAAGTATTCGAAAAAGACGAACTTCATATTGCAAGTTGGACAAGTGGGGTTATCCTTGTCAAGTTGGAAGGGCAGCAGGCAGTTAGGGACGCTAACATCGTACTCGGCATCATGACCGATTATGAGGTGGGAGATCAGTTGTTCCAAGTCTGGAACTTGTTGTGGGCAGAGTTTGCATGAGATGCCGGTGACGTCTATTTTGATCGCCGCATCTTTGTTCCTGTTGTCTTTAGTTCTGTCGAAGACGGCCAGCTCCAGGTTGGCGAATTGGTGGACTTTAGCGGTATGCTCGCGCAAAATCTCCGGGTTCTTCATGGGCTCGGTGCAGTAGAAGCACCGGTACTTGCCCTTGTACCACAAGAAGGGCGTCACGTTCCCGTACTGGAGCACGTACTCTACGTTCCGCCGTTTGATCAATTGTTTACGTTTGATTTCCATTTTCTTATGTTTATCCTCCACTGAACTGATTTTTGCACCTGCAAAGAAACGGTCGTATTTAGCTTCTCATGATTTTGTCCCACTGCCCTCCGATCGTCATATGTTTTATGATAGAAATCTGTCTCTTAAAACTTTTCGCCGCGTAAGCTTATCGTGATAGGTTTAGCTGCGTTCATATGAGTAGGGATGAATTTAAAGATGAAAAAGGATACTTAATGGTACCGAATATATTTGTTTAGAAATTAACCTTCTTACAGTAGGTGGGTAATTAAAGACTATAATCACATGATATTCAAAACAATTTCAACGGATACGTATAGTCAAACAATGGACATGGAAATACGCCGTAAAGTTGAATTAAGTAATTGACTTACTATTAGCTCAATTCCTACATCAAAAATTGAACTGAAAACTTTCTCGTAAAAGCTAGGCATACTTTACCTATTTAATATTTTTTTTACAACGACAACAAAGAAAAGTCATAGAGCAACATCAATGTGTTTGATAATGAAAATCAGTATTAAGCGCGCTATACGGGTGTTCTACGTATGTTACAAAGGCATGGATCAAGTATGTAATTGACTTTTTACATAACTATTTACAGTATGTACTTTACTAACAGTTAATATTAGTAAGTCATTTAATATTATTTCACAAAGATAATTTTATTGGTTATATTTTCATGATTAATTAAACTTTCACGCGACCGCCGACGTGTCGCTTCAAATGAGCCTTCAGCGTACTCTTCCTCAGATACGCTTTCCCACACACATCGCACGTGTACATCTGTCCGCCCGTGTGCTTCACCATGTGCGCGTCCAAGTGCGCCTTGTTGAAGAACTTGTAGCTACAGATCTCGCATTTCACGTTCCTCTCTTTATAATGTACCCGTCGGACATGCGCCAGCATTATTCCTTTCTGCGGAAACAGCTTTTGGCAATGAGGGCACTCGCTGCGACATTTCTCTACGCCGTGAACAGTAGCCAAATGGAGGTTCTTATAATATTTACTCTTAGAAATCTCCAGACAGTAAGGACACTTCAAATGGTCGATCAAATGGTAGTTCTTTTTGTGGTTGTACCGTCTCGCGGCTGTAGTGCAGACAACGCCACAGATGTCACAAGGGTAGCCACCTTCCTTGTGGTAGTCATTGAAATGTGTCGCTAGGGCATTTTTGCGGTGGAAAGACTTTCCGCATACGTTGCACGTGAAGTCGTGGTTGAGGTGATGCTTGTTCGCGTGTCGTAGGAGGTACTCGAAGTAGTTGAATTGTATGTTACAGATAGGACATGTAACTTTTTCGTTACCGAGTACAAAGGAGAAAAGGCAGTCATTAATCGAAGTGTCATAATCTGCTTCGTGAACTTGGATTAAATGGTCAATGAGCCCTTTTAAATCAGAGATAGGTTGTATGCAAAGTTTGCAAGATATGTCTTTGACGTCCAGCTTGACGGGGACCTCACTGTCCCACGTATTTGATATCCTCATGCTTAGGATTTGGTCGAGATCGAGAAATTGATGCATAGCCTCTATGTGGTCTCTTAGTTCGTCGGGACCTTTGGCGGGCTGCTTGCAATAGAAGCAGAGGTAGGTGGAGCGCGCCCACATGAAGGGCATCACGTTCCCATACTCTAGAATGATGTGGACGTTTCTCCGAATCAAAGACAGTTTGTAGCGCCGAAGCGCGGTTTTCTGGTGCTTCTTATCCTTTGGTTTGCCATCTGTAAAGAAAGCGCAGCGTTTATTGTCGCCTCCCTCTTCTTAATCCGGGTTAGGGGAACTTCACAGTTGTTTTTAGTTTAGGCTAGCTCAATGCAATTAAATAGTTTAAGAGGAAGACGCGGTAGAAATCGTATATATTACAGTTCTACTTCATTAATTATTGCAGTTTTACTTCATTAATTTTATTTGCAAATGTTTCTCAGTTTCTCCATAAAGCAATGATTTAGCCTAACTTGGTTATACCTACGGGTAACATAAACCTACGCGAATAAAGATTTGCTTTCAAGCTATATCAGGAAAAATTAATTATTGCATAATTAAAGCATTCTAAAGTTACGATGGTGTAGTCAGACTCGCATTATAAGTATTTCATAATATGCCGTCATGGGTCGAAAACCAGTAGGCAGTGTCTCGTGTATCTATGAAATTTAATGGAAGTATAACTAAAATTATATTTGTACCAATAGTAGAAATGAAACAATATAAAAATATTAAGATTGTTTAATTGTATGAGGCATAAAAGACTTTACAAAAACACTACTGTACACTATGTGTGTACTCTGTCCATTTTACTGTCTCCGTTTCAACTTCATCTTTTTCATCTGACTTGGAGTGGTACAATTTAATATGCTTCGCGAGATATGAATTCCTCATGAAAGTTTTCCCACAAAAATCACAATGGAAGTCCTTGCGTCCCGTGTGCGCCATGAGGTGAACTTTCATCTGGTAACTCTCGAAGAACATGTCCCCACACACCGGGCAAACGTGCTCTTTCACTTTCTGATGAACACGCTTTAGATGCCGCACCATTATATTGTCCTGGGGAAATACTTTCGGACAATGTGGGCATTTAATTCTTCTCTCTTCAACCCCGTGCACTTCAGACAAATGCACGTTTTTTAAATAGAAACTCTTTAAAGTTTCGTCACAAATCGAGCACTTGTACACTTTGGCTTGATGGGCAGTCTGCTCGTGGAGAGCTTTCTTCGGATTAGAGGAGAATACCAAACCACAGTATTCGCATTCGTAACCGCCTTCCTTGTGGAAATCTTTTAAATGCACAGAATAATATCGTTCGGAAAAGAAACTTTTCCCGCAAATCTCGCAAATGAAACTGTGTTTTAGATGTTCTCTGTTCGCGTGTCGTAGGAGATACTCGAATAGATCAAATTCCAAGTTGCAAGTGCCGCAGGCGGGCGTGCCCGTCAGTCGGAACGGGAGGAAGCAGTTCGGTATGTCGAGGTCGTATTCAACGTCGTGATCGTCAATAAGATGTTGTATGAGCTCGTCGAGATCTTGCACGTTGGATGAGCACAGCTTGCAATGTAAATCTGTGATATCAACTTTGATCGCCGCTTCTGCGTTGCCTCGCAGCCGAGTGTATTTTTTTACGGCTACGGGTAAGTTAACGCAGTCGTGAGTTTCGTAGTGGCAGAGTATTTCGTTGGGGTTTTTCTGCGTGTCCATGCAGATGAAGCACTTGTATTTTCCGCGATGCCAGATAAAGGGTATAACGTTGCTGTATAAGAGGACGGACTCGATGTTCCTCCGTTTTGTTTCGAGCGTCCATCGAGCTTCTGGTTTGGTATCGGCTCGCGACAGGTATTTCGAACCTGCAACCAAACGAGAGCTTTGCTTAGAATTTTCCATTTTGGATGATACGTTGCCCTCGAAAGCAGACCTGGCGACGGACTATCATTGCAGGCTATTGGGAAGACATGTGAACTCAAGCACGAAGCTCAAGACGAATCCAGATGGTCGCACTGTAGACGCCCTCTGCCCCATCTAGGGGACATAGGACATTAAGTCAAGTAAGTCTTGGATTGCTTCAAACCGAGAGGACTGCCGAGGAGGGTTATATTATTTTGACTCGTGCGGTTTTCTGCACTATGTATATGGTAAGCTTGGTTCAAGATCGCAATGCGAAATGAAAGGTGACGATAATTCCATCGAATCACTTTCACAGTAATCGAACGATATTCGATACAGATCTCTTAACGGCAGATATGCTGCTCATGGTCATGGAAATTAATGTATCAATTGGATTCATTTACATACAATGTTGTATAATGTACAGGAAAAAGGCAATAACAATTAAAATATTAAACATGCGTGTCATCATTTACGTTCAATCGTCATCTGTGAGTCTTTTGAGTCTAAATTTGGAGAACACTGCTCGTTTTTACGAGAATGCGCTTGTAAAACTTCTGAGTAATTTAAGTCCAAAGACGAGTCGTTTCTCGGGTCTTTTTTAGCTCAACGCAAAAGAACTCGAGCTTCCGAATAAAGACTCAGCCAAAAATGTTGTAGTTTTTATCTAAATTAACAGCTACACAACAGGCGATATTGTATGATTTGTGCGCCCAACTCATAAGTTTAATATGAACAAATACGTTATGAATTTTTTTGTAACAAAAATGAGAAATTTTTGATAATACAAGTTCTACAAAAGACTCGGGTCTCTAAAGATTTGAAAAGAAATTAAGTTTCGTCTTAATTATTACAGGCTGAAAAACTGAGTCGAGTCTTGAAGCAGGGGATTCGATTCTTAACCAACACTAAAAGAGAGACCAATTTTGAAAGCCTAGTCTGTCTCTGAGAAATTCAAGTGGTAGGAACCTAGTCAATAAAACGACGAAGTAAAAAATTGTAAGTACGTATATTTTTAAACCGTACTACCAGTTACAGATCCTTAAGGCTAAGTATAATGAACTTAAAAGGCTAATAGTATAGTGGAAATGAAACAATATAAAAATGTCATGATTTTATAATTGAAAAGGCGTAAAAGACTTTACAAATACTGTTGTCCCGTACTGTGTCCACGTGACTGTCTCCGTTTCAACTTCATCTTTTTCATCTGATTTGGGGTGATACAATACAATCTAATATTAATATGCTTCGTGATTCGTGAGGTATAAATATTAAATTGCTTATGAAAGTTTTCCCACAAAATTCACAATGGAAGTCCTTGCGTCAGTTGCGTCCCGTCTGCGCCATGAATTGCACTTTCATCTGGTAACTCTCTCCCCACACATCGGGCAAACGTGCTGCAGGCTACGGAACTACCAACCCTTAGGGCTGATATAGACGGCGCGCGAACTTGTTTTGCGATTTTAGTTACATTGCGGACTGTTGGTTATGTCCAATTCAACCGACCAATCAAAACCCACAATGTAATGAAGCTCGCATGCGAGTTCTCGCATCGTCTAAATAGGCCCTCATGCTGCGCGCGTGCTGGCAGCCTGGCTGATACGGCTGCCGCTGCGCAGCGCGCGTTTTTTGTTTATTCATATGTGCGTAGTTTTTCTGTCAATAAGCAACTAAATGTTTTATTTTTGCACATCACTAGTAAATTTTACGCGTAAATAATTTTATTCGTAATTAAGCTCTAGATCTTTGAATCTAGTTTTTTCCGTGGGATTGTGTATATGGAATGTATTATACAATGCTTTTTCATTCACTATTGGCTGCCCGACAGCGTACACGGGCTCTTTTACTTTCGAATGAACACGCTTTACATGTTGCAGCATTGTATTGATCTGAGGATACACTTTTGGACAATGTGGGCATTTAATTCTTCTCTCTTCGACCTTGTGCACTTCAGACAAATGCACGTTTTTTAAATACAAACTCTTTAAAGTTTCGTCACAAATCGAGCACTTGTACACTTTGCCCTGATGGGCAGTCTGCACGTGGAGACCTTTCTTATGATTAGAGGAGAATACCAAATCACAGTATTTACATTCGTAACCGTCTTCCTTGTGGAAATCTCTCACATGCGCAGAACAATATCGTTCGTATAAGAAACTCTTCCCACAAATCTCGCAAATGAAGCATTTATTTAGATGCTCTTTGTTCGCGTGCAGTAGGAGATACTGGAATAGATCAAATTCCAAGTTGCAAGTGCCGCATTTAGGCTTGCCTGCCAATCTGAAGGGGAGGAAACAGTTAGGTATGTTGAGATCGTAATCAACGTCGTGATTGTCAATGAGATGTTTTATGAGCTCGTCGAGATCTTGCTTCTTGAATGAGCATAGCTTGCAATGTAAATTCGTGATTTCAACTTTGATCGCCGCTTCTGCGTTGCCTCGCAGCTGAGTGTAATTTTTAACGGCTACGGGTAAGTTGACGCAGTCGTGAGTTTCGTAGTGGCAGAGTATTTCGTTCAGGTTTTTTTGTGTGTCCATGCAGAAGAAGCACTTGTATTTTCCGCGATGCCAGTTAAATGGTATAACGTTGCTGTATAAGAGGACGGATTCGATGTTTCTTCGTCTTTCTTCGGGTGTCCATTGAGCTTTTGGTTTGGTATCGGCTCGCGACAGGTATTTCGAACCTGCAACCAAACGAGAGCTTTACTTAGTAGTCTCCATCTTGGAAGGTCCAGCAGCTTGCTTCAAGTCCACACTCTTTAGGCCTCTTGCCGAATAAAGGTTATGCAGCTTGAATATTTCGACTGTTTTTGACTGATGCGGTATATGGTTAGTTAGGTCCAAGATCACAATTCGAAGAGCAAGGTCGATACCCTCATCTAATCACTTTCACAGTAATCGAACGATATTCGACACCGATGTCTTAACAGCATAGCCGCCGCTCATAATCATGAAAATTAATTTATTTCACTAGTCGTCTCAAAAATGGCATTTCAGGGTATAATGTACAGAAAAGAAAGGGAGAACAATTAAAACATTATGCATGCATACCGTTATACACGGTGGCCAAAAGATAAGTACATTCCCATTGCCAGTGAGGTTTTGGGATTATACTGAGCAACTTTTACTAAGGGAGCAACCCCAAAATCGCGAAAAAAAGATTTACCCTCCCATAGAAAATGGACCAGCTAAAATGTATGAATCAGCCAAATTGTTTTTGGCAATGGGAATGCACTTATTTTTTGGCCACCGTGTATAACGGCACGGCCGCACTAACGGGAAACGCCGTTGATTACCGCAATAATCCCAGTGTGTCCGTATGAAAAGTGTCAATTATCGCGATAATCACCGGCGTTTTCCGTTAGTGTGGCCTCGGCATAACAAACAGAAATGTCAAAATGACAGATGGGGAGAAACGATTATCAACGGTTTGTTAGATTTGACAGACGTCATGAATAACAAACTGAAATAAATGTCATATACTAAGAAAAATGGACCAAGGCCTCCAGTGCCCCAGGCTGGATTCGTACCAGCGTCCTCTGCTATCGCGGCAGGTGCCTGAACCACTCGGCCACCGGGCCACAGCGGCATAGGTCGGACTTTTCCAGGTATATGCACTTCTTACTGAAGACTTGTGGCGCCCCCTCTTAGTATATGACATTTATTTCAGTTTATAATTTATATAGTAGTGTTTCTACTTGATAAAAACAAATTAAAATATTTTTATGAACAATAATTTAATTTGTTCAAATACTTCATAGTCATGAATAACGCCATAAATCGGTCTCTGAGAAATTCAAGTGGTAAGTACCTAGTCAATAAAACAATGACATAAAACTTTAGTACGTATATTTATAAACCGTACTGGCAGTTACAGATCCTTAACGCTAAGTGTAATAAACTTAGAAGGCTAATAGTATAATGCTCCTTAAATACAATAATAAGGAATTACATAACTACAGCTATTCAAAATATCATTCGCACAACTCAAGTTACATCGTTAACTGTATTTTAGAAATACTGTAATAAATAAACATACAAAAAATTACGTTACTTTAAGATCAGATCATATTTTAAAGATATAAAAATAAATAAATGGCTCCAGACTATATTATACAGTAATTTTGATTCTATCCAAATCTATCAAGAAAAATGTACATATAAAGAATTCGAATGAACCGAACTCATTTTTAACGACAGGCGGTTTTTTTTATGATTCTTAAATTTAACATAAATAAAATAAAGTCTAAAAGTAGAAGTAATAGTTTAACGATAGCGTTGTACAAACAGCAACACTTCTAACTGTACACCTTATTACAAAAGGCCCACCGATGTACACTTAACAGTGTGGACGATGGTACCATTTCTAAATGAATCAAGCGTTTTTGCCACGAAATTGTGACGATACGTATCTTTGTCAAATTGGCAAAACATGGCCAGTCATTAGTATAAATATACAGATGTTAGGGTATCTAAATTATTTATCCCCTTTTTCATTCCATGATTTCTACATGCAACACTTGCACAGTCAACACAAGTACACTTTTTGGACTGAATCCGGTTTTCAAAAGAGTAAGAGCGTTTTCTTATTATCCGATCCGATAAGACCACAAAGAAAAAAAAATTAAAAAGTGTCTTGTTATATTTATTTACTCATTTTATAAATGTTTATTATTAAAAAGAAAGTGTTAGTGCAAAAATTAAAGGATTCGACGCCATAGGGCAGTTTCTAGCAGCTTTTCTAAGGGTCATCTGACATCCAATATCGGATCGGACAGTGTGAGAACGCTCTAAGGGTTTATCCATTTCGACTGCTGAGTGCTGGCTGTATATCAGCCGAGGAAATAAGTAAATGTTAAAACGAATATAGTATGTAGCTACTTTTACGGAAGTAATACTCAAACGGAAGACATAATCACCTTATGAACTAAGTCATTTACAAATTTAATTTTTTTTTTAAATAATTAGTCACGTCTTATGCGCCTAATGAGATCGAACTAAACTTGAACATGGCCGTATTTTTTGTGCATGTCCATGTGAGAGCTGAGATTGCTCCGCCTGAGAAACGCCTTACCACAAACTTCGCAGCTGAACTTTCTCTCTCCCTCATGCTTAACCATGTGCATGCGAAGGAGATAGTTATCAAAGAACTTTTCGTTACAAACGGAACAAGGCACGTTTTTCTCCTTCAAATGTGTTCTACGGATATGATCCTTCATAAAGGAGTTCCTTGTGAACATTTTGCCGCAGTAAGAACACTTGTGGCCGATGTCGTGGGTCGTTATTAGGTGCTTCTGCTTGTGGTACTGAGATTGGAATTGTTCGGGGCATTTGGGACACTTGTAGTCTTTCGCGTTGTGGGTTTTAGCTTTGTGTCGCGCGAGACACCATTGGTTTTTAAATTTAAGCCCGCATACGTCGCATTCGCATGAACCGGTATGGGCGTAAGTGATGTGAACTTTGAGATTGGTGACATTTTTAAAACTACGACCGCAGAAATCGCAGATTCTGTTATTGTTGCTGTGTTCGGAGTTGATATGTCTTAGAAGAGTGCTGAAATATCTAAAAGTCTTATCGGAACATAGGGGACATGGCATATTGTCTTTGATTATACGGAAAGGTTCGAAGCAACGTTTTAGAGACTTGTCATAATTAGCTTTATGGTCAGCTATGAGATGGTCTATTAATATGTCTAAGTCGTCAATAGGCTGGCAGCATATTTTGCACGCTAAATTGGCGACATCCACTTTAACATTTATCCTTTCACCTTTGCATTTCTTCATGCACTTAGATTTGACGTCGCAAATCGGGTGTTCCCTTAAAGTGTGTTCTTTAAGTTCTTCAAATTCGACAAACTTTTTAGAACAGTAAAAACATGAATACTTTGAAAAGAATTTGAAAGGTATAGCGGTAGACATGTTGAGAACGCATTGGATATTTTCCCTTATTTGTAATATGTTCTGTTTCTTTCTGGGCTCGACGTAAGACTCTTCAAAAGCGTTACTAGGCAGAGGAGCATCGATTTGGGAGAGTAATCTTACTTCGCATTTATTAAGATGCTGTTTGAGACCCTGCTTAGAATGCAGCTCCTTCGCACAATAAACACACTTCAAACTCCCATCGTCTGGATGGTCTAACTGTATGTGTTTTTGTAGTAGGCTATGAGACGCGAACGTTAACGAGCAGTCTTTGCATTTTCTGAAATGGAATGTGTTTTGGTGTTTGCGCAGCATGCCTTTCGTTTTGAAATTGCTGGCGCATTGGTCACACGGGTACCCTCCCTGACGATGGTTATCTCTCGAATGTAGAGCGAGATCTCTTTTCTTATTGAAAGTGAGTCCACAGTCATCGCATATGAAGCAATTTTGTGGGTGAACGCTGTTCACATGCTTTACCAAGTATCCGAAGTAGTTGAACTGCTCATCACACAGTAAGCATCGGAAATCTGAAAGTCTGTATAACTGAAACGGGATTTGTACGCTAGTGTCGTATCTCAGATCATGTTTCGAGTTCAAATGTTCGACGACTTCATCAAAACTGTTAAAGGGGTCACAGCATATCTCGCAAACGATATCAGAGACATCTATTTTTATCTCTATATGGTTCCCTTTAATAATTTTAAGAGAATAATCGTTCGTAGAGCAGAGCCCGTGTGACTTTGTGTGCTTTCTGAACTCCGGATACTCTGTATAGTTTTTCCCGCAGTAGAAACATAGGTACGTGCCCCGCCATTTGAAAGGCATCACGGAGGTGTTATTGAATAATATTTGTAAATTTTTCCTCCGCCGCTGAGAGGTACAGCTGTCGTACGGGCGGTGCGGATATTCATCTGAAAAGAAACGATTCTTGCTGTCAATTCACTCTTACAACTCCTTAATTAACGTCGCTTAATATCAGGTAAGTGCGTGAGTAGCGTTTTTAACATGGGAGGCCATGTGACCGCGGAGGTTTTTCTTCCATAGGAACTTCTTACCGCATACATCGCAGTGGAAATTTCTCTCCCCTATATGTTTCACCATATGGTTTTTAAGGAGCGCAGCATCGAAGAATCTGTCGTTGCAGAGCAAGCACTGCACATTTTTTTCTTTGAGATGCGTACGTCTTATATGGTTGTCCATGAAGGAGTTTCTGGTGAATAATTTTCCGCAGTAAGAGCACTTGTGGCCGGAGCCGTGTATGGTAATTAGATGCCTTTGCATCGCGTATTGCGACACAAATTTCTCCGGGCATTCAGGACAGTCGACTGTCTTGTCGCCATGGACCCTGCCCATGTGCGAACGGAGATCCACCGTTCTTGTAAACTCTAGTTTGCAAGCGTCGCAATTGTAAATCTTGCCTACCTTGTGGCGTCGCGCTACGTGCGCTCGTAAATTCGGTTTCGTCCTAAAGGACTTTCCGCAGTACATGCATATATTTTTATTATCCGTATGGGCGATACTAACGTGCCTTAGCAGAGTGCTAAAGTACCTTAATACTTCTCCGCAAAAAGGACAGGCAAAATTGTCCTTTATCAATCTGAACGGTTGAATATTCATTTCTATAGACTTGTCAAAACGCGCCTTATGTTCCGAGGTTAGATGGTCTATCAAATGGTCCAAATCGTTCATAGGTTCAAAGCACATTTTACAAGATAACGATGATATATCTATTTTAATCGAAATGTCCTCTCTATTTCGTAATTTCATGGATTTAAACTTAGAATCGCAATGGGGATGCTCGATCATAGTATGCTCTTTGAGTTCGTCGCATTCTATGAAATGTCTGGAGCAATAGAAACATCTGAATTTATTCATGAAATGTTTGAACGGTATTGCTGTGGACATGTTGAGGATACAAGCGATGTTATTCCTAATCTGTTTAACATTGGGCCTCCTTTCTGTATCATCAATGGAGACAATCTCGTCGATGATATGTTGCGATTTGGAATCGTCTTTCGCGGAAGTGCAGCCGGCCGCGTGTCGCAAGAAACCCTGTTTTGTATTCATACTTTTCAAACAAAATCCACATTGTAATAAGGTATCCCCTACATGGTCTGTTTTCATATGTTTTAGACGCTTATCGGACGAAGAAAAGCTTTTAAAACATATATTACAAGCTGACGAGTGTGTCTTAAATTTGTGATTACTAAGCGCCCAGTTTGTAGGAAAAGAAATGGCGCATTTATTGCAAGTGTAACCTCCCTTTTTATGGTAAGATCTGAAATGAGCAGTCAGGTCCCGTTGTTTGTTAAATTTCTGATGGCAGACATTACACGAAAGGACTTTTAGAGGATGGCTATTGTTAACGTGAACGATGAGCTTGCTGAAGTGATTGAAGCTTTCCTCGCAAAGTAAACATTTGAGATCGGCCAATCGGTATTTGACAATGAGAAGATCTGCGTGTTTGTCATAAGGCAAGTTGTGTTTGTGTATTAGATGGGAGATAATCTCATCGAAGTTTGGGGGAGATTCGTTGCATAATTGGCATGTGATGTCGGACACGTCAACTTTGATCTCGACATCAGTGCCTGATACGCGTGTGAGCGCTCGGTCGCGTAAAGTACACGGTCCGTGTGCTCTCGTGTGCTTCCTAAGCACATCATAGTCGGGCACGTCCTCGCCACAGTAAAAACAGAGATATTTTTGCCGCCATTTGAACGGTATCATCGAGGTGTTGTTGAATATTATTTGTAGATTTCTCCTCTTCCGATAATTGGTGCTTTTCACGTTTTTCAGCCCAATTTCATCTGAAAAGAAATTTACTTTTCTGTAATCTTCAGTTCACATTCACAATTAGGCCAAATTTGAGTATATTTTGTCTAAGCCTCCTTCTTTCGTAACAATTAACATATAATAAGTAAGTACACAGTAATTTGGCACGCAAATATAACATTGAAAGTAAATAGAGTTGACGTAAAACTAAGCGCTCCGTTTGTGCGAAGACATATGGCCTCTTAAATTTTTCTTCCAAAGAAAAGTTTTTCCACAAATATCACAATGATAGTTCCTCTCCCCGATATGTTTCACCATATGTATATTCAGTCTCGTCTTATCGAAGAACTTCTCTTTACATACTGAGCATTCCACGTTCTTTTCCTTCAAATGTAGTTTTCTGATATGGTCTTTCATGTAAGAGTTCCTAGCAAACATTCTGTCACAGTAAGAGCATTTGTGCCCCGAGCCGTGGGCGTCTATGAGATGTTTCTGCCTCAGATACTGAGTAGCGAATCTCTCGCTGCATTTGGAGCATTTGAAAGCTTTAGCCCCGTGAGCGTTTGCTCTATGCGTTGTAAGTTTAGGCGGGTTAGGAAACACTAGATCGCAGTCGGGACATTTACACGAGTTCGGTCTGTGATACCTCGCTAAATGACCTCTATAGGACGGCGTACTCCTAAACGCTTGGCCGCAATAAACGCATATCACGTTGTTATTAGAATGGCTTTCATTCATGTGTTCTAAAAGCTTTACAAAGTACCTAAAAGCTACGTTTGGGCAGAGCGGACAAGCCATGTTGTCCTTAGCTATCTTAAACGGTTGAACTATATCCATCATCAATTTATCGTGTTTCGTATGGTGAATTGATACTAAATGGTCTGATAGAGCGTCTAGGTCGCTAATTGATATGCAGCATAACTTGCAAGCTAAAGAACTAATATCTACTTTGACTATAGCATCTTTCCCTTTAATGGATTTCATAGCTATCCCCTCAGGGTCGCAGTAGGTGTGTTTAGTGAGAGCGTGAGATTTGATTGGTTCAAATTCTGGATGGTTTTTTGAGCAATAGAAACAACGAAACCTATTCATGTAGTATTTGAAAGGTGTAGCTGTGGACATGTTTAAGACACACGCAATGTTATGTCGCCTGAGCTTGGCTATCCTTTTCTTTTCTACTGCGTCGGGATCAAATGTTTTCACTTTAGTTTCAATGACATCTGGTTCTTCTTTAATATCTATTTGCTCTTCGTATTTATTATAATCGTATGTATGAACTAGTTGCTTGTGTAACTTCAATCCCTTTTTCTTACTAAACATTTCAGAACACAATTCACATTGCAAATTGTTTGAATGCGAAGTAACATGAGCGTTAAGTATTTCCATTTCAGTAAAATTTTCTTTACAAAGTGGGCAGCTAAGATCTATTAATTTAAATTGTTCTATATACATTTCGACCTGTCTGTTGTATTTCAAGTCATGCTTAGTAACTAAATGATTTACAAGATTGTCCAGATTTGGAAAGTTTTGATCGCAAAGTTCACAACTCGTATCTGAGACGTCAATTTTAAGCTCGACTTTTGACCGTACTTTGGCTAAAAAGTCTTTAATATCTTTCTTATCGTGCGATTTAGTATGTTTAATGAGCTCGTCACACAGGAGCCCTTTAGAACTACAATAACAACACGTAATGGAGCTCCATTTCCATCGGAACGGTATGACGCTCGTGTTGCTAAAAAGTGTTTCCAGATTTTGCCGCCTCGCCGTTTCGCAGGCCTTTTTGTGCGTTTCATCTGAAAACAAATTGTTCCTCTGTATGTTCGGATTAATGTATCACAAATTTCTAACGTACATTTGGCTGGATTATGCTATCCTTAATTTTTACAGGTTATATGAGTGTTTAATAGATGTGGTTGATTAAGTTATTTCTCCAATAAAAGGAATTTGGCAATGGTCGCAAACTAGTTCAGCTCCACGGGGGCGTTTGCCGTAATATCCATCATGTTTTGTTTTGTAGATCAAACCCGTATTCAGATGTAAACTTCACATGTATTGTCATGCAATTGTCAGTCTTCAAATTGTCTAAGTGCGGTGATACTTCACTACAAAATCTCAGAATTATCTGTTACACACGTTCCATGTGTAAATCTTGTCTTTCTCGGGGCTTTGTGGGACTTGAGCGAAGGTAATTTCACAAGTTTGAACTCTACGGCCAGATCAAATAACGAAAATCAGAAAAGACCTCGTGCTTAAGAAGCATTCTGCATGCGCGTGTCCAGACTTTTGTGCATTTATAATTATACATTTTACACTGAAAGTAGATTTACCGAGAGAGATGAAGTTGAGGCATATAAAACTTTCACAACATGATTTCCGAAATCAACGTTTAATACTATAAGTTTATAATTTTCGCTTGTTTATTATGAGACGCCATGTGCACCCGCAAGTTTTTCTTCCAATAAAAACTCTTACCACAAACATCGCAATGAAAATCTCTTTCCCCGATATGTTTTACCATATGAATCTTCAGCAGAATATTGTCGAAAAACTTATGATTACAGACAGTACATTGTACATTTTTTTCCTCCATATGAGTTCGGCGTATATGGTTTCTCATAAAGGAGTTTTTAACAAACATTTTACCGCAAAACGTGCATTTATGGCCAATATCGTGAGCTTGAATTAGGTGTTTTTGTCGCTCGTATTCGGAGGGGAATTTTTCGTGGCACTTTTGGCAGGGGACCTCACGGACCCCGTGAGTTTTTGCTCTGTGGCTCTTCAACTTTAAGGCTGAGTTTAATTCTATGTTGCAGTCGGAACATTTGAAGACTTTAGGGCCGTGTATTCTAGCTATATGCATGGTAAGAATAGCTTCGCTAGCGAAAACCGCTCCGCAGTTCGAACAAAGATGCGTTTTGGCTGAATGTTCTTGATTCATATGCTTAAGAAGAATGTTGAAATAAGAGAATGATTGAGGACAGAGAGGGCACCCCATATTATACTTCTCAAGTCTAAAAAGCTGCATAATCCCTGTTACATTTTTATCATAATTCGCTTTATGATTCATGATTAAATGATCGACTAACAAATCAAAATCTGTAAACGGCTCAAAGCAAATCCTACACGATAAGGATGATATATCGAGTTTTATACATAAGTTGACACCTTTGAGCGATTTCGGACATTTTCTCTCTAAATCGTAAAACGGGTGTTCCATAAGAGTATGTGTTCGCATGTCTTCATGCTCGTTGAAGTCTTTCGAGCAATGAAAACAAGTGAATCTGTTCTGATAGTACTTGAAAGGTATCGCCGTGGTCATGTTTAAAATGCAAGCGATATTCTCTCTATTCTTTTTAGCTATAGCGTTCCTTTCGCGCAGTCTTTTCCTTTGCGTTTCAATTTCGCAGTCTTCTAAATCTTCGAATGGTGTTAAGGCATCTTCAGATATTATTGAGTTTCTTGCTCGCAAACTGGAAAGGATCCTAGTGCATTTCCGTTCAGAGGAGCCGTGCGTGTTGATGAGATGGAGTCGGAGTAAGCTGGAGGTGCGGAAGCATCGTTCGCATTTTACGCACTGGTAGCCCGCACGCCTGTGGTATATCCTACAATGAGCCATCAACTCTGACTTCTTGTTAAAGCTTCTATCGCACTGCTCGCAAGGCAGCAGTTTCTCCATATGATTCTTTCTTACATGCATAACTAAATTACGGAAATATTCAAACATTTTCCCGCATTCAGTGCATTTGAGATCTACTAGTCTATAGGCGGATAAAGACATTGGCACTTCCCTATCATAACGCAAACCGTGTTTAGTGTTTAAATGAGATATTATATCATCCAAGTTATTAAATGGTTCATCGCATAGTTCACAGGTGATGTTGGAAATGTCTAACTTAACTTCAACCGTACCAAACTTTTGGTTTATCAAAGACTTGTGTTTAACATTGCAAAGGCCGTGAGATTTTGTGTGTTTAACGAATTCCTTGTAATCCGGGTATTTGTCACCGCAGTAGAAGCAGCCATACTGACTGCCGCTTCTGAACGGTATGACCGAGGTGTTGTTGAAAAGTATCACGAGGTTATTCCGCCTGCGCTCTGTGGCGCTGGGCCCGCAGATTGACCGCTGTTTTATATCTGAAACGATATATACAACGTGTCAATCAGTGGGCGCAGCACGGTTCCATTTTTATCGTCTATCACTATGCGCGTCCCTTTCGCACTTACATACTTGTTAGAACGTGACAGGCATGGTGACAAGGGATAAAAACGCGACCGTGCTACGCCGCCAGGGGCTAACACGTTTTATAAATATATTTGTATTTTAACGACTAGTGTCTCTGCCTAATTTAACGAATGTGGAATGTGTCGAACATGATTTCAAATTTCAAAACTTTTTGCGGTAAATGTCAATAAGAAAATGCTTATTAAAATAAATTGGTTTATTTACAGCATGGCCAAATCTATGGCGACCGATATAAATTACTTAAGCTATGTGGAATAAATAAATGACTAGATGAAGACTTAAATATGTACAGGATTAATATGCTTATTATGCCTAGCCATATGCGTCCGAAGGCTTTTTCGCCAGAAAAATCTTTCACCACAAATATCACAATGAAAATTCTTCTCGCCGCTATGTTTAACCATGTGGCGTCTCAGAAGAATGTTGTTGAAAAACTTCATGTTGCATATGGAGCATTCCACGTTTTTCTCTTTTAAATGCGTTCGTCTAATATGGTCCCTCATGAATGAGTTCCTAGTGAATAATTTGCCACAATAAGAACATTTGTGACCAGAGTCGTGAGCTTCAATCAAATGTTTCTGTCTTAGGTATTGTGTTGAAAAGCTCTCAGGGCATTTAGGACATTTAGCCGCTTTCACCCCGTGCGCTTTAGCCATATGCATGTATAACCTGGAAGGTATGTTACATTCGGCGCCACATATGTTACACTTAAATCGACCGTCCCTGTGGTGACGCCAAATATGAACGCGAAGATTTTGGTCCCGCCTGAAGGTTTGTCCGCAATACACGCAAATAATATTGTTGTTGGTATGTTTGTTGTTCACGTGTTTTAGCAGAGTGCCGAAAAATCTAAATATTTCGCCTGGACAATGTGGGCAGGCCATGTGGTCTTTGATGAGTCTGTAAGGCTGTAAGCAGGTCGTTATTGACTTGTCGTAGTTGGCTCCGTGTTTTAGGATTAGATGATCTATGAGCGTGTCGAGGTCTGGTAGGGACTCGAAGCATAGTTTACACGCTAGGGCAGAAATATCTATTTTGACGCACGCAACAGATTCCCTACACTTCCTAATGCATTTCTGTTTGACATCGCATGTAGGGTGTTCTATTATAGTGTGTTGTCTCATCAAATCTGAGTCGGGAAAATCTTTGGAACAATAGAAGCAGTTAAACTTATTTTTATAGAAATTAAATGGAATAGCTGTTGACATATTGATGACTATAACTATGTTCTCCCTGATCTGCTTGACGCTCGGTCTCTTGACTGGATCTTCGTAATTCTGATCCAGATCCATCGGGTCGTAGTCTTTTTTCCTAACATCTATACTGAAAAGCTCATCTTCTCCCTTGCATTTTCTAACGTGCATTCTAAGACCCTGCTTCGTGTGGAATTCTTTGAAACAGTTATCACATTGCAAAGAGCCATCGTCAGGATGTTCGACCTCCATATGCTTCTGTTTTAACGCCGCTGAAGGCAGCTTCAACTGACAGATACTACACCTAGTCAAATGACGATTGTTTCTATGTTTCCTAAGTATATTTAGTGAGCTAAAACTTAAAGGACACAGTTCGCATTGGTAACCTCCCTCCCTATGATAATTCTTCATGTGAGAGAAGAGATCTCGTTTCTTGTTAAACTTTTGTTCGCACTTATCACAGATGAGACAGTTTTTAGGATGACTATTATTAACATGAGAGACCAGGTATCCGAAATACGCGAATTTCTCATCACAAGCTAAACAGCTAAGATCGACTAGTCTATACTCTTCTATGGCCATTTCAACATCGCGGTCATATTCTAACTTATGTTTAATAAATAGATGTGTTATAATATCGTCTAACGTTGGAAACGGTTCGTTGCAAATTTCGCAGATGATATCAGATATGTCGATTTTAATCTCCATATTCTGACCTCCTTTCAAGACTTTCAAAGAATGATCATTGGTGGAGCAACGTCCGTGGGACTTGGTATGTTTCCGAAGCGCGGGGTATTCGGCAATGTCCTTGCTACAGTAAAAGCAGAGGTATTTGCCCCTCCATTTGAAGGGTACGACAGAGGTGTTGTTGAACAACACCGCGAGGTTGTTGCGTCGTCGCATCGAGGACGATTCGCAGCCTTTGTATTTCCGCGGTTTAACATCTGAAAAGAAATTCGCCACTGTAAATGTACCCATGAAAGTTATGCTAAACACACTCTAACTGTTTAAATTAAAAACGGTGCAAATTTAAACTACTAATAGGGTACATTTAAAGTGTTTCGATTTCGTATGGGAAGTGATTGCGTGAATTCAAAATCGCGTTGAGCGTCAAATAATTTAATGTTAAGTTTGTATAAGGATAATTATAAAAATATTTGATATTAATAACTTAAATACACATCGACATCTCCTACTTATATTACCTACAGCTTTCGAGGAATTTCTACGCATTGACAGATTCGGGATGATGTACCCTCATGTGCAACCTCAAACTGTTGTTTTGTACAAACGCTTGGCTGCACAGCGCGCACACATATCTCTTATCATTGCTATGTATTCGCATATGATCTCTCAACGTCTGCTTCCTGGCGTACGACTTCTTGCAGATTTCACACTGATGCACTCTTTCTCCAAAATGCTTCACCATGTGCTTCTGAACGTGAGTTTTGGAGAAAAACTTCTGTTCACACATGGTGCATGAATAATTCTTCTCTCGTAAGTGTACTTCTTTTATATGTACTTGCATTTTGCTTTCTATCTCAAAGGCTTTATGGCATAACGGGCAATTGAATGCGGGGATCTCTAGATTATGAACAGAGTGGTGATGTCTTTTACGTTGCATGTAGTTAGGGAAGGTTTCATCGCAGTAGAAGCATTTGCAGAGTTTCTCCTTATTGTGGACTTTAGTTTCGTGGCTGATTCTTAAGGTTAGAGAGTCGAAGGTCTCTGAGCACATGGTGCATTTGAATCCAGAGCCGTGACTAAGAACGTGGCATCTCAGACGGTTTTGGGATAAAAATCCTTTGCCGCATAATTCGCAAATGTAGTTCCCGAAATGTAGATTCATATGTTCGTTCAGTTTGATAAAATATTGGAACTCTTCTCTGCAAATGGCGCATTGGAAAGAGCTGGAACCGCTTTCTAGTTTGTAAGGGATTAGGCCGAAGGATGCACACTGTTCCGTGAAAGTTTTATTATGGGTTGAGGTCAGGTGAGTTAAGAGTGAGGTAAGGTCGTCTAGTTTGACATTACAGAGTCTACATTCGATGTCAGAGACGTCAATTTTGACTTTTTCGTCCCTCCTTAGGTAAGAAACGGCCGCTTTGATGTTAGATTTCTTGTGTTCGTCGCGGGTGTGGTCTTTTAGAGAGACTGTGCTTTTGAAAGTCTTGTGGCAATAGAAGCAGAGGTAGTGCTGCCTCTGCCACTTGAAGGGGACAACAGTGGAGGTCTCTAGGACTATGGCGGCGTTGGCTTTCATGAGGCGATTGCGTTTGGTGGCCGAGATGGGCTTATCGCTCGGTACAACGGCCCGTTTCTTACCTAAAAAGTGAAATTAACTGTCAAAATTGACGTCTGCGGGCTGAGAGCTTAGATCTATTGGTAAGTCTGGTGTTTAAAAGTAACGTAGAAACCAGTAAAACACGTTTTTGTACGTCAAATGAATAAACGTTTTCACGAATAAATGCGATGATTCTGATTCAAATAAAAGTTTCCTAAGATGTAGTATGTAAAAGGTATTTCGATAAAGTAAAAAAGCCATGTTTTAAGGCGCGGTGTGTAGTAAAATGCGCTTTTTGTCACCATATTTACAGACTTTTACAAGGATTTCATGCATTATTTTCTAGTATGTATAACTTCAGTCCTTGAACTATGTTATTGCTTGTCAGAAACACGACGGCTCATTATTTTCTCGATAGAATCTTAAGTTGAAAACATGCCTAACACTGTCTTTATTTCCTTATGTTAGAAGTACTACGACGAAAATGTAGATGAAACTTACTTCAGTCGATAGCTTTTAAGTAAATCTTCATTATTGCTTGTCCTTTTATCGATACGTTAATTTTTTCATTCATCATTTGATGAATTCAACATTTTGCCTACTAAATTACACCCTACGCGGCAATACCTTGCGCCCATTCCTCACGCCAGTACGCCCGTGACCACTGTCAGCGTCGGACCTATGCTAGTTTAGCGGACGTTTCATAAAATGGGTAATCACAGTATAAATATGCAAATATGTTATACACACAATGTTTTTCAACATACTTACGAAGAAAAGCAAAATAATTCTTAAATACGGTGACATTTCAGACATTCGTCCGTCATATTGTCATTTTATAACAAGTTGGGCAGCAAAGGCACACACCCATCTAACCAATCCGGAATTCAGTCACGATTGATAAATTGTGTAAACATATTTTAAAATGCTATAAAATTGATCAGATTGAATAATTTTTAAACATAGATATACAGGATTCAAATATGTGGGAGTGTTTAGTGTATGGTGGTAACCATTTCAACACTTTTAGTTTCCGAGGTACCTACATGCGTTTTTGTGGAAGTGGTCGAAAAATGGCTATAATGGTTTTGTGTTTAATTGGATTAGGTATTTACATTCTAAGGAAAATAAGTGTAAGTACAATTCTGCCGCCTTAAGGAAAAAAACCATAAGTGACAATTTTTGCGAAATTGAGTTATTGACACCCTCGAAATCAGGAAGAAAAATGTGATTTTTAAATCTAGCAGTTATTTCTTTAGGAGCTACAGGTTGAAGTTAACAAAGAGATAAAAAAAGACGAATTAAGAAAACGTCGTTTTTTCGTAATTGTTCATCATAAATCATTTTTTGTGTTTAGAATAAGCAAGCTTAGCGACCTGCTCATGAAACATAAAAAAACGGTCAAGAGCATGTCGCGCCATGATCAGTATGGGTTCCGCAGTTACCCGTACGTCAAAATAGTCTGATTGAGTGATTGCAAAAACTCAAAAACAGCTGGAGCGTTCAGGTTTGCTATATTTTTCCTTGAAAGTATACTAACCACTTTCACGACTTTTTCATATTTTTTGGACATATGGTTCAAAAGTTAGGGGAACTAGAGGGGAAAACACTTTTTTTCTTTCAGATCGATTATTCCCGTACCTTCACACCCCTCCCCCCTACACCCTCAGCACACCTGCTAAGCATGGTTATCTGGACACCACAAGGTATAACTGTGCGTCTTCCTTATTTTCACTACCTACTCGCCCGAAATTGAGTGCTAGAGTTAGACCAAGTCTGCAACGATTTTGGTAGCATAGGCAGTGCAAGTGTTATTCATAATTTCATAGAAGTTTGACGTTTAAAATAACACTCGCATTGCGTGTGCAATCAAAATCGTTGCAGACTTTTCTTGGTCTAGCTCTATTAAATTTTTAATGTCTATTAGTAAGTACTATTTTTTGTCTCATATTAATTTGGTATCATTTGATTAGATTCTCAGTTTGTCGCGGTATACACTCATATTGTATATAATTTTAAATTTTAAATTTCATTAAGTACCCATCAAAATTCGAATTTGCTAATAAATCTTATTCAATATTAATTGCCGGAAAAAATCCCGGAACTGACAATTCAGAATACCGATGTCGTCAGAATAAGGACGTAGACGTGCTGCGCGGGAATGGTGCGGTGCGCCGCGCGGGGCGCCCGCCTGCCTGTTCTACCACGCGTCTGCTTCACCCCCTTGAAAACGTAAAACTCGAGTATAAGAGCGCCTTAATATTCCAATTTAAAAACCGATGACCAAACGGTCAATATTAAATTTTAGTTTATTGTTAAAGTTTAGGTCAGTTTGTATAAAGATGTAAGTTTCATTCGTAATTCGATAATGGGCCGGACAAAACAAAACACATAATATAGAAAGATATTATAAAAACAACGGGAATGTAGTAGCTTAGCTACGAAACTTAATATTAATGAAAGGATTTAAAACGGAGTTTTTATAATATCATCCTATGAATAATGAGTGACTTGACACACTATTAATAAAACGGCCTCTTTTATATACGGTCTCTTTTTGAAAATGAATCCCACCAAAAATCCACTCGTGTCTCGTCCTAAAGGGTCATACGCTACGGTAGTACACAACTGACAAGGTCGGGTAGTAGCCTAGTATCGCCCCCCTCCCCCCCCCCCCCCCCCCAACCCGCGATGTTGATTCCATATTTGTCTTAAACTCGAAAACTGTGACGCCCCACACCACACCAACACAGTACCGCGTATGGTAAGCTAGCTGCTACGCAGACCTATTTGACCATTTTGACCTCACATCGCGAAAAGTCGCAATAAAAAACCGTGCTCAATATATATTGGTCCGTCTTTCAACTTGTAAAAAACTACCCATATCTGGATTTGTAGACGATAGGCCATTTAAAGGAAAATACGTGCCAGTTGCACCAACTATAAATGAACTGGTTAACATAACAGCTGTTACCCCAACTTATCCTCCTAAGGCCCAAGGTCCTATCTATATTACCTTTTCAGTTCGATGATATTTAAATCCTATCCAATTGGAACAGAGTCGCTTTTGCTTTGTTTCGTTCAATTTTCCAACAACGCAAAATGAACTCTATTTCCTACACTATAGGTTCAAATTTCAATGACAAATTCGGGTTTTTCATTTGTATGGCTGAGCCTTAGGAGGTTAAAATGTAACGATTATAGATAGAGAGTCGGTGCAACAGGCTCCATGTGTCAAATCACTAAGCAATAAAAAAGTGTATGAAAACCTTCCTGTTACCATAATCATGTTGAAAATTTCTAGCCATTCTTTACAAGCTATAAATATAATAAATATAAACGTGATTTTTTTTATACTTTATGAACTGACGATTGAGTTTATTAAAATTGGGGATAAATTATTGATATAAAAATATTTCATTACAATTAAGGGAAGGATAATTAGTTTTTAGGGTTCCGTACCCAAAGGGTAAAACGGGACTCTATTACTAAGACTCCGCTGTCTGTCCGTCCGTCCGTCTGTCACCAGGCTGTATCTCACGAACCGTAATAGCTAGGCAGTTGAAATTTTCACAGATGATGTATTTCTGTTGCCGCTATAACAACAAATACTAAAAAGTACGGAACCCTCAGTGGGCCAGTCCGACTCGCACTTGTCCGGTTTTTTTTTTATTAAATAATAATGTAATGTAAATAAGAAAATTTAAACAGGTAACAAGAAGATATTCAAACATAAGCTTCTTGAGGTAGTGCTGTTAACTTTGTTATATTTTTGTAACAATCCATATTTTTAGACATTGCACTTTCATATAGTTCAGTATTTCTATATTTCTTTACGAAATAGTGTCCATGTCAGGCGTGAATCCAGAATTTAGTTCAGCAGGCAATTTTAACACGCCAAAATGTATTTCTCCATAAAATTTTGAAGAGTCTGAACACAAAAAGAGTGTGTAGATCATATTAAACACCTCAAACGATTAGCTAATTATGCTCCTGTCCGTACGCGATCTATATATGTAGATGTAGTGCATAATTACTTTTAATCGTATTTTCACGGAAACGTATCTTGCTATTTCAGTCAGTCTCGGTACAAAAAGTACTGAGGTTGACTGAAGTAGCATGACAAATACGAACGTTTCCGAGAAAATACGATGGAAAATAATTATGAACTACATCTGTACTGTATCGACTTTAAGGCATCTTTCACAAATGGAAAGCATATCTTTGTACTTGTCAACATCCCCAAAAAAACTTTTCTACACAAAATTATCAACACAACCTCAAGAGCCCGACCACCAACAGCGACAACCTACCTTTAGCAACCGCTTTCTTGGGCTTCTCCTCGGTCTTGGCCACCTTGGCCTTCTTCTCCGGTTTGGCTGCGGCCTTCTTGGGCCGGCCGCGCTTGCCCTTCACCGCTAGGGTGGAGACGGTGATGTCTTCCGACACGGAGGCTTCGCCGTAGTCTTCGTTTTTTAGGAGCTCCTCTGGAAATTGTACTTGAGATGAAATAAGGTTATAAAATACAAATCTGGCCTGACAACAAAATAGATCTTTGAATTCCATAAAGTAACTGAAAAAATTTGCTGTTTCCTGTAAAAACTAATATTTTCTAGATTCTAGAGAAGACTCAAAGCTGATTCAAAAGTGAGTTACAACCTTCTAATTTAGACTCATAACTGGCTGGTGGCCTAGCTAAGAGCGTGCGACTTTCAATCCGGAGATCACGGGTTTAAACCCCGGCTCGTACCAATGAGTTTTTCGGAACTACGATCATTTCATATTTACCAGTCGCTTTTCGGTGAAGGAAAATATCGTGAGGAAACCGGACTAATCCCAGTAAGGTCTATACCCTCTGGGTTGGTCAGATGGCAGTCGCGTTCGTAAAAACTAGTGCCTACGCCAGTTCTCGGGATTAGTTGCCAAGCAGACCCCAGGCTCCCATTAGCCGTGGCAAAACGCCGGGATAACGCGAGGAAGAAAAAAATAGTAGACTCGTGACTCTCATGAGACTCCAGATGTTACCAACTCCAACAGCGCAAATAACGTTTAGGATTTACCTAGACCCTTTATAATGCTCGCTGGATGGAGTTTACTAAAAGAACTCTACAAGTGTGAATCAATTTAAAAATAGACTCGACAAACTATCAAAACAGTGAAATCGTGCTAAGTGAACTATGATTTAGACGCACCAGCATCAGCTGCCTGTCTAAAACGAAATAATAAATAAATAAATAAAATCCGGATCCAGGTGACTGGACTGACAAGTCTGTAATACAAGACTAGAAAGTGAAAATTTTATTCTTTTCGTAATTTCAAATCAATTTAACTTTGGATGACAATTTGACAATACCGATATGGAGATCATTAAATCATTTATGTATGTTCCAATAGCAGGTGTGCGAAACTCCTCCCTTCGGGCAAACTCAGCTCCATTCGGCTCAGCATTGCTCCGAGCAATTATTAGGGTTGACACAACTTGACGTCCCTTTGCGTGCACGACCACAGATAAGATAATGGCTTGAATTTTGACAACCCTAAATAGCCGAAAGGGATAGTGCCATATATTAGAAAGGGACAGCATGATTCGACCCTGAACCGCTGTCAAACTTCGGTTTTTTAGGAAGTTTCCTTTCTGTACGGTAGTACTATTATTTATTCTGTGCCAATAGTCAAAATACACATTATTATTTTTTATAATTATTGAATGACAAAGGTGCAATACATATTAAATTTCGATTTAGTTGATGTATTTTCAAACGTTTCAATTTCCGTTCTTTGATTGGGCGCGAAATATTGATCGACTTAAGATTTTTTTTGTTGTAGCTTACCATCAACAAAGTCTGCGTCCTCCTCAAGATATTCGACCTCGCCGCTGTCGTCAGCGCCGGTCTCCTCTTCAAGCTCCATAACACGTTCAGTCTTCATCTGTGTCTGATACAGCAGCACTGGTAATAACATATTTGTAAGTGAAAGTCAACAGTAAGATATACAGTTTGAAGTTATAAATAATGAGGTTATTTAGAAATTGAAATTAGATATAGATTGCCGAGCTGCTGATTGTAGAATTTGAAGATGTAAAGAGTAAAAAGATCCTAAAAACGTATTGATGGTTTTTCACTAATAAACAGAGATAAAATAAAAAATGCAAACTCTTTTTTGTAATATTTGAAAACTAAATTAAAATAGATGCTGTATACTGTAGAAAAGGTGAATAAGCCATCCGGTAGCTGAGGCCGGAAACGAACTTCAGCTTACGCAGCTGACGCTTTGGACTAGTTTCGATACAGTTTTCACAAGTATATAAAGAGCAACATATGTAGCTTGGTTTTTGAGGAGATCATTGAGGACGCACACATGTCATTGTTAATTCATTAGCAAGGTCCTACTGTACTTGTTTTAAATAAAACTTAATTCATAAATAAATGATAAAACAAAGGTTTTTCAATTGTTACCTTTTGGCCGGAACTCCCCCCTGCCCACCATATCCACAAACTTCTTCTCCGACTCCAGCACTTGCTTCTTGAAGTTGCAGGCATCCCGCAGCCGCGTGATGCACACCTCGCAGATCAGCCGGTTGGAGCCGTTAGGGCCCGTCGGGTGTTGAGATATCTGCATCAATAAATTTTTAATGACAAATCTGCAAATTTTGACATCCATCTACCATCCTGGCATCTAAACCTCCTAATTTTTATTTTATTTTTTTATCTCCTAATTAGTCTACTAAAGAGGCAGATATTTTAGCAAATAATAAGAGCAGGTAAAAATACCCTTAATTAATATGACTTCAGACTTATTTACATAATGTTTTAGGTTAGAAATATAGTTGGAAAAATATATTCGTCAATTGATGAATTTTTAATAATACTAAATTAGAATACAATGAAAAATACTTATAAAACATAAATTAAGTGTCGTGAGTTTTTTATACCACATGCATAGGACAGTCATTGTAACATGAGCAATAATAAACTTATTATAAATTTAGTTACAAAAAAAATTTAGGCAACAAAGCAATTTCTCTGGCACACCCCATGCCAGTTCAATTAGAGAAAATAAAACCTTTTGTAATTAAGATTAAATGGATATTGTTTTAAGAACATCTAACCGTAAATAAGATTAGAAACTTACACTAATATCAAAGCATTCCAGTAACATATCGGCGTAAATTTCTGTTTCACTCATCCAACTATATTCCGATCCTAGGTCTTTGTAGCATCCCTCAGAAAGACAACACCGGCACAAGCCGGGGCTTTCTTTTACTACAATTTCATCGAAATCCATTTTCGTAGCACTATTAAAACATACTCAGAATACAAATAACTGTTTTAACCCTTATAATTATAAGAAAACGCAAAGCGTCGTTAATTTCACAGCCCACCCGCCATTTTGTTAAGAACGTCTTTGTTTTTTTTTCGGCGAGTCGGCGACGCTTGAACACGCTTCGATCGTTAAATTACCATCTACCTATGCCCTTTTCACTTTATTTTAATTTCAATAAAAAATAATATATATTCATAATTGAGTACTTATATATATTTACATAATTATAATAAAGTTTTATTAGTTATCTAAATTAATTTTCAGTACCTATTTGGTACCAACGTGTATATAACTTTGCTAGCGCCATCTGCTATGGAGTAGCAGTACTATAGAACAACTATTTTAACGCCATCTAGAAACTACATATCACACGAATAGTTCCTCGTAGTGCTATAAGATGGCAGTACTCTGTATTGCAGTACCATTGGTACATTGGTACCAATACCAATTTGATACCAATATTTGTTCTCAAAAATCACAAGATATTAGATAACTATTTCTTTATTTTAATGATAACAGATCAAACAACGGAGGCAAATAATATTAACTATTGTGCGCAAATATTTTTTCAGCTGATATTTGTATGACCTAGGTGCAATGGGCAAATAAAACAATAAGTTCTTGAAAACAATTTAATACTATGTATTTTATAAATATTAATAAATAATTACTTGATATTTAATCTACACTACAATTGTGTTTAAATAATGGACTTAAAACTACGCAAGATAGTAAACAAAGACAATTAAATAATGAAGACTGGTATTGTCCAATCCATCCATCCATCGAGCCATCATCATGGATCAGACACCCCCAAAACAAGGCTCAAGGCCTTTCCAATCCCGCCTGAGACATGACAAGTTTTGGCCCACATGAATTTATACGAGTGTACAGCTTGGTAAAAACAAAAGTAAAAAACCGGGCAAGTGCGAGTCGGACTCGCGCACGAAGGGTTCCGTACCATAATGCAAAAAAAAACAAACAAAAAAAAAGCAAAAAAAAAACGGTCACCCATCCAAATACTGACCACTCCCGACGTTGCTTAACTTTGGTCAAAAATCACGTTTGTTGTATGGGAGCCCCATTTAAATCTTTATTTTATTCTGTTTTTAGTATTTGTTGTTATAGCGGCAACAGAAATACATCATCTGTGAAAATTTCAACTGTCTAGCTATCACGGTTCGTGAGATACAGCCTGGTGACAGACGGACGGACGGACGGACGGACGGACGGACGGACGGACGGACGGACGGACGGACGGACGGACGGACGGACAGCGAAGTCTTAGTAATAGGGTCCCGTTTTACCCTTTGGGTACGGAACCCTAAAAAGAGTAGAAATTAAAAAGTGGCAACACTGTAGTGTCGTCCTGGTAGCCTAGCCAAGGTTACAATCGCTTGCGGTTCGCCATCGAATCGCTTTGTGTCTCTCCAAGGGCCCAACGTTTTCTGTTCTCTTTCACGTCGCAGCAACTAGTATCATTTCTCTCTCCTCGCTCTTTTAAAAATGCCGTTTGTCAAAAAAGGACAACCATACTGTTGACAAGGTGGACTTCAAATCAAGTGTTGCCTTTCTTGATGCGCCCAGGCTGTGTATGTGTGCGTAAAAGCGTATATGTGTGCTCTTTTAGGGATGTGAAAAGTCGATTTTAATCATGTTATATATCGATAAACGCTACACAGCGGAACGAAATAGCGATTAATTGAAGCTTCAATATCTTCGTTAAACATAAACATAATTGAAATGCTAATGGATAATGAATATATTATAATATAATAATATAATTCAATTATTGCGGAACACCTATTTTAGGACGTATTCATGTATTTTAATTAAATATCTTAACTTTCCCTTGGTTCCCTGCTGGGGCGTGACTATAAAATTGTGATCTGATAACCACAATAAAGAATAAAAGCGTTTTTGGTAATTTTAGATATCGTTAAGCCTTTGAAGTAAAATTAAAATTGCAAGAAATGTCGATAGTTTATCGATATGACTTTATCGACATGGCTACAGCAACGTGGGCCTCATTGTTAATCGTACACTAAACAAAAGTGGCAACAGTGACAGCTCGCTGAGACACCGTCTCTATATATTATAAGTCTATGTGTCTCTCTATCACTCTTCCATATTCGTGTGACAGAGACAGTTGCGTTTCGTTCGTTACGTAGCGTTAGCGATTGGCATGTTGTCTACGGGGCCGGTTTTCTTATATAAACTGGTTTAAAAGGGACGACACTACAGCGTTGCCACTTTTTAATTTCTACGCTTTTTGCCAAGCTGGTGCAGACAGCAGAGTGGAACTCGGGACAAAAAGTGAAAAAGTTTACATTTTATGCGCAACTTTCATATGGCGCAACAATACCGCCTTTATAGCAAACCGTTCACTACAAATTGTACATTTAAACACATCAGAATCGTGAGCCTCTATCAAATGACGATTCCTCATATAGTAAGAAGAAAATTTCTCCTTACAGTACGGACAATAAGATACTTTATCTACACACATATCATAAACTCTCTATGATGCCTTCAAAATCCGTAAATAATGGCCCACATTACGATAAACTGTTTTGTTACAGCAAATTTCTTATCTGTGAAAATGTGGTAATAGCTTCATTACTATATCAAAATCGATTTGGTAATGCATTCAAATTTCGAACCTCTCTGAAAAAAAAAGCAAATTGATTTGACCCCTATTCTAATATCACTCGAGATGACGTTTTATTCTAAATCAAATGACAATTGCATACAATATTGACAAATCTCGCATGTAAGTTGGTATCGGACGATATGGTAATCGACCCCGACTCTAGTTTGTCTTTGAATTAAAAAAAAACTACGGATGCGTGACGTGCGTGAAAAAAGTTTTCATTTGCCGCCTTTGACGTACAGTTTATCTTTTAATTAGTTTGTAAGTAAAACATAATTTGTTTTGTTGTTTTTAAAGTAACTATAACAAAAGTTTCGTGTAAAATGTGCGATAAAGATGTTTCGGAGACGCCATCTCATACCCGCGAGTTTCACCAGAGAGCAAAGTGCCCCAATCTCGGCTGTAATATGAGGTTAGAGAATATATCATAGAAAGTTTATAATATGTGTGTAGATAAAGCAGTGTATGTAACTGTACATAATTAGGCATTAAAACACTCGTGTGATACTATTATGAAACTCATTTCATTCGTTTCATAAACCCACACTCGTATTTTAATGCCTTTCATTATGTAGCAGTCACATAAACTACTATTATCTACACACATATCATAAACTCTCTATGATGCCTTCAAAATCCGTAAATAATGGCCCACATTACGATAAACTGTTTTGTTACAGCAAATTTCTTATCTGTGAAAATGTGGTAATAGCTTCATTACTATATCAAAATCGATTTGGTAATGCATTCAAATTTCGAACCTCTCTGAAAAAAAAAGCAAATTGATTTGACCCCTATTCTAATATCACTCGAGATGACGTTTTATTCTAAATCAAATGACAATTGCATACAATATTGACAAATCTCGCATGTAAGTTGGTATCGGACGATATGGTAATCGACCCCGACTCTAGTTTGTCTTTGAATTAAAAAAAAACTACGGATGCGTGACGTGCGTGAAAAAAGTTTTCATTTGCCGCCTTTGACGTACAGTTTATCTTTTAATTAGTTTGTAAGTAAAAAATAATTTGTTTTGTTGTTTTTAAAGTAACTATAACAAAAGTTTCGTGTAAAATGTGCGATAAAGATGTTTCGGAGACGCCATCTCATACCCGCGAGTTTCACCAGAGAGCAAAGTGCCCCAATCTCGGCTGTAATATGAGGTTAGAGAATATATCATAGAAAGTTTATAATATGTGTGTAGATAAAGCAGTGTATGTAACTGTACATAATTAGGCATTAAAACACTCGTGTGATACTATTATGAAACTCATTTCATTCGTTTCATAAACCCACACTCGTATTTTAATGCCTTTCATTATGTAGCAGTCACATAAACTACTATTACCCACAGCTAAATGCACCATTTTGATATGGTGATTAAGATTAGCTTTATTACTACATACTTTCTCACAATGCTCGCATACAAATTCACCTTCCTTATGTGTATAAGTATGCGAACTCAATGCCTTATTAAAAGCAAAAGTAGCATCACATTTACTACAATTATAGTTTTTAAAATGAGTATGCATGTGTAGATATAATCCTCTGAAGCTTTCGAAAGTTGAATCGCAGAGTACGCAGTTATTCAAACTTTTATGTAACTTAAAAGTAGTGAGTATTATATTCTTTGCTTAAAAGGAAATTGTGATCATTGTGAAATAAGTACCTTATTATGAACGTTTACTATATGCTCTTTAAAATCTGACAAACTGTCCATGTTTTCGAAACATATCGTGCATTTTAAATCGGTTATATCTAATTTGACGCCGATGTAAGTTATTTTTAACGCTTGCATGTCTAAAATTAAACGATCTTCCTTATGTACTTCTTCTGTGTGCGTTCTTAACACGGAGGGCTCTAGAAAAGTTAGGTCGCAGTTACCGCAGATGTAACCTAAATAGGTTTTATTTTTGAAGCGAACGGCGTTTGTAAATTGGAGTATAGTTTGTAGATTTTCAATTTGTTTTTGTTTGGGGGTTTTCGATCGCACCCATTTAAAAGATGCGTCTCCATCTTCGTTATTTCGTTTGGCGGGTTTCTTCCGTGCCCGTTCCTTAGGAGGCTCAGCATCTTCATTTGAATCTGAAAAATGATAAGTTGGCTTTAAAATCTGTGTACCTACTTAGGTACCTATTTAAGCAAGTGATATATCGAAGCGGCCACAAGACTTCCAGATATATCTGAACCAAACATGAACCAAATCTCTATTATCTAGAATATCTAATCTAGATGTTAACGCGGCAGCGTGTCAAGCCAAGTTCAAAAGGTAAAAGAACCGGCGACGCAGCGGCCGTGTCTTATATTACACGAACCATTTGGACCCACTTTTTTAACCCCTGCGTAACTCATAATCTATTAAACATAAACATGTGAATAAATGTTTAAAAAAAAAAAAAAAAAACATGTGAATTGTTCATTTATAGGCTAACTAGAACCCCAAATTTCATGAATATAGCCAAATAGCTCAACCGGTTGTTAAGATACAATCATCTAAAAATTGGAATTTTTCTCATTGACTCACGTAGGTACTGACTTATCATCAAAAACCTAACCCACTTCCAGATGACCTAGCAAGTTGAAACTTGGCATCCAGCTTGTTAATTATGTGGTTACGAAACTGAGATAAAGAAAAAGTATAAGAATAAGAATAAGATCATTTATTTGCTTTTCACATATAAATACATGCAAATCTTTATATATAAACGCGAGCGGCTTTGACGGTAGAAACAAATTAAATTATGCTCAAACAAAAGAGCGTAAAAAAATAACACTTTTGAATCGACAACATATATCCGCAAAATTCGTATTGTCGCGTATTTTGCATTTAAAAGTGAAAAAATTTCGACAAACAATACTAAAGGCTCAATTTGTTGGTTGACATTTGACAGCTATGCGTTGCGTTTAGAAACTGCAAACATGCTTACAAGTTAGGTTGGTCGTATTTTTTTTAATAAAAAGCAAGACGAATATTACTGTTTATTTGATGACTTTCCGGTATGTATAATGGTTATTATTTGCATTAAGTTTCGTTTCATATGGATATGTATACCGGTATAATTATTACATAAATTTGTTTTTAAGCCAGAACGTGCGATAGTCTGTCACGGCTTTTAAGACGATAGCAACACTGCCTAGACGTCAACGACGGCTGTTATTCGAAAATACTTTATCCGGTACTCCAGACGTGATAAAAACCTGTTAAATAGTGTATTGTGTGTGTTAACAATAAAAAATAGTCACCGAACATAGTGCAAAGTGCAAACGCCATCGTAACGTAACGAGATTTGAACTTCAAAGCGTTCCATGGGTGTATTGTGTTTAGTATAAACATCGGTCTCTCAGTTGTATTTTAATATTTCAGAATGATTCCAAATATTCTTACATGTCAAGGCACTACTAGCTACCTGGAAATGCAAGCGAAAGCAACCTTGAAGCAGCTGTGATAAACTAATAAGTGAGCGAGATGAAAATGACGTTGTTCAAAGAAACTTTGAGTTAAGTGCCAGCTGACTGTAACTCACTCTAACTAAGTACATTGCCAGTGTGAAACAGTGCAAAAAGCTACAGTGTATTGTGGACATATTTAATAACTGTGCTTTTGACTATGAATCAAATTTGAGGTGTATCGGTGAATTGGAAAGTCAACTGCATAAAGCTAATAAGTTATCTCCGGAGTCAATGTAAGTTGAATATAAGATTAAATATAATAAGATATATAGATAGTATATATGTCGCAGTCAAAAGTGTGAACTGGTCAAAAGAACTTTTAACCGACAAAAACAGGCAAAACTGCTTTTGACTGAGCATGTTGGTCAAAAGTAGTTTTACCTCAAAATCATTGGTTAATAGTAATTGTGTTGTGACTGTTACTATCAGTCAAAAGTACTCGCAGAGATAGGTAGGTTAGGGTAATTTTTTTGCTACGCCCAAAAAACGAAACTGTTCCCAGAGATAGGTAGGTTAGGGTAATTTTTTTTTTGCTACGCCCTAAATACGAAACTGCTGCCAGAAATAGGTATGATTTTCAGGTAAAACTACTTTTGACCAACATGCTCAGTCAAAAGCAGTTTTGCCTGTTTTTGTCGGTTAAAAGTTCTTTGGCCAGTTCACACTTTTGACTGCAACAGGTTGGGCTGGACATATGGCAAGGGAAGGTAAAGATAAGTGGGATAGAGAGGAAGCGGAATGGTATCCTAGAGATGGAAAAAGGAGAGAAGGGAGACCAATAATGAGGTGGTCGGATGACATAAAGAAGCATGCGGGACCTAATTGGATAGGGACGGCAAGGGATAGAGAGCTGTGGAGAGAGCTGGGGGAGGCCTATGCCAAGAAGGCAGACTGAAATAATTATTAAAAAGCAATGACATAAAAATTATTTAATAAAGTTACTAAGGAAAAAATATTGAAACTAATTGATATGAATGAAATGTGAATTTATTTAAATGTAATATGTGCTGAAATTTAATTTTTTGGTCAATAAAGGCTATTCTATTCTATTCTAATTTGACAGGTGACGACAAAAAAAATATTAATTCCTGCTAAAATTTCAGAGTCATAGTGAAGCGTAGTACATAGTACCAAAACAAGGTTGATTTTTAGGGTTCTGTAGCCAAAGGGTAAAAACGGGACCCCTATTACGAGGACTCCAATATGTTATTAGATCAAAACAAATTATTTTCAGAAAATATTTAATTTAGCCTTAGGGATGGCGAGGCTCCATAAGCCTTCAGTAAGTAGTGCATAAGTATACTTGGAAAAATTCGACCTATGCCGCCGTGGGGGGCCCGGTGGCAGAATGGCACAGGCACCTGCTGCAATAGCAGAGGACGCTGCTTTGATTCCAACCTAGGGCACTGGAGGCCTTGGTCACTTTTTAGGGTTGCGTACCCATAGGGTAAAAACGGGACCCTATTAAATATTAAGACTCTGCTGTCCGTCTGTCTGTCACCAGGCTGTATCTCAAGATCTCATGAACCGTGATAACTAGATTAACTAGACAGTTTCAATTTTCACAAATGATGTATTTCTGTTGCCGCTATAACAACAAATACTAAAAACAAATTAAAGAAATATTTAAGCGGGGCCAATGCAATGCTAGGCTGGATATGACTGATGAAATGAGTAAATTTTTATTAATATGTTTTAATATGTTGGTGGCAAACAAGCATACAAGGCTGTTAATGCCGATGATAAGTGGGAGTTTAGACTAGACCTCTGCTTCTCCAAGGGACTCACATTGCTGACCGAGTAAATTTTTATTAATATGTTTTAATATGACATGTTGGTGACAAACAAGCATACAAGGCTGTTAATGCCGATGATAAGTGGGAGTTTAGACTAGACCTCTGCTTCTCCAAGGGACTCACATTGCTGACCGAGTAAATTTTTATTAATATGTTTTAATATGACATGTTGGTGACAAACAAGCATACAAGGCTGTTAATGCCAATGGTAAGTGGGAGTTTAGACTAGACCTCTGCTTCTCCAAGGGACTCACATTGCTGACCGAGTAAATTTTTATTAATATGTTTTAATATGACATGTTGGTGGCAAACAAGCATACAAGGCTGTTAATGCCGATGGTAAGTGGGAGTTTAGACTAGACCTCTGCTTCTCCAAGGGACTCACATTGCTGACCGAGTAAATTTTTATTAATATGTTTTAACATGGCATGTTGGTGGCAAACAAGCATACAACTCATACAAGGCTGTTAATGCCGATGGTAAGTGGGAGTTTAGACTAGACCTCTGATTCTCCAAGGGACTCACATTGTTGACCGAGTAAATTTTTATTAATATGTTTTAATATGACATGTTGGTGGCAAACAAGAATACAAGGCTGTTAATGCCGATGGTAAGTGAAAGTTTAGATTAGACCTCTGCTTCTCCAAGGGACTCACATTGTTGACCGAGTAAATTTTTATTAATATGTTTTAATATGACATGTTGGTGGCAAACAAGAATACAAGGCTGTTAATGCCGATGGTAAGTGGGGGTTTAGACTAGACCTCTGCTTCTCCAAGGGAGTCACATTGCTGACCGGTTACAAATCTATTACACTCATACTAGGGTTCCGTACCTGAAGGGTAACTAAAAAACGGGAACCTATTAGCGATTCCGACTCGCACTTGGCCGGTTTTTCTTAGTAGGTATATGACATTTATTTCAGTTTTACTTCATTGTCCGTCTGTCTGTCTGTCTGTCTGTGTGTCACCAGGCTGTATCTCATGAAACGTGATAGGCCTAGGCAGTTGAAATTTTCACAGATGATGTATTTCTGTTACCGCTATAACAACAAATACTAAAAAGTATGGAACCCTTCGTGCGCGAGCACTTGCCCGTTTTGACATTTCAGGCTCCGTCACACAGGCGCGTTTCGCGTGCGGCGCGTGAGCGGGGCGCGCCGCTTTTTCATATAAAACGCTCAGGCCCGGCTCTGAAATCGCGCCGGTGTGACGGAACCTTTATTTCAGTTTACTCCACTGTCCCTCTGTCACCAGGCTGTATCTCATGAACCGTGATAGCTAGACAGTTGAAATTTTCACACATGATGTATTTCTGTTGCCGTTATAACAACAAATATTAAAAAGTGTTCCGTTCTTGATGGGTGAGTCCGACTCGCACTTATTCAGTTTTTTTTTTGTAAACGAATTTAATATTAACGGATAGGCATTAATATTAAAGAATGAAATAGTAGTGATAATTTCCATACTTTCACTTTAGTGCCATGAAGAGTAGGTACAAAAGGGTTCCCTCTTTTGAGATTGGAAAGTGGGCTAGGTTATAAATGCGGCCTTCACAGAACCGATCTGCGACCAGAAAAGTGGGTCAGGTTAGAACTGTGATCCTTATAGAACCAAACTGCAACCAGAAGTAAGTTAGGTTAGAACTCAGGCGCGGATCCACCGTTGTGGGCACGGTGGGCATGCCCACAACCCTAATAGGGTGCCCTATAGATTTCCCGAGTAGAATTTCGCCGATTTTTGTTTCGCAGACGCTTTGGCAGAGGAACATTTGGCAGAATTTCATTAGGTATAGGTAAATACGCAGAGTAGTCAGTTGATCGATATGCAGATTTACTTTTCGTACAATGATCGTTTGTTGAACGTCAAAATTGCCCGAGTAAATTAACCATTGGCCGAAACACGGTACCTAGGTACTTAGTGAAATAGAACTCCTAGCTGTCATAAGTATTTTATCAAATATTTATTATCAAAAAAAAATACAGTCAAAAATTAAAAACTAAAATTAAAACTAAGCTTAAAAATAAAACTATAAATAGAAAATTTGCCCCATAAGTATTTATATCAGCGGACAACTCAAATTATTAGTGATACAGAATAAACAGCAATTTTTTTAAATTGTTAACTTATGGAGTCATTAATTTAAACATTCAGAATTTTTTGTACGCTTTCTTAAAATAATTCCAGCTTTTAATTGACTGTCATAGGAGTTTTAGAGCGCAGCGCAGGTCTATATGGATATGGAAAGGGCTCCATAGACCTTACGAAAAATCGCATGCCATTTTTGGTAAAATTCCGACTACTTAAGTGTAGAGGGGCAAGTGCTCTACACGTGGACATTTTCCAGATTTTGGCCTTATTTTGTTCATAAATCATAAACTATTGACAATGTGAAAAACTTATTTATTTCTTTTGAACAATTATTAAATAGTCTATAATTGCAGACTAGTTTTATCACGTTAGCTAAATAGGAACCAGATATATAAAATAAATGTTAAAATTGATATTTTTGTATGATATTATGCAGGGTTTGTACCTATGGACAATATTCTTGGTACAACTTTCCAGCAATTATTTTGGACTTGATATTGTTTCCAGGGTCTACAAAGACCTCAGAATCATCGTTTAGTACGCAAAGCTTTAGACGAATAAAGCTAGATTTTTCGTTAGTCAGGGTGTCCATAGGTACACTACTCTACATCCTTTTTATTAACCATACTATTTAGTTATCAATTAAACATCTGGCGAAATACGAAAACTGTAGAAAACAACAATGAAACTGTTATTTTGGAGGGAAAAGGGTGCCAAGAAATGAGACACGGCCGTTTATCGTATAGCTATATTCCGACTGACAAGGCTGTTGCCGGGTGCAACCGGCTGGCGTGAAAATCTCATCTACCCGATATCTTAAACCTAACAGAAACCTTGAAGCTTATTTTGTGATTATTTACACACTTGTATCATTTACCGAATACACAGAAAACATTTATATTACGAGGATAAAAATTTAGTTATTAATAAAATAACACTTTTATTATATACAATTACAAGTTATTAACAATTTTTTTTTCAGAGCCAAAAAAATCTCCTTAAATTTATAAATACCTATGGTGAATAACTAATTGTTAGTAATATAAGAAAATGCATTTAAGTCCACGATGGTAGTATATCGTTAGTAGTTCTTTAAATACCGGTATTAGTGTCCACAGGTAAAAACCGTCCACATCAGTACTTAAGTATACTTACATGTAGTGTGATCGAGTGCCACTTGACAAAAACTTTAAAAAAAGTTATAAAACGTTACTCGACTGAAGGTTGCTTGATGAAAAGATTACTCTACCAAATGAAATTCTTCTAATAATTATTGGTCTGCTAATTTACACAGAAGCGAACTGAATGATACGTGAATCAAGAGTCTACCAAAAGTTAGTTGACCAAAACTTACATCTACGAATAATTGACTCTACGAAACCATTTTCGGCGAAACGTTGTAAGCGAATTGACAATCTGCTAAAAATTGCTCGGGGAATCATTGGGCTAGGTACCCCAGCTGAATACAGAGCCCTAATTATTTGCTAAAATATAGATTATTTACTAAACAGGGGCAATTATCTCTAGCTTATTGCCAGCTTTTAATTTACAGCCGAAGGAGTTTTTTAGCGTAGTTATCTATCTAAGCGCCACTTGCATCATCACACTAACCTGTGGTTAACCGGTTAAACCTGGAGTGGAGTTACCATCGTTACCAGTACAATTTGACACTGGGTTAACGGTTTAACGGGTTAACCCCGGGTTAGTGCAAGTGGCGCTAAGTGTGTATAGACTGAAATAAATCGCTTGTGATCCCTCTGCGAATTTATTGGTCGGGGAATCATCAGGTACCCTCGACTCGCACTTGGCCGATTTTGGAGTGGCTGTGACCACAACCTTTTTTGAGGGCTGGATCCGCGCCTGTTAGAACTGCGACCCTTACAGAACCGAACTGCTACCAGAAAAGCGGATTAGGTTTTTTTAATTACATATTTGTTTTTAGATATATCGGAATAGTAAATTTTTCGAGTTATGATTGTATGTTACGGATTTAAAGTTTTCTGAGATGAGATAGGTTTGTAACCGCCTTGATGAAGGTATGAAGTCTAAAAGTAAATAATTACTTCATTCAAAATGAGTATTACCTATTACTATTATTTATTTTACCCGAGCGAAGCCGGGTTTTCATCTAGTATAGTTATAAAATATACTCTAAGGTACTTACATGCTAAGATTGCTTATTCTAAGGTTAAATGTGTAAGGATATGCATAAAATTATTTTGTAAATATAAGTCATTCAGTAACAGTAAATTAAAATCATTAGAATAATTTCAATAGTAATTAATCTAGTGCATTCGCGAAAAATTCATTGATTGTGTAGTACGGTCTATTAGTAAAATAGTCTTTTGCTTTTTTGTTAAATATTCTAAAATCTTTACAATTTTTTATGTCCTGAGTTAACTTGTTAAAAATTTTGATTGCCATGTTATTAATATTTGTATGTCTTTCCCATCACGGAACAATGGTGTTCCGGACCTTTGGGAGGCGTGCGCGGAGCCGAAGCCAACACGTAGAGGCCCTTTTGACACTTTAATGAAATGTAAGGGGTACACCGAGCGGAGGCTGCCCTTGCCCGTGTCATGGGACGCACGCAGAGGCAGCACCCGCCAGGGTGTAAGGACTATTGAGAGTTGATGGAATCTAAAATGAACTAGGTTATTGGGTGAAAGCGATGGACTAAGAACTGAGCTATGGGGTAAAAAACCGGACGCCTGCCTAATAAAACGGTATGCAATTTTATTTCCGGCAGACGGTGACTCGCCCTCACAAGATGGGCCCCCACAAAAAGCGACATCTAGGATGGCTCAAGGGCAACACTGGTGTGAGCGGCTCAGGGGTGTCGAGAGGTGTGCGCCGCTTTCTACCCAGTGGCTGTTAACAGCCACTGTGCCAACTCGCGTCTTATGCATATTTCACTTCCACCCCTGGAGCTTATAGCTCTAACGACTCCACTCTGGCCGGCCGGCTAAGGCAAGCCAGAGGCAGAGAATCCTGTCCTACCCACCCTCCTTGCGGGTAACAGAACTCTCCGGGAGCACTCGGGTACGTGAGGTCGCTAATCCCCAACAGCTCGCCACAAGCTGCCCTGCGTTGACTGATTGCACTGGTAAAACCAGCGGGCGATGGGGTCGTCACATCCCTACGCCTTATTAATATTATTATTAAAATGGACATAACTTGATTTTGTACATGCTAGTCTATTTTTGTTCCTCAGATTGAAATTATGACATTCACCAGATATGGGATACTTATTCCTATTTATGTAGACATAAACACATATGCGATATAGATACATTGATGTGATTGTCATGATTTTTTGGTCTTTGAACATATCTCTGTGGGTAATTGGTATACGTTTGGATCCAGTAATGAGTCGTAGAGCCTTTTTCTGCAGGAGACACCGAATTAATATTTGAGCCGTTACCCCAAACTTCCACACAATATCTAATTATATACTTTCAAAATATGAGAAGTAAACAGTTTTTAAGATATTAGTGTAGCCTGCAATTTTTGAAATGCTTTTCAATGCTTTTCAACATGCACTAGCCAATCTTTTGCATACCGTTTGTATTTGGTTATGCCACTTCAGATATGGATCAAGATCTACTCCCAAAAATCGAATACAATCAGATTTTTCTATAGGCAAATTACAGCTTAAATCATTACTTCGCCGAAAGATGGTGTAAAAACTTTTCCCACAATTTATTTTCAAACCATTGCAAGTAAACCAACTTTCAAGTTCCTTCCAGCACGTTTCGATTTGTAAACAGAACTCTTGAGCGGTGTTTGCATTTATTATTATGCTAGCTAGTGTCATCGGCGTACAAGTAGGGTGAGCCGTGAGTAAGATTTGATGGTAAATCGTTAATAAATATAAGAAATAATAAGGGCCCAAGTACCCTGAACTGCCCTGAACCCTGAACCCTGTGGCACCCCGTATTTAATTATACCTTCATCAGAACATGTATCAACATTATCTCCACACGAAATCTCTACGTATTGTGAACGATCAGTTAGATAAGATTCAAAAAGACTAAGGGCTGTACCACGAACTCCGTAGTACTCAAGTTTGTTAAGGAGTATTTTGTGACTGACACAGTCAAAAGCTTTATATTTTTTATGATTTGTAAATTTTTCCAAAATACAGTTTATAACGCGCCAACTGGCGCCAACCTCAAACGTCGGCCCGGCCGAACGAAACTCGCGGATTGGACGACTTACCTGCTGCACCGCATGAGCCAATCACGGCTCCGAATCATGAGGCACTGCGCGTGACCGACCGTATACAGATACGTTCTCGCCAGTGTTGCCAACTTGGCATAATTGATGCCAGATCTGGCATAATTTCACTCACTTTGGCACCAAAATTTTCCATTTAGCATCTGGCATATTTTTTAGCATAATTTAGTCTAAGCCAAGTTTGCACCAACTGGCAGCAACAATATGCGCCATCGCCTTATGTGATTCATATTTTCATATGAATTTTGACTTTTGACTATTGACTGCTGATTACTTTTTTTCTGTTTTTCTTTCACTGATAAAGTGCCGACTAATCGGCCATTTTTGCCGGCTATAGTCGCCGATTAATCGCCGACTACAAATGTGGCCGGATAGTCGGCTTTCCCGACTAGTCGGTACATCCCTAGTTTACACACTAAGCGCCTAACGATTTTGTAATAGCAAAAATATTTTTTTGTATCGAAACCAACTACTTATGCTTAATACTAATAATTTTCGTACAAAAGGTAATGATGATATCCCATCAAACACATATAAGTGTGAAATGAGAGCCAAGTTCAATATTATGTACACGCTCGGCGAGAGCCTCTCGCGGATGCCCGCCACGATGGACATAGAAACTGTTGCTGCGAGTTGCCTCTGTGCTGTTGGCTACTATAATTATTTAGGCGTATACCATAAAAAAAATTACTAAGCCATGCATGGAGAAGGAGGTGGTGGATGGTTACTATGCAGTTATGCAGCGCAAAAAAACCCAAATCAAATAGCTCTCTTATTCAGACCCAAGCATAGTAGATATATTGCTTATCTTTATGTTTCACATCTTTTGGGTTCCATAGGACTGTTTCCATTTGGTAAAATTCAAAAAACTGCAATTCAGTCTCGTTGGACCACATTTTAACGGCTGATCACCAAAACGCGTCTTTACAGAAACACACCGGGTAATTATTGATAATAATATTTAACATACGTGTGGTGGTAATTTGTATTTGTGACGTCTACCCCCAATTTGTTCATAGATTTTCGTCGGGTAGTTACACAAATCTCTGTTTTAACAATGAGTGTGTACTGTGTATATGCTCTGCATCGCTGCTCTCGCCCTTTGACTCGGCCGCAAAAAACCGACCGCAATCGGAGAACGGCGAGACGAGACAAGGAAGACCGAGACAAGACGAGAGCAGTCTGTACACACTCGCTCTCGGCCTGTCTCGGGGTGTCTCGCCGAGAGTGTACAGCCGGCATTAGGAATATTCGTAACGACAACAACGGTTGACTTCGCCGGAAAAAGAATTGAGATCTATACGGGTGCCAAGTTCTAGTTTGCTTGGAGAGTTAATTAAAGTTCAGAAATTTACTACACAAACGGGTCTACCGCGATATAATTTCATTGTTTTTACCTTTAATTCCGACGTTTCAGCTGAGTGCACCCTAAAAATTTCAATCGAGAGGTCGGGTACAAATTATCATCTACTTGGGGACCAGTGATTCAAATGTTGAAACCAGCGGATATATCTTCGGACCAGTGTACGGATACTGTGAGTGTTGCGTGTCGTGCCGTGGACAATAAACATTAAACTTTAACGGGTAGCTGCAATTTCTTTGTCTACCCCGAACATTTTTATAAACTAATTTCGGGTAGTTTAGTGTTGTTTTATTAATATCTCCGTTGACATTTGTTGGGACGTCCATGGTATAATAATATACTCCGCCTGGTACTCCATTCCCGTCTTTTCTAGGTCACCTAACTGACACGGGCCTACGTCATCATGCGACAGCGCTATATGATAATATGCGATAGCGCTATATATAGCGGCCATGTTGTTGTGACGTAGGCCCGTGTCACTCTGGGAATGGAAGACCATGTTTTATTAGACTATGGGGACGTCAGTCTTTCCGTGACCACAGCTGGTGCAACTCAGCTGAAACGTCAGAATTAAAGGTAAAAACAATGAAATTATATCGCGGTAGACCCGTTTGTGTAATTAAATATGTGTACAAAACGCGAGAGTTTAAAGTGTTAGAAATTTACTAGTCTAAATTCTTTTTGGTGTAGACCAGCGGTCGGCAACAGGCGGCCCGCGAGCCCCCCTGGCTATTCTGTATGTAATATTGTCACATGACAATGTCTGATAAAGTCACACATATTAACAAAGTGCGGCCCGCGACAACTTCGTTAACTATATACTATGTGGCCCTTGGCAGGCGTGGCTCACTCGGCGATTTCGTCGCTTTGCTACAGGTAGCTAAAAGTACATCCGTTTCACACCAATTTTTGTAGCTTGCCATAAGCCGCGCGTGACGCTGTCGCCACCTAGCGACCATATCTGTGCTGATCGTAACAAACGCGTTTTGTTAGAGAGTGAGTCTTCTGTAGCTAGTACTATTATTTATTCTGTGCCCTTGGCTGCTAAAAGGTGCTGGTGTAGACAGACCGCTGATGTAGACAGTTGGTTCCAGCGTTGTTCGGTCGTTCTTACCATAGTGATTATATTCTCTTTGGTTCTTACCCGCCATCCGCGGCGATAGAGCAGCGGCTGGTGATAGAAACACGCTGCACGCATTGACGTATAATATCTAAGGACTGGCCGACTGGCCTTACGGGCACTAAAAATGGTACTAGTTCAGCGGTGTTACTCACGAATTCCAGCCAATCGTGCAGTCTAACGCAACTAGTTGCGACCAATAGCGCGCGTAATGCGAACTCATCAACCAATCGCGCGCTTGATGCGAACTCATCAACCAATCGCGTTGTAGCGGTGTCACACCACTGTACTGGCCCCTGTGATGCCTCATTATTATTGCCCGTAAAGCCAGTCCCTAGATATCTATGTCAATGGCTGCACGCCTGTGACAGCGAGTTTTTAAGGCCTGGCCAAACAGCCGGCTCGACGCAGCGCCGCGTGATGGCGACGCGATGCCTGTTCTGCCAGGGCGCGCGCGGATCGCGCCGGCCTCACGCTCTCAACACGCCCTCATCGCGCG